>NW_028225184.1:17404401-17443132 GCF_052327205.1 Somniosus microcephalus
ACGAAACACCCCCCCGGGCTCCCCGGACCAAACACCCCCCCGGGCTGCTGCCCGAAACACCCCCCCGGGCTGCTCCCCGAAACACCCCCCCGGGCTGCTCCTCGAAACACCCCGCCAGGATGCTCCTCGAAACACCCCCCTGGGCTGCTACGCGAAACACCCCCCCGGGCTGCTCCTCGAAACACCCCCCCCGGGCTGCTGCTCGAAAACTCCCCCCGGGCTGCTCCGCGAAACACACCCCCGGGCTGCTCCGCGAAACACCCCCCCGGGCTGCTCCGCGAAACACCCCCCCAGGCTGCTCCTCGAAACAACCCCCGGGCTGCTCCGCGAAACACCCCCCCGGGCTGCTCCGCGAAACACCCCCCCGGGCTGCTCCGTGAAACACCCCCCCAGGCTGCTCCTCGAAACACCCCCCGGGCTGCTCCGCGAAACACCCCCCCGGGCTGCTCCGCGAAACACCCCCCCGGGCTGCCCGGACGAAACACCCCCCCGGGCTCCTCGGACGAAACACCCCCCCGGGCTCCATGGACGAAACACCGCCCCTGGCTCCTCGGACGAAACACCCCCCCGGGCTCCCCGGACGAAACATCCCCCCCGGGCTCCCCGGACGAAACACCCCCCCCGGGCTCCCCGGAAGAAACACCCCCCCCGGGCTCCCCGGACGAAACACCCCCCCGGGCTCCTCGAACGAATCACCCCCCCGGGCTCCCTGGACGAAACACCCCCCCGGGCTCCTCCGACGAAACACCCCCCCGGGCTCCTCGGAAAAACAACCCCCCGGGCTCCCCGGACGAAACACCCCCCCGGGCTCCTCGGACGAAACACCCCCCCGGGCTCCTCGTACGAAACACACCCCCGGGCTCCTCGGACGAAACACCACCCCGGGCTCCATGGACGAAACACCCCCCCTGGCTCCTCGGATGAAACACCCCCCCGGGCTCCCCGGACGAAACACACCCCCGGGCTCCCCGGACGAAACACCCCCCCGGGCTCCCCGGACGAAACACCCCCCCGGGCTCCCCGGAAGAAACACCCCGCCGGGCTCCCCGGACGAAACACCCCCCCGGGCTCACCGGACAAAACACCCCCATGGCCTGCCCGGACGAAACACCCCCGCGGGCTCCCCGGACGAAACACCCCCCCGGGCTCCCCGGACGAAACACCACCCCGGGCTCCTCGGACGAATCACCCCCCCACGGGCTCCTCGTACGAAACAGCTCCCCGGGCTCCTCGGACGAAACACCGCCCCGGGCTCCATGGACGAAACACCGCCCCTGGCTCCTCGGACGAAACACCCCCCCGGGCTCCCCGGACGAAACACCTCCCCCGGGCTCCCCGGACGAAACACCCCCTCGGGCTCCCCGGACGAAAAACCCCCCCGGGCTCCCCGGACGAAACACCCCCCCGGGCTCCCCGGACGAAACACCCCCCCGGGCTGCTGCCCGAAACACCGCCCCGGGCTGCTCCCCGAAACACCCCCCCGGGCTGCTCCTCGAAACACCCCGCCAGGATGCTCCTCGAAACACCCCCCTGGGCTGCTCCGCGAAACACCCCCCCGGGCTGCTCCTCGAAACACCCCCCCCGGGCTGCTGCTCGAAAACTCCCCCCGGGCTGCTCCGCGAAACACACCCCCGGGCTGCTCCGCGAAACACCCCCCCGGGCTGCTCCGCGAAACACCCCCCCAGGCTGCTCCTCGAAACACCCCCCGGGCTGCTCCGCGAAACACCCCCCCGGGCTGCTCCGCGAAACACCCCCCCCGGGCTGCTCCGCGAAACACCCCCCCAGGCTGCTCCTCGAAACACCCCCCGGGCTGCTGCCCGAAACACCCCCCCGGGCTGCTCCCCGAAACACCCCCCCGGGCTGCTCCTCGAAACACCCCGCCGGGATGCTTCTCGAAAACCCCCCTGGGCTGCTCCGCGAAACACTCCCCCCGGGCTGCTCCTCGAAAACTACCCCCGGGCTGCTCCGCGAAACACCCCCCCGGGATGCTCCGCGAAACACCCCCCCGGGCTGCTCCGTGAAACACCCCCCCGGGCTGCTCCTCGAAACACCCCCCGGGCTGCTCCGCGAAACACCCCCCCGGGCTGCTCCGCAAAACACCCCCCCGGGCTGCCCGGACGAAACACCCCCCCGGGCTTCTCGGACGAAACACCCCCCCGGGCTCCTCGTACGAAACACCCCCCCGGGCTCCTCGGATGAAACACCCCCCCGTGCTCCATGGACGAAACACTCCCCCGGCTCCTCGGACGAAAAACCCCCCCGGGCTCCCCGGACGAAACCCCCCCCCCGGGCTCCCCAGACAAAACACCCCCCCGGGCTCCACGGACGTATCACCCCCCCGGGCTCCCTGGACGAGACACCCCCCCGGGCTCCTCGGACGAAACACCGCCCCGGGCTCCCCGGACAAAACAACCCCCCGGGCTCCCCGGACGAAACACCCCCCCGGGCTCCTCGGACGCAACACCCCCCCCGGGCTCCCCGGACGAAACACCCCCCCCGGGCTCCCTGGACGAAACACCGCCCCGGGCTCCCCGGACAAAACACCCCCCCGGGCTCCCCGGACGAAACACCCCCCCGGGCTCCTCGGACGCAACACCCCCCCGGGCTCCCCGGACGAAACACCCCCCGGGGCTCCCCGGACGAAAAACCCCCCCGGGCTCCCCGGACGAAACACCCCCCCCGGGCTCCACGGACGAATCACCCCCCCGGGCTCCCTGGACGAAACACCCCCCCGGGCTCCTCGGACGAAACAACCCCCCGGGCTCCTTGGACGAAACATCCCCCCGGGCTCCTCGGATGAAACACCCCCCCGGGCTCCCCGGACGAAACCCCCCCCACCGGGCTCCCCGGACGAAACACCCCCCCTGGCTCCTCGGACGAAACACCCCCCCGGGCTCCCCGGACGAAACACCCCCCTGGGCCCCCCAGACGAAACACCCCCCCGGGCTCCCCGGAAGAAACACCCCCCCCCGGGCTCCCCGGACGAAACACCCCCCGGGCTCCCCGGACGAAACACCCCCCGGGGCTCCTCGGACACAACACCCCCACGGGCTCCCCGGACGAAACACCCCCCCCGGGCTCCCCGGAAGAAACACTCCGTCGGGCTCCCCGGACGAAACACCCCCCCGGGCTCCCCGGACGAAACCACCCCCCCGGGCTCCCCGGAAGAAACACCCCCCCGGGCTCCCTGGACGAAACACCCCCCCCGGGCTCCTCGAACGAATCACCCCCCCGGGCTCCCTGGACGAAACACCCCCCCGGGCTCCTCCGACGAAACACCCCCCCGGGCTCCTCGGAAAAACAACCCCCCGGGCTCCCCGGACGAAACACCCCCCCGGGCTCCTCGGACGAAACACCCCCCCGGGCTCCTCGTACGAAACACCCCCCCGGGCTCCTCGGACGAAACACCACCCCGGGCTCCATGGACGAAACACCCCCCCTGGCTCCTCGGATGAAACACCCCCCCGGGCTCCCCGGACGAAACACACCCCCGGGCTCCCCGGACGAAACACCCCACCGGGCTCCCCGGACGAAACACCCCCCCGGGCTCCCCGGAAGAAACACCCCGCCGGGCTCCCCGGACGAAACACCCCCCCGGGCTCCCCGGACAAAACACCCCCATGGCCTGCCCGGACGAAACACCCCCGCGGGCTCCCCGGACGAAACACCCCCCCGGGCTCCCCGGACGAAACACCACCCGGGCTCCTCGGACGAATCACCCCCCCACGGGCTCCTCGTACGAAACAGCCCCCCCGAGCTCCTCGGACGAAACACCCCCCCGGGCTCCATGGACGAAACACCGCCCCTGGCTCCTCGGACGAAACACCCCCCCGGGCTCCCCGGACGAAACACCTCCCCCGGGCTCCCCGGAGGAAACACCCCCTCGGGCTCCCCGGACGAAAACCCCCCCCGGGCTCCCCGGACGAAACACCCCCCCGGGCTCCCCGGACGAAACACCCCCCCGGGCTGCTGCCCGAAACACCCCCCCGGGCTGCTCCCCGAAAAAACCCCCCGGGCTGCTCCTCGAAACAGCCCGCCAGGATGCTCCTCAAAACTCCCCCCGGGCTGCTCCGTGAAACACACCCCCCGGGCTGCTCCGCGAAACACCCCCCCGGGCTGCTCCGCGAAACACCCCCCCGGGCTGCTCCTCGAAACACCCCCCGGGCTGCTCCGCGAAACACCCCCCCGGGCTGCTCCGCGAAATACCCCCCCCGGGCTGCTCCGCGAAACACCCCCCCAGGCTGCTCCTCGAAACACCCCCCGGGCTGCTCCGCGAAACACCCCCCCGGGCTGCTCCGCGAAACACCCCCCCGGGCTGCCCGGACGAAACACCCCCCCGGGCTCCTCGGACGAAACACCCCCCCGGGCTCCATGGACGAAACACCGCCCCTGGCTCCTCGGACGAAACACCCCCCCGGGCTCCCCGGACGAAACACCCGCCCTGGGCTCCCCGGACGAAACACCCCCTCGGGCTCCCCGGACGAAAACCCCCCCCGGGCTCCCCGGACGAAACACCCCCCCGGGCTCCCCGGACGAAACACCCCCCCGGCTGCTGCCCGAAACACCCCCCCGGGCTGCTCCCCGAAACACCCCCCCCGGGCTGCTCCTCGAAACACCCCCCCGGGATGCTCCTCGAAACACCCCCCCCGGCCTTCTCGGACGAAAACCCCCCCCGGGCTCCCCGGACGAAACACCCCCCCGGGCTCCACGGACGAATCACCCCCCCGGGCTCCCTGGACGAAACACCCCCCCGGGCTCCTCGGACAAAACATCCCCCCGGGCTCCTCGGGTGAAACACCCCCCCGGGCTCCCCGGACGAAACCCCCCCCCCGGGCTCCCCGGACGAAACACCTTCTCCTTCTCCTTCTTCTGCCTCTTCTGATTCACCCTCCAGACTACACCTTCTCCTTCTCCTTCTTCTGCTTCTTCTGATTCACCCTCCAGATTTCACCTTCTCCTTCTCCTACTTCTGCTTCTTCTGATTCACCCTCCAGACTTCAACTTCTCCTTCTCCTTCTTCTACTTCTACTGATTCACCCTCCAGACTTCACATTCTCCTTCTCCTTCTTCTACTTCTTCTGATTCTCCCTCCAGACTTCTCCTTCTCCTTCTTCTACTTCTTCTGATACACCCTCCAGACTTCACATTCTCCTTCTCCTTCTTCTACTTCTTCTGATTCACCCTCCAGACTTCACCTTCTCCTTCTACTTCTTCTGCTTCTCCCTCCAGACTTCACCTTCTCCTTCTCCTTCTTCTGCTTCTTCTGATTCACCCTCCAGACTTCACCTTCTCCTTCTCCTTCTTCTACTTCTTCTGATTCACCCTCCAGACTTCACCTTCTCCTTCTTCTACTTCTTCTGCTTCTCCCTCCAGACTTCACCTTCTCCTTCTCCTTCTTCTACTTCTTCTGATTCACACTCCAGACTTCACCTTCTCCTTCTCCTTCTGCTGCTTCTTCTGCTTCACCCTCCAATCTTCACCTACTCCTTCTCCTTCTTCTGCTTCTTCTGCTGCGCCCTCCAGACTTCACCTTCTCCTTCTCCTTCTTCTGCTTCTTCTGCTTCACCCCCCTGACTTCACCTTCTCCTTCTCCTTCTTCTACTTCTTCTGCTTCACCCCCTGACTTCACCTTCTCCTTCTCCTTCTTCTGCTTCTTCTGATTCACCCTCCTAACTTCACCTTCTCCTTCTCCTTCTTCTGCTTCTTCTGATTCACACTCCTGACTTCACCTTCTCCTTCTCCTTCTCCTGCTTCTTTGATTCACCCTCCAGACTTCACCTTCTCCTTCTCCTTCTTCTGATTCTTCTGATTCACCCTCCAGACTTCACCTTCTCCTTCTCCTTCTTCTGCTTCTTCTGATTCACCCTCCAGACCTCACCTTCTCCTTCTCCTTCTTCTACTTCTTCTGATTCACCCTCCAGACTTCATCTTCTCCTTCTCCTTCTTCTGCTTCTTCTGATTCACCCTCCAGACTTCACCTTCTCCTTCTCCTTCTTCTGCTTCTTCTGATTCACCCCCCAGACTTCACCTTCTCCTTCTCCTTCTTCTACTTCTTCTGATTCACCCTCCAGACTTCACCTTCTCCTTCTCCTTCTTCTGCTTCTTCTGATTCACCCTCCAGACTTCACCTTCTCCTTCTCCTTATTCAGCTTCTTCTGATTCACCCTCCAGACATCACCTTCTCCTTCTCCTTCTTCTGCTTCTTCTGATTCACCCTCCAGACTTCACCCTCTCCTTCTCCTTCTTCTGCTTCTTCTGATTCACCCTCTAGACTTCACCTTCTACTTGTCCTTCTTATACTTCTTCTGATTCACCCTCCAGACTTCATCTTCTCCTTCTCCTTCTTCTGCTTCTTCTGATTCACCCTCCAGACTTCACCTTCTCCTTCTCCTTCTTCTGCTTCTTCTGATTCACCCTCCAGACTTCACCTTCTCCTTCTCCTTCTTCTACTTCTTCTGATTCACCCTCCAGACTTCACCTTCTAATTCTCCTTCTTCTACCTCTTCTGATTCACCCTCCAGACTTCACCTTCTCCTTCTCCTTCTTCTGCTTCTTCTGATTCACCCTCCAGACTTCACCTTCTCCTTCTCCTTCTTCTGCTTCTTCTGATTCACCCTCCAGACTTCACCTTCACCTTCTCCTTCTTCTGCTTCTTCTGATTCACCCTTCAGACTTCACCTTCTCCTTCTCCTTCTTCTGCTTCTTCTGATTCACCCTCCAGACCTCACCTTCTCCTTCTCCTTCTTCTACTTCTTCTGATTCACCCTCCAGACTTCATCTTCACCTTCTCCTTCTTCTGCTTCTTCTGATTCACCCTCCAGACTTCACCTTCTCCTTCTCCTTCTTCTGCTTCTTCTGATTCACCCTCTAGACCTCACCTTCTCCTTCTCCTTCTTCTACTTCTTCTGATTCACCCTCCAGACTTCATCTTCTCCTTCTCCTTCTTCTGCTTCTTCTGATTCACCCTCCAGACTTCACCTTCTCCTTCTCCTTCTTCTGCTTCTTCTGATTCACCCCCCAGACTTCACCTTCTCCTTCTCCTTCTTCTACTTCTTCTGATTCACCCTCCAGACTTCACCTTCTCCTTCTCCTTCTTCTGCTTCTTCTGATTCACCCTCCAGACTTCACCTTCTCCTTCTCCTTATTCAGCTTCTTCTGATTCACCCTCCAGACATCACCTTCTCCTTCTCCTTCTTCTGCTTCTTCTGATTCACCCTCCAGACTTCACCCTCTCCTTCTCCTTCTTCTGCTTCTTCTGATTCACCCTCTAGACTTCACCTTCTCCTTCTCCTTCTTATACTTCTTCTGATTCACCCTCCAGACTTCATCTTCTCCTTCTCCTTCTTCTGCTTCTTCTGATTCACCCTCCAGACTTCACCTTCTCCTTCTCCTTCTTCTGCTTCTTCTGATTCACCCTCCAGACTTCACCTTCTCCTTCTCCTTCTTCTACTTCTTCTGATTCACCCTCCAGACTTCACCTTCTAATTCTCCTTCTTCTACCTCTTCTGATTCACCCTCCAGACTTCACCTTCTCCTTCTCCTTCTTCTGCTTCTTCTGATTCACCCTCCAGACTTCACCTTCTCCTTCTCCTTCTTCTGCTTCTTCTGATTCACCCTCCAGACTTCACCTTCACCTTCTCCTTCTTCTGCTTCTTCTGATTCACCCTTCAGACTTCACCTTCTCCTTCTCCTTCTTCTGCTTCTTCTGATTCACCCTCCAGACCTCACCTTCTCCTTCTCCTTCTTCTACTTCTTCTGATTCACCCTCCAGACTTCATCTTCACCTTCTCCTTCTTCTGCTTCTTCTGATTCACCCTCCAGACTTCACCTTCTCCTTCTCCTTCTTCTGCTTCTTCTGATTCACCCTCCAGACTTCGCCTTCTCCTTCTCCTTCTTCTACTTCTTCTGATTCACCCTCCAGACTTCACCTTCTCCTTCTCCTTCTTCTACTTCTTCTGATTCACCCTCCAGTCTTCACCTTCTCCTTCTCCTTCTTCTGCTTCTTCTGATTCACCCCCCAGACTTCACCTTCTCCTTCCCCTTCTTCTGTTTCTTCTGATTCACCCTCCTGACTTCACCTTCTCCTTCTCCTTCTTCTGCTTCTTCTGATTCACCCTCCAGACTTCACCTTCTCCTTCTCCTTCTTCTACCTCTTCTGATACACCCTCCAGACTTCACCTTCTCCTTCCACTTCTACTGCTTCTTCTGATTCACCCTCCAGACTTCACCTTCTCCTTCTCCTTCTTCTGCTTCTTCAGATTCACCCTCCAGACTTCACCTTCTCCTTCTCCTTCTTCTGCTTCTTCTGATTCACCCTCCAGACTTCACCTTCTCCTTCTCCTTATTCAGCTTCTTCTGATTCACCCTCCAGACTTCACCTTCTCCTTCTCCTTCTTCTGCTTCTTCTGATTCAAACTCCACACTTCACCTTCTCCTTCTCCTTCTTCTGCTTCTTCTGATTCACCCTCCAGACTTCACCTTCTCCTTCTCCTTCTTCTACTTCTTCTGATTCACCCTCCAGACTTCATCTTCTCCTTCTCCTTCTTCTGCTTCTTCTGATTCATCCTCCAGACTTCACCATCTCCTTCTCCTTCTTCTGCTTCTTCTGATTCACCCTCCAGACTTCACCTTCTCCTTCTCCTTCTTCTACTTCTTCTGATTCAACCTCCAGACTTCACCTTCTCCTTCTCCTTTTTCTTCTTCTTCTGATTCACCCTCCAGACTTAACCTTCTCCTTCTCCTTCTTCTGCTTCTTCTGATTCACCCTCCAGACTTCACCCTCTCCTTCTCCTTCTTCTGCTTCTTCTGATTCACCCTCCAGACTTCACCTTCTCCTTCTCCTTCTTCTTCTTCTTCTGATTCACCCTTCAGACTTCACCTTCTCCTTCTCCTTCTTCTGCTTCTTCTGATTCACCCTCCAGACCTCACCTTCTCCTTCTCCTTCTTCTACTTCTTCTGATTCACCCTCCAGACTTCACCTTCTCCTTCTCCTTCTTCTGCTTCTTCTGATTCACCCTCCAGACTTCACCTTCTCCTTCTCCTTCTTCTACTTCTTCTGATTCACCCTCCAGACTTCATCTTCACCTTCTCCTTCTTCTGCTTCTTCTGATTCACCCTCCAGACTTCACCTTCTCCTTCTCCTTCTTCTTCTTCTTCTGATTCACCCTTCAGACTTCACCTTCTCCTTCTCCTTCTTCTGCTTCTTCTGATTCACCCTCCAGACCTCACCTTCTCCTTCTCCTTCTTCTACTTCTTCTGATTCACCCTCCAGACTTCATCTTCACCTTCTCCTTCTTCTGCTTCTTCTGATTCACACTCCAGACTTCACCTTCTCCTTCTCCTTCTTCTACTTCTTCTGATTCACCCTGCTGACTTCACCTTCTCCTTCTCCTTCTTCTGCTTCTTCTGATTCACCCTCCAGACTTCACCTTCTCCTTCTTCTACTTCTTCTGATTCACCCTCCAATCTTCACCTTCTCCGTCTGCTTCTTCTGCTTCTTCTGATTCACCCTCCAGACTTCACCTTCTCCTTATCCTTCTTCTGCTTCTTCTGATTCGCCCTGCTGACTTCACCTTCTCCTTCTCCTTCTTCTGCTTCTTCTGATTCACCCTCCTGACTTCACCTTCTCCTTCTCCTTCTTCTACTTCTTCTGATTCACCCTCCAGACTTCACCTTCTCCTTCTACTTCTTCTGCTTCTTCTGATTCACCCTCCAGACTTCACCTTCTCCTGCTTCTACTGATTCGCCCTCCAGACTTCACCTTCTCCTTCTCCTTCTTCTGCTTCTTCTGATTCACCCTCCAGACTTCACCTTCTCCTTCTCCTTCTTCTGCTTCTTCTGATTCACCCTCCCGACTTCACCTTCTCCTTCTCCTTCTTCTACTTCTTCTGATTCACCCTCCAGACTTCAACTTCTCCTTCTCCTTCTTCTGCTTCTTCTGCTTCACCCTCCAGACTTCACCTTCTCCTTCTCCTTCGTCCACTTCTTCTGATTCACACTCCAGACTACACCTTCTCCTTCTCCTTCATCTACTTCTTCTGATTCACCCTCCGGACTTCAGCTTCTCCTTCTCCTTCTTCTGCTTCTTCACATTCACCCTCCAGACTTCACCTTCTCGTTCTCCTTATTCTACTTCTTCTGATTCATCCTCCAGACTTCACCTTCTCCTTCTCCTTCTTCTACTTCTTCTGATTCACCCTCCAGACTTCACCTTCTCCTTCTCCTTCTTCTACTTCTTCTGCTTCTCCCTCCAGACTTCACCTTCTCCTTCTCCTTCTTCTGCTTCTTCTGATTCACCCTCCAGACTTCACCTTCTCCTTCTCCTTCTTCTACTTCTTCTGATTCACCCTCCAGACTTCACCTTCTCCTTCTCCTTCTTCTACTTCTTCTGATTCACCCTCCAGGCTTCACCTTCTCCTTCTCCTTCTTGTACTTCTTCTGATTCACCCTCCTGACTTCAGCTTCTCCTTCTCCTTCTTCTGCTAATTCTGCTTCACCCTCCTGACTTCACCTTCTCCTTCTCCTTCTTCTACGTCTTCTGCTTCACCCCCCTGACTTCACCTTCTCCTTCTCCTTCTTCTGCTTCTTCTGATTCACCCTCCTAACTTCACCTTCTCCTTCTCCTTCTTCTGCTTCTTCTGATTCACCCTCCTGACTTCACCTTCTCCTTCTCCTTCTTCTGCTTCTTCTGATTCACCCTCCAGACTTCACCTTCTCCTTCTCCTTCTTCTGCTTCTTCTGATTCACCCTCCAGACTTCACCTTCTCCTTCTCCTTCTTCTGCCTCTTCTGATTCAACCTCCAGACCTCACCTTCTCCTTCTCCTTCGTCTACTTCTTTTGATTCACCCTCCAGACTACACCTTCTCCTTCTCCTTCTTCTGCTTCTTCTGATTCACCCTCCAGATTTCACCTTCTCCTTCTCCTTATTCAGCTTCTTCTGATTCACCCTCCAGACTTCACCTTCTCCTTCTCCTTCTTCTGCTTCTTCTGATTCACCCTCCAGACTTCACCTTCTCCTTCTCCTTCTTCTGCTTCTTCTGATTCACCCTCCAGACTTCACCTTCTCCTTCTCCTTCTTCTACTTCTTCTGATTCACCCTCCAGACTTCATCTTCTCCTTCTCCTTCTTCTGCTTCTTCTGATTCTCCCTCCAGACTTCACCTTCTCCTTCTCCTTCTTCTGCTTCTTCTGATTCACCCTCCAGACTTCACCTTCTCCTTCTCCTCCTTCTGCTTCATCTGATTCACCCTCCAGACTTCACCTTCTCCTTCTCCTTCTTCTACCTCTTCTGATTCACCCTCCAGACTTCACCTTCTCCTTCTCCTTCTTCTACTTCTTTTGATTCACCCTCCAGACTGCACCTTCTCCTTCTCCTTCTTCTGCTTCTTCTGATTCACGCTCCTGACTTCACCTTCTCCTTCTCCTTCTTCTGCTTCTTCTGATTCACCCTCCAGACTTCAACTTCTCCTTCTCCTTTTTCTACTTCTTCTGATTCACCCTCCAGACTTCACCTTCTCCTTCTACTTCTTCTGCTTCTCCCTCCAGACTTCACCTTCTCCTTCTCCTTCTTCTGCTTCTTCTGATTCACCCTCCAGACTTCACCTTCTCCTTCTCCTTCTTCTACTTCTTCTGATTCACCCTCCAGACTTCACCTTCTCCTTCTTCTACTTCTTCTGCTTCTCCCTCCAGACTTCACCTTCTCCTTCTCCTTCTTCTGCTTCTTCTGCTTCACCCTCCTGACTTCACCTTCTCCTTCTCCTTCATCTGCTTCTTCTGCTTCACCCCCCTGACTTCACCTTCTCCTTCTCCTTCTTCTCCTTCTTCTGCTTCACCCCCTTGACTTCACCTTCTCCTTCTCCTTCTTCTGCTTCTTCTGATTCACCCTCCTAACTTCACCTTCTCCTTCTCCTTCTTCTGCTTCTTCTGATTCACCCTCCTGACTTCACCTTCTCCTTCTCCTTCTTCTGCATCTTCTGATTCACCCTCCAGACTTCAACTTCTCCTTCTCCTTCTTCTGCTTCTTCTGATTCACCCTCCAGACTTCACCTTCTCCTTCTCCTTCTTCTACTTCTTCTGATTCACCCTCCAGACTTCACCTTCTCCTTCTCCTTATTCTGCTTCTTCTGATTCACCGTCCAGACTTCACCTTCTCCTTCTCCATCTTCTGCTTCTACTGATTCACCCTCCAGACTTCACCTTCTCCTTCTCCTTCTTCTGCTTCTTCTGATTCACCCTCCAGACTTCACCTTCTCCTTCTCCTTCTTCTACTTCTTCTGATTCACCCTCCAGACTTCAGCTTCTCCTTCTCCTTCTTCTGATTCATCTGATTCACCCTCCAGACTTCACCTTCTCCTTCTCCTTCTTCTACTTCATCTGATTCACCCTCCAGACTTCACCTTCTCCTTCTCCTTCTTCTACTTCTTCTGATTCACCCTCCAGACTTCACCTTCTCCTTCTCCTTATTCTGCTTCTTCTAATTCACCCTCCAGACTTCACCATCTCCTTCTCCTTCTTCTGCTTCTCTTGATTCATCCTCCAGACTTCACCTTCTCCTTCTCCTTCTTCTGCTTCTTCTGATTCACCCTCCAGACTTCACCTTCTCCTTCTCCTTCTTCTGCTTCTTCTGATTCACCCTCCAGACTTCACCTTCTCCTTCTTCTACTTCTTCTGATTCACCCTACAGACTTCACCTTCTCCTTCTCCTTCTTCTGCTTCTTCTGCTTCACCCTCCAGACTTCAGCTTCTCCTTCTCCTTCTTCTGCTTCTTCTGCTTCACCCTCCAGACTTCACCTTCTCCTTCTCCTTCTTCTGCTTCTTCTGCTTCACCTTCCTGACTTCACCTTCTCCTTCTCCTTCTTCTACTTCTTCTGATTCACCCTCCAGACTTCACCTTCTCCTTCTCCTTCTTCTGCTTATTCTGCTTCACCCTCCAGACTTCACCTTCTCCTTCTCCTTCTTCTGCTTCTTCTGCTTCGCCCTGCAGACTTCACCTTCTCCTTCTCCTTCTTCTGCTTCTTATGCTTTTCCCTCCTGACTTCACCTTCTCCTTCTCCTTCTTCTACTTCTTCTGCTTCACCCCCTTGACTTCACCTTCTCCTTCTCCTTCTTCTGCTTCTTCTGATTCACCCTCCTAACTTTATCTTCTCCTTCTCCTTCTTCTGCTTCTTCTGATTCACCCTCCTGACTTCACCTTCTCCTTCTCCTTCTTCTGCTTCTTCTGATTCACCCTCCAGACTTCACCATCTCCTTCTCCTTCTTCTACGTCTTCTTATTCACCCTCCAGACTTCACCTTCTCCTTCTCCTTCTTCTACTTCTTCTGATTCACCCTCCAGTCTTCATCTTCTCCTTCTCCTTCTTCTGCTTCTTCTGCTTCACCCTCCAGACTTCACCTTCTTCTTCTCTTTCTTCTGCTTCTTCTGATTCACCCTTCAGACTTCACCTTCTCCTTCTCCTTCTACTGATTCTTTTGATTCACCCTCCAGACTTCACCTTCTCCTTATCCTTCTTCTGCTTCTTCTGATTCACCCTTCAGACTTCACCTTCTCCTTCTCCTTCTTCTGCTTCTTCTGATTCACCCTCCAGACCTCACCTTCTCCTTCTCCTTCTTCTACATCTTCTGATTCACCCTCCAGACTTCACCTTCTCCTTCTCCTTCTTCTGCTTCTTCTGCTTCACCCTCCAGACTTCACCTTCTCCTTCTTCTTCTTCTGCTTCTTCTGATTCATCCTCCAGAGTTCACCTTCTCCTTCTCCTTCTTCTGCTTCTTCTGATTCACCCTTCAGACTTCACCTTCTCCTTCTCCTTCTTCTGCTTCTTCTGATTCACCCTCCAGACCTCACCTTATCCTTCTCCTTCTTCTACTTCTTCTGATACACCCTCCAGACTTCATCTTCTCCTTCTCCTTCTTCTGCTTCTTCTGATTCACCCTCCAGACTTCACCTTCTCCTTCTCCTTCTTCTACTTCTTCTGATTCATCC
Organism: Somniosus microcephalus; assembly: GCF_052327205.1. Taxonomy (NCBI): domain Eukaryota; kingdom Metazoa; phylum Chordata; class Chondrichthyes; order Squaliformes; family Somniosidae; genus Somniosus; species Somniosus microcephalus. Next base: position 17,418,379 of record NW_028225184.1, read on the forward strand.
TCCTGACTTCACCTTCTCCTTCTCCTTCTTCTGCTTCTTCTGGTTCACCCTCCAGACTTCACCTTCTCCTTCTCCTTCTTCTGCTTCTTCTGATTCGCCCTCCAGACTTCACCTTCTAATTCTCCTTCTTCTGCTTCTTCTGATTCACCCTCCAGACTTCACCATCTCCATCTCCTTCTTCTGCTTCTTCTGATTCACCCTCCTGACTTCATCTTCGCCTTCTCCTTCTTCTGCTTCTTCTGATTCACCCTCCAGAATTCACCTTCTCCTTCTCCTTCTTCTGCTTCTTCTGATTCACCCTCCAGACTTCACCTTCTCCTTCTCCTTCTTCTACTTCTTCTGATTCACCCTCCAGACTTCACCTTCTCCTTCTCCTTATTCTGCTTCTTCTGATTCACCGTCCAGACTTTACCTTCTCCTTCTCCTTCTTCTGCTTCTTCTGATTCACCCTCCAGACTTCACCTTCTCCTTCTCCTTCTTCTGCTTCTTCTGATTCACCCTCCAGACTTCACCTTCTCCTTCTCCTTCTTCTACTTCTTCTGATTCTCCCTCCAGACTTCATCTTCTCCTTCTCCTTCTTCTGCTTCTTCTGATTCACCCTCCAGACTTCACCTTCTCCTTCTCCTTCTTCTGCTTCATCTGATTCACCCTCCAGACTTCACCTTCTCCTTCTCTTTCTTCTACTTCATCTGATTCACCCTCCAGACTTCACCTTCTCCTTCTTCTACTTCTTCTGATTCACCCTCCAGACTTCACCTTCTCCTTCTCCTTCTTCTGCTTCTTCTGATTCACCCTCCAGACTTCACCTTCTCCTTCTTCTTCTTCTGCTTCTTCTGATTCATCCTCCAGAGTTCACCTTCTCCTTCTCCTTCTTCTGCTTCTTCTGATTCACCCTTCAGACTTCACCTTCTCCTTCTCCTTCTTCTGCTTCTTCTGATTCACCCTCCAGACCTCATCTTATCCTTCTCCTTCTTCTACTTCTTCTGATACACCCTCCAGACTTCATCTTCTCCTTCTCCTTCTTCTGCTTCTTCTGATTCACCCTCCAGACTTCACCTTCTCCTTCTCCTTCTTCTACTTCTTCTGATTCATCCTCCTGACTTCACCTTCTCCTTCTCCTTCTTCTGCTTCTTCTGGTTCACCCTCCAGACTTCACCTTCTCCTTCTCCTTCTTCTGCTTCTTCTGATTCGCCCTCCAGACTTCACCTTCTAATTCTCCTTCTTCTGCTTCTTCTGATTCACCCTCCAGACTTCACCATCTCCATCTCCTTCTTCTGCTTCTTCTGATTCACCCTCCTGACTTCATCTTCGCCTTCTCCTTCTTCTGCTTCTTCTGATTCACCCTCCAGACTTCACCTTCTCCTTCTCCTTCTTCTACTTCTTCTGATTCATCCTCCTGACTTCACCTTCTCCTTCTCCTTCTTCTGCGTCTTCTGCTTCACCCTCCAGACTTCACCTCCTTCTCCTTCTTCGACTTCTTCTGCTTCACCCTCCTGACTTCACCTTCTTCTTCTCCTTCTTCTGCTTCTTCTGATTCACCCTCCAGACTTCACCTTCTCCTTCTCCTTCTTCTGCTTCTTCTGCTTCACCCTGCAGACTTCATCTTCGCCTTCTCCTTCTTATGCTTCACCCTCCAGACTTCACCTTCTCCTTCTCCTTTTTCTTCTTCTTCTGATTCACCCTCCAGACTTCACCTTCTCCTTCTCCTTCTTCTGCTTCTTCTGATTCACCCTCCAGACTTCACCTTCTCCTTCTCCTTCTTCTGCTTCTTCTGATTCACCCTCCAGACTTCACCTTCTCCTTCTCCTTCTTCTGCTTCTTCTGATTCACCCTCCAGACTTCACCTTCTCCTTCTCCTTCTTCTGCCTCTTCTGATTCACCCTCCAGACTTCACCTTCTCCTTCTCCTTCTTCTGCTTCTTCTGATTCACCATCCAGACTTCACCTTCTCCTTCTCCTTCTTCTGCTTCCTCTGATTCACCCTCCAGACTTCACCTTCTCCTTCTCCTTCTTCTGCTTCTTCTGCTTCACCCTCCAGACTTCACCTTCACCTTCTCCTTCTTCTGCTTCTTCTGATTCACCCTCCAGACTTCACCTTCTCCTTCTCCTTCTTCTGCTTCTTCTGATTCACCCTCCAGACTTCACCTTCTCCTTCTCCTTCTTCTGCTTCTTCTGATTCACCCTCCAGACTTCACCTTCTCCTTCTCCTTCTTCTGCTTCTTCTGATTCACCCTCCATACTTCACCTTCTCCTTCTCCTTCTTCTGCTTCTTCTGATTCACCCTCCAGACTTCACCTTCTCCTTCTCCTTCTTCTGCTTCCTCTGATTCACCCTCCAGACTTCACCTTCTCCATCTCCTTCTTCTGCTTCTTCTGATTCACCCTCCTGACTTCACCTTCTCATTCTCCTTCTTCTGCTTCACCCTCCAGACTTCACCTTCTCCTTCTCCTTGTTCTGCTTCTTTTGCTTCACCCTCCAGTCTTCAACTTCTCCTTCTCCTTCTTCTACTACTTCTGATTCACCCTCCAGACTTCACCTTCTCCTTTTCCTTCTTCTACTTCTTCTGATTCATCCTCCTGACTTCACCCTCTCCTTCTCCTTCTTCTGCTTCTTCTGATTCACCCTCCAGACTTCACCTTCTCCTTCTCCTTCTTCTGCTTCTTCTGATTCACCCTCCAGACTTCACCTTCTAATTCTCCTTCTTCTGGTTCTTCTGATTCACCCTCCAGACTTCACCATCTCCATCTCCTTCTTCTGCTTCTTCTGATTCACCCTCCTGACTTCACCTTCGCCTTCTCCTTCTTCTGCTTCTTCTGATTCACCCTCCAGAATTCACCTTCTCCTTCTCCTTCTTCTGCGTCTTCTGCTTCACCCTCCAGACTTCACCTCCTTCTCCCTCTTCTACTTCTTTTGCTTCACCCTCCTGACTTCACCTTCTCCTTCTCCTTCTTCTGCTTCTTCTGATTCACCCTCCAGACTTCACCATCTCCTTCTACTTCTTCTGCTTCTTCTGCTTCACCCTCCAGACTTCATCTTCGCCGTCTCCTTCTTCTGCTTCACCCTCCAGACTTCACCTTCTCCTTCTCCTTTTTCTGCTTCTTCTGATTCACCCTCCAGACTTCACCTTCTCCTTCTCCTTCTTCTGCTTCTTCTGATTCACCCTCCAGACTTCACCTTCTCCTTCTCCTTCTTCTGCTTCTTCTGATTCACCCTCCAGACTTCACCTTCTCCTTCTCCTTCTTCTGCTTCTTCTGATTCACCGTCCAGACTTCACCTTCTCCTTCTCCTTGTTCTGCTTCTTCTGATTCACCCTCCAGACTTCACCTTCTCCTTCTCCTTCTTCTGCTTCTTCTGATTCACCATCCAGACTTCACCTTCTCCTTCTCCTTCTTCAGCTTCCTCTGATTCACCCTCCAGACTTCACCTTCTCCTTCTCCTTCTTCTGCTTCTTCTGCTTCACCCTCCAGACTTCACCTTCTCCTTCTCCTTCTTCTGCTTCTTCTGATTCACTCTCCAGACTTCACCTTCTCCTTCTCCTTCTTCTACTTCTTCTGATTCACCCTCCAGACTTCACCTTCTCCTTCTCCTTCTTCTGCTTCTTCTGATTCACCCTCCTGACTTCACCTTCTCCTTCTCCTTCTTCTGCTTCTTCTGATTCACCCTCCAGACTTCAACTTCTCCTTCTCCTTCTTCTACTTCATCTGATTCACCCTCCAGACTTCACCTTCTCCTTCTACTTCTTCTGCTTCTTCTGATTCACCCTCCAGACTTCACCTTCTCCTTCTCCTTCTTCTGCTTCATCTGATTCACTCTCCAGACTTCACCTTCTCCTTCTCCTTCTTCTGCTTCTTCTGATTCACCCTCCAGACTTCACCTTCTCCTTCTCCTTCTTCCACTTCTTCTGATTCACCCTCCAGACTTCACCTTCTCCTTCTCCTTCTTCTACTTCTTCTGATTCACCCTCCAGACTTCACCTTCTCCTTCTCCTTCTTCTAACTCTTCTGATTCACCCTCCAGACTTCACCTTCTCCTTCTCCTTCTTCTGATTCACCCTCCTGACTTCACCTTCTCCTTCTCCTTTTTCTGCTTCTTCTGCTTCACCCTCCAGACTTCACCTTCTCCTTCTCCTTCTTCTGCTTCTTCTGCTTCACCCTCCAGACTTCACCTTCTCCTTCTCCTTCTTCTGCTTCTTCTGCTTCACCCTCCTGACTTCACCTTCTCCTTCTCCTTCATCTGCTTCTTCTGCTTCACCCCCCTGACTTCACCTTCTCCTTCTCCTTCTTCTCCTTCTTCTGCTTCACCCCCTTGACTTCACCTTCTCCTTCTCCTTCTTCTGCTTCTTCTGATTCACCCTCCTAACTTCACCTTCTCCTTCTCCTTCTTCTGCTTCTTCTGATTCACCCTCCTGACTTCACCTTCTCCTTCTCCTTCTTCTGCATCTTCTGATTCACCCTCCAGACTTCAACTTCTCCTTCTCCTTCTTCTGCTTCTTCTGATTCACCCTCCAGACTTCACCTTCTCCTTCTCCTTCTTCTACTTCTTCTGATTCACCCTCCAGACTTCACCTTCTCCTTCTCCTTATTCTGCTTCTTCTGATTCACCGTCCAGACTTCACCTTCTCCTTCTCCATCTTCTGCTTCTACTGATTCACCCTCCAGACTTCACCTTCTCCTTCTCCTTCTTCTGCTTCTTCTGATTCACCCTCCAGACTTCACCTTCTCCTTCTCCTTCTTCTACTTCTTCTGATTCACCCTCCAGACTTCATCTTCTCCTTCTCCTTCTTCTGCTTCTTCTGATTCACCCTCCAGACTTCAGCTTCTCCTTCTCCTTCTTCTGATTCATCTGATTCACCCTCCAGACTTCACCTTCTCCTTCTCCTTCTTCTACTTCATCTGATTCACCCTCCAGACTTCACCTTCTCCTTCTCCTTCTTCTACTTCTTCTGATTCACCCTCCAGACTTCACCTTCTCCTTCTCCTTCTTCTGCTTCTTCTAATTCACCCTCCAGACTTCACCATCTCCTTCTCCTTCTTCTGCTTCTCTTGATTCATCCTCCAGACTTCACCTTCTCCTTCTCCTTCTTCTGCTTCTTCTGATTCACCCTCCAGACTTCACCTTCTCCTTCTCCTTCTTCTGCTTCTTCTGATTCACCCTCCAGACTTCACCTTCTCCTTCTTCTACTTGTTCTGATTCACCCTACAGACTTCACCTTCTCCTTCTCCTTCTTCTGCTTCTTCTGCTTCACCCTCCAGACTTCACCTTCTCCTTCTCCTTCTTCTGCTTCTTCTGCTTCACCCTCCAGACTTCACCTTCTCCTTCTCCTTCTTCTGCTTCTTCTGCTTCACCTTCCTGACTTCACCTTCTCCTTCTCCTTCTTCTACTTCTTCTGATTCACCCTCCAGACTTCACCTTCTCCTTCTCCTTCTTCTGCTTATTCTGCTTCACCCTCCAGACTTCACCTTCTCCTTCTCCTTCTTCTGCTTCTTCTGCTTCGCCCTGCAGACTTCACCTTCTCCTTCTCCTTCTTCTGCTTCTTATGCTTTTCCCTCCTGACTTCACCTTCTCCTTCTCCTTCTTCTACTTCTTCTGCTTCACCCCCTTGACTTCACCTTCTCCTTCTCCTTCTTCTGCTTCTTCTGATTCACCCTCCTAACTTTATCTTCTCCTTCTCCTTCTTCTGCTTCTTCTGATTCACCCTCCTGACTTCACCTTCTCCTTCTCCTTCTTGTGCTTCTTCTGATTCACCCTCCAGACTTCACCATCTCCTTCTCCTTCTTCTACGTCTTCTTATTCACCCTCCAGACTTCACCTTCTCCTTCTCCTTCTTCTACTTCTTCTGATTCACCCTCCAGTCTTCATCTTCTCCTTCTCCTTCTTCTGCTTCTTCTGCTTCACCCTCCAGACTTCACCTTCTCCTTCTCTTTCTTCTGCTTCTTCTGATTCACCCTTCAGACTTCACCTTCTCCTTCTCCTTCTACTGATTCTTTTGATTCACCCTCCAGACTTCACCTTCTCCTTCTCCTTCTTCTGCTTCTTCTGATTCACCCTCCAGACCTCACCTTCTCCTTCTCCTTCTTCTACATCTTCTGATACACCCTCCAGACTTCATCTTCTCGTTCTCCTTCTTCTGCTTCTTCTGATTCACCCTCCAGACTTCACCTTCTCCTTCTCCTTCTTCTACTTCTTCTGATTCACCCTCCAGACCTCATCTTCTCCTTCTCCTTCTTCTGCTTCTTCTGATTCACCCTCCAGACTTCACCTTCTCCTTCTCCTTCCTCTGCTTCATCTGATTCACCCTCCAGACTTCACCTTCTCCTTCTCCTTCTTCTACTTCATCTGATTCACCCTCCAGACTTCACCTTCTCCTTCTCCTTCTTCTACTTCTTCTGATTCACCCTCCAGACTTCACCTTCTCCTTCTCCTTCTTCTGCTTCTTCTGATTCACCCTCCAGACTTCACCTTCTCCTTCTCCTTCTTCTGCTTCTTCTGATTCATCCTCCAGACTTCACCTTCTCCTTCTCCTTCTTCTGCTTCTTCTGATTCACCCTTCAGACTTCACCTTCTCCTTCTCCTTCTTCTGCTTCTTCTGATTCACCCTCCAGACCTCACCTTCTCCTTCTCCTTCTTCTACTTCTTCTGATACACCCTCCAGACTTCATCTTCTCCTTCTCCTTCTTCTGCTTCTTCTGATTCACCCTCCAGACTTCACCTTCTCCTTCTTCTTCTTCTGCTTCTTCCGATTCACCCTCCAGACTTCGCCTTCTCCTTCTCCTTCTTCTACTTCTTCTGATTCACCCTCCAGACTTCACCTTCTCCTTCTTCTTCTACTTCTTCTGATTCACCCTCCAGTCTTCACCTTCACCTTCTCCTTCTTCTGCTTCTTCTGATTCACCCTCCAGACTTCACCTTCTCCTTCTCCTTCTTCTGCTTCTTCCGGTTCACCCTTCTGACTTCACCTTCTCCTTCTCCTTCTTCTGCTTCTTCTGATTCACCCTCCAGACTTCACCTTCTCCTTCTTCCACTTCTTCTGATTCACCCTCCAGACTTCACCTTCTCCTTCTACTTCTTCTGCTTCTTCTGATTCACCCTCCAGTCTTCACCTTCTCCTTCTCCTTCTTCTGCTTCTTCTGATTCACCCTCCAGACTTCACCTTCTCCTTCTCCTTCTTCTGCTTCTTCCGGTTCACCCTCCTGACTTCAACTTCTCCTTCTCCTTCTTCTGCTTCTTCTGCTTCACCCTCCAGACTTCACCTTCTCCTTCTTCTTCTACTTCTTCTGATTCACCCTCCAGTCTTCACCTTCACCTTCTCCTTCTTCTGCTTCTTCTGATTCACCCTCCAGACTTCACCTTCTCCTTCTCCTTCTTCTGCTTCTTCCGGTTCACCCTTCTGACTTCACCTTCTCCTTCTCCTTCTTCTGCTTCTTCTGATTCACCCTCCAGACTTCACCTTCTCCTTCTCCTTCTTCCACTTCTTCTGATTCACCCTCCAGACTTCACCTTCTCCTTCTACTTCTTCTGCTTCTTCTGATTCACCCTCCAGTCTTCACCTTCTCCTTCTCCTTCTTCTGCTTCTTCTGATTCACCCTCCAGACTTCACCTTCTCCTTCTCCTTCTTCTGCTTCTTCCGGTTCACCCTCCTGACTTCACCTTCTCCTTCTCCTTCTTCTGCTTCTTTTGCTTCACCCTCCAGACTTCACCTTCTCCTTCTCTTTCTTCCGCTTCTTCTGATTCACCCTCCAGACTTCACCTTCTCCTTCTCCTTCTACTGATTCTTCTGATTCACCCTCCAGGCTTCACCTTCTCCTTCTCCTTCTTCTGCTTCTTCTGATTCACCCTCCTGACTTCACCTTCTCCTTCTCCTTCTTCTACTTCTTCTGATTCACCCTCCTGACTTCACCTTCTCCTTCTCCTTCTTCTACTTCTTCTGCTTCACCCTCCAGACTTCACCTTCTCCTTCTCCTTCTTCTGGTTCTTCTGATTCACCCTCCAGACTTCACCTTCTCCTTCTCCTTCTCCTTACTCTGCTTCTTCTGATTCATCCTCCAGACTTCACCTTCTCCTTCTCCTTCTTCTGCTTCTTCTGATTCACCCCAGACTTCACCTTCTCCTTCTCCTTCTTCTGCTTCTTCTGATTCACCCTCCAGACTTCACCTTCTCCTTCTCCTCTTCTGCTTCTTTTGATTCACCCTCCAGACTTCATCTTCTCCTTCTCCTTCTTCTGCTTCTTCTGATTCACCCTCCAGACTTCACCTTCTCCTTCTCCTTCTTCTGCTTCTTCTGATTCACCCTCCAGACTTCACCTTCTCCTTCTCCTTCTTCTACTTCTTCTGATTCACCCTCCAGACTTCACCTTCTCCTTCTCCTTCTTCTGCTTCTTCTGCTTCACCCTCCAGACTTCACCTTCTCCTTCTCCTTCTTCTGCTTCTACTGCTTCACCCTCCAGACATCACTTTCTCCTTCTCCTTCTTCTGCTTCTTCTGCTTCACCCTCCTGACTTCACCTTCTCCTTCTCCTTCTTCTACTTCTTTTGATTCACCCTCCAGACTTCACCTTCTCATTCTCCTTCTTCTGCTTATTCTGCTTCACCCTCCAGACTTCAACTTCTCCTTCTCCTTCTTCTGCTTCGCCCTCCAGACTTCACCTTCTCCTTCTCCTTCTTCTGCTTCTTATGCTTTTCCCTCCTGACTTCACCTTCTCCTTCTCCTTCTTCTACTTCTTCTGCTTCACCCCCTTGACTTCACCTTCTCCTTCTCCTTCTTCTGCTTCTTCTGATTCACCCTCCAGACTTCGCCTTCTCCTTCTCCTTCTTCTACTTCTTCTGATTCACCCTCCAGACTTCACCTTCTCCTTCTCCTTCTTCTTCTTCTTCTGAGTCACCCTCCAGTCTTCACGTTCTCCTTCTCCTTCTTCTGCTTCTTCTGATTCACCCTCCAGACTTCACCTTCTCCTTCTCCTTCTTCTGCTTCTTCTGATTCACCCTCCTGACTTCACCTTCTCCTTCTCTTTCTTCTGCTTCTTCTGATTCACCCTCCAGACTTCACCTTCTCCTTCTCCTTCTTCTACTTCTTCTGATTCACCCTCCAGACTTCACCTTCTCCTTCTACTTCTTCTGCTTCTTCTGATTCACCCTCCAGACTTCACCTTCTCCTTCTCCTTCTTCTGCTTCTTCTGATTCACCCTCCAGACTTCACCTTCTCCTTCTCCTTCTTCTGCTTCTTCTGATTCACCCTCCAGACTTCACCTTCTCCTTCTCCTTCTTCTACTTCTTCTGATTCACCCTCCAGACTTCACCTTCTCCTTCTCCTTATTCTGCTTCTTCTGATTCACCGTCCAGACTTCACCTTCTCCTTCTCCTTCTTCTGCTTCTTCTGATTCACCCTCCAGACTTCACCTTCTCCTTCTGCTTCTTCTGCTTCTTCTGATTCACCCTCCAGACTTCACCTTCTCCTTCTCCTTCTTCTACTTCTTCTGATTCTCCCTCCAGACTTCATCTTCTCCTTCTCCTTCTTCTGCTTCTTCTGATTCACCCTCCAGACTTCACCTTCTCCTTCTCCTTCTTCTGCTTCATCTGATTCACCCTCCAGACTTCACCTTCTCCTTCTCCTTCTTCTACTTCATCTGAATCACCCTCCAGACTTCACCTTCTCCTTCTTCTACTTCTTCTGATTCACCCTCCAGACTTCACCTTCTCCTTCTCCTTCTTCTGCTTCTTCTGATTCACCCTCCAGACTTCACCTTCTCCTTCTTCTTCTTCTGCTTCTTCTGATTCATCCTCCAGAGTTCACCTTCTCCTTCTCCTTCTTCTGCTTCTTCTGATTCACCCTTCAGACTTCACCTTCTCCTTCTCCTTCTTCTGCTTCTTCTGATTCACCCTCCAGACCTCACCTTATCCTTCTCCTTCTTCTACTTCTTCTGATACACCCTCCAGACTTCATCTTCTCCTTCTCCTTCTTCTGCTCCTTCTGATTCACCCTCCAGACTTCACCTTCTCCTTCTCCTTCTTCTACTTCTTCTGATTCATCCTCCTGACTTCACCTTCTCCTTCTCCTTCTTCTGCTTCTTCTGGTTCACCCTCCAGACTTCACCTTCTCCTTCTCCTTCTTCTGCTTCTTCTGATTCGCCCTCCAGACTTCACCTTCTAATTCTCCTTCTTCTGCTTCTTCTGATTCACCCTCCAGACTTCACCATCTCCATCTCCTTCTTCTGCTTCTTCTGATTCACCCTCCTGACTTCATCTTCGCCTTCTCCTTCTTCTGCTTCTTCTGATTCACCCTCCAGAATTCACCTTCTCCTTCTCCTTCTTCTGCGTCTTCTGCTTCACCCTCCAGACTTCACCTCCTTCTCCTTCTTCGACTTCTTCTGCTTCACCCTCCTGACTTCACCTTCTCCTTCTCCTTCTTCTGCTTCTTCTGATTCACCCTCCAGACTTCACCTTCTCCTTCTCCTTCTTCTGCTTCTTCTGCTTCACCCTGCAGACTTCATCTTCTCCTTCTCCTTCTTCTGCTTCTTCTGATTCACCCTCCAGACTTCACCTTCTCCTTCTCCTTCTTCTGCTTCTTCTGATTCACCCTCCAGACTTCACCTTCTCCTTCTCCTTCTTCTGCTTCTTCTGATTCACCCTCCAGACTTCACCTTCTCCTTCTCCTTCTTCTGCTTCCTCTGATTCACCCTCCAGACTTCACCTTCTCCATCTCCTTCTTCTGCTTCTTCTGATTCACCCTCCTGACTTCACCTTCTCATTCTCCTTCTTCTGCTTCACCCTCCAGACTTCACCTTCTCCTTCTCCTTGTTCTGCTTCTTTTGCTTCACCCTCCAGTCTTCAACTTCTCCTTCTCCTTCTTCTACTACTTCTGATTCACCCTCCAGACTTCACCTTCTCCTTTTCCTTCTTCTACTTCTTCTGATTCATCCTCCTGACTTCACCCTCTCCTTCTCCTTCTTCTGCTTCTTCTGATTCACCCTCCAGACTTCACCTTCTCCTTCTCCTTCTTCTGCTTCTTCTGATTCACCCTCCAGACTTCACCTTCTAATTCTCCTTCTTCTGGTTCTTCTGATTCACCCTCCAGACTTCACCATCTCCATGTCCTTCTTCTGCTTCTTCTGATTCACCCTCCTGACTTCACCTTCGCCTTCTCCTTCTTCTGCTTCTTCTGATTCACCCTCCAGAATTCACCTTCTCCTTCTCCTTCTTCTGCGTCTTCTGCTTCACCCTCCAGACTTCACCTCCTTCTCCCTCTTCTACTTCTTCTGCTTCACCCTCCTGACTTCACATTCTCCTTCTCCTTCTTCTGCTTCTTCTGATTCACCCTCCAGACTTCACCATCTCCTTCTACTTCTTCTGCTTCTTCTGCTTCACCCTCCAGACTTCATCTTCGCCGTCTCCTTCTTCTGCTTCACCCTCCAGACTTCACCTTCTCCTTCTCCTTTTTCTGCTTCTTCTGATTCACCCTCCAGACTTCACCTTCTCCTTCTCCTTCTTCTGCTTCTTCTGATTCACCCTCCAGACTTCACCTTCTCCTTCTCCTTCTTCTGCTTCTTCTGATTCACCCTCCAGACTTCACCTTCTCCTTCTCCTTCTTCTGCTTCTTCTGATTCACCGTCCAGACTTCACCTTCTCCTTCTCCTTGTTCTGCTTCTTCTGATTCACCCTCCAGACTTCACCTTCTCCTTCTCCTTCTTCTGCTTCTTCTGATTCACCATCCAGACTTCACCTTCTCCTTCTCCTTCTTCAGCTTCCTCTGATTCACCCTCCAGACTTCACCTTCTCCTTCTCCTTCTTCTGCTTCTTCTGCTTCACCCTCCAGACTTCACCTTCTCCTTCTCCTTCTTCTGCTTCTTCTGATTCACTCTCCAGACTTCACCTTCTCCTTCTCCTTCTTCTACTTCTTCTGATTCACCCTCCAGACTTCACCTTCTCCTTCTTCTGCTTCTTTTGATTCACCATCCAGACTTTACCTTCTCCTTCTCCTTCTTCTACTTCTTCTGATTCACCCTCCTGACTTCACCTTCTCCTTCTCCTTCTTATGCTTCTTCTGATTCACCCTCCAGACTTCACCTTCTCCTTCTCCTTCTTCTGCTTCCTCTGATTCACCCTCCAGACTTCACCTTCTCCTTCTCCTTCTTCTGCTTCTTCTGATTCACCCTGCAGACATCACCTTCTCCATCTCCTTCTTCTGCTTCTTCTGATTCACCCTCCTGACTTCACCTTCTCCTTCTCCTTCTTCTGCTTCTTCTGCTTCACCCTCCAGACTTCTCCTTCTCCTTCTCCTTGTTCTGCTTCTTTTGCTTCACCCTCCAGACTTCACCTTCTCCTTCTCCTTCTTCTACTACTTCTTATTCACCCTCCAGACTTCACCTTCTCCTTCTCCTTCTTCTACTTCTTCTGATTCATCCTCCTGACTTCACCTTCTCCTTCTCCTTCTTCTGCTTCATCTGATTCACCCTCCAGACTTCGCCTTCTCCTTCTCCTTCTTCTGCTTCTTCTGATTCGCCATCCAGACTTCACCTTCTAATTCTCCTTCTTCTGCTTCTTCTGATTCACCCTCCAGACTTCACCATCTCCATCTCCTTCTTCTGCTTCTTCTGATTCACCCTCCTGACTTCACCTTCGCCTTCTCCTTCTTCTGCTTCTTCTGATTCACCCTGCAGAATTCACCTTCTCCTTCTCCTTCTTCTGCGTCTTCTGCTTCACCCTCCAGACGTCACCTCCTTCTCCTTCTTCTACTTCTTCTGCTTCACCCTCCTGACTTCACCATCTCCTTCTCCTTCTTCTGCTTCTTCTGATTCACCCTCCAGACTTCACCTTCTTCTTCTCCTTCTTCTGCTTCTTCTGATTCACCCTCCTGACTTCACCTTCGCCTTCTCCTTCTTCTGCTTCTTCTGATTCACCCTGCAGAATTCACCTTCTCCTTCTCCTTCTTCTGCGTCTTCTGCTTCACCCTCCAGACGTCACCTCCTTCTCCTTCTTCTACTTCTTCTGCTTCACCCTCCTGACTTCACCATCTCCTTCTCCTTCTTCTGCTTCTTCTGATTCACCCTCCAGACTTCACCTTCTTCTTCTCCTTCTTCTGCTTCTTCTGATTCACCCTTCAGACTTCACCTTCTCCTTCTCCTTCTTCTGCTTCTTCTGATTCACCCTCCAGACCTCATCTTATCCTTCTCCTTCTTCTACTTCTTCTGATACACCCTCCAGACTTCATCTTCTCCTTCTCCTTCTTCTGCTTCTTCTGATTCACCCTCCAGACTTCACCTTCTCCTTCTCCTTCTTCTACTTCTTCTGATTCATCCTCCTGACTTCACCTTCTCCTTCTCCTTCTTCTGCTTCTTCTGGTTCACCCTCCAGACTTCACCTTCTCCTTCTCCTTCTTCTGCTTCTTCTGATTCGCCCTCCAGACTTCACCTTCTAATTCTCCTTCTTCTGCTTCTTCTGATTCACCCTCCAGACTTCACCATCTCCATCTCCTTCTTCTGCTTCTTCTGATTCACCCTCCTGACTTCATCTTCGCCTTCTCCTTCTTCTGCTTCTTCTGATTCACCCTCCAGAATTCACCTTCTCCTTCTCCTTCTTCTGCGTCTTCTGCTTCACCCTCCAGACTTCACCTCCTTCTCCTTCTTCGACTTCTTCTGCTTCACCCTCCTGACTTCACCTTCTTCTTCTCCTTCTTCTGCTTCTTCTGATTCACCCTCCAGACTTCACCTTCTCCTTCTCCTTCTTCTGCTTCTTCTGCTTCACCCTGCAGACTTCATCTTCGCCTTCTCCTTCTTATGCTTCACCCTCCAGACTTCACCTTCTCCTTCTCCTTTTTCTTCTTCTTCTGATTCACCCTCCAGACTTCACCTTCTCCTTCTCCTTCTTCTGCTTCTTCTGATTCACCCTCCAGACTTCACCTTCTCCTTCTCCTTCTTCTGCTTCTTCTGATTCACCCTCCAGACTTCACCTTCTCCTTCTCCTTCTTCTGCTTCTTCTGATTCACCCTCCAGACTTCACCTTCTCCTTCTCCTTCTTCTGCCTCTTCTGATTCACCCTCCAGACTTCACCTTCTCCTTCTCCTTCTTCTGCTTCTTCTGATTCACCATCCAGACTTCACCTTCTCCTTCTCCTTCTTCTGCTTCCTCTGATTCACCCTCCAGACTTCACCTTCTCCTTCTCCTTCTTCTGCTTCTTCTGCTTCACCCTCCAGACTTCACCTTCACCTTCTCCTTCTTCTGCTTCTTCTGATTCACCCTCCAGACTTCACCTTCTCCTTCTCCTTCTTCTGCTTCTTCTGATTCACCCTCCAGACTTCACCTTCTCCTTCTCCTTCTTCTGCTTCTTCTGATTCACCCTCCAGACTTCACCTTCTCCTTCTCCTTCTTCTGCTTCTTCTGATTCACCCTCCATACTTCACCTTCTCCTTCTCCTTCTTCTGCTTCTTCTGATTCACCCTCCAGACTTCACCTTCTCCTTCTCCTTCTTCTGCTTCCTCTGATTCACCCTCCAGACTTCACCTTCTCCATCTCCTTCTTCTGCTTCTTCTGATTCACCCTCCTGACTTCACCTTCTCATTCTCCTTCTTCTGCTTCACCCTCCAGACTTCACCTTCTCCTTCTCCTTGTTCTGCTTCTTTTGCTTCACCCTCCAGTCTTCAACTTCTCCTTCTCCTTCTTCTACTACTTCTGATTCACCCTCCAGACTTCACCTTCTCCTTTTCCTTCTTCTACTTCTTCTGATTCATCCTCCTGACTTCACCCTCTCCTTCTCCTTCTTCTGCTTCTTCTGATTCACCCTCCAGACTTCACCTTCTCCTTCTCCTTCTTCTGCTTCTTCTGATTCACCCTCCAGACTTCACCTTCTAATTCTCCTTCTTCTGGTTCTTCTGATTCACCCTCCAGACTTCACCATCTCCATCTCCTTCTTCTGCTTCTTCTGATTCACCCTCCTGACTTCACCTTCGCCTTCTCCTTCTTCTGCTTCTTCTGATTCACCCTCCAGAATTCACCTTCTCCTTCTCCTTCTTCTGCGTCTTCTGCTTCACCCTCCAGACTTCACCTCCTTCTCCCTCTTCTACTTCTTTTGCTTCACCCTCCTGACTTCACCTTCTCCTTCTCCTTCTTCTGCTTCTTCTGATTCACCCTCCAGACTTCACCATCTCCTTCTACTTCTTCTGCTTCTTCTGCTTCACCCTCCAGACTTCATCTTCGCCGTCTCCTTCTTCTGCTTCACCCTCCAGACTTCACCTTCTCCTTCTCCTTTTTCTGCTTCTTCTGATTCACCCTCCAGACTTCACCTTCTCCTTCTCCTTCTTCTGCTTCTTCTGATTCACCCTCCAGACTTCACCTTCTCCTTCTCCTTCTTCTGCTTCTTCTGATTCACCCTCCAGACTTCACCTTCTCCTTCTCCTTCTTCTGCTTCTTCTGATTCACCGTCCAGACTTCACCTTCTCCTTCTCCTTGTTCTGCTTCTTCTGATTCACCCTCCAGACTTCACCTTCTCCTTCTCCTTCTTCTGCTTCTTCTGATTCACCATCCAGACTTCACCTTCTCCTTCTCCTTCTTCAGCTTCCTCTGATTCACCCTCCAGACTTCACCTTCTCCTTCTCCTTCTTCTGCTTCTTCTGCTTCACCCTCCAGACTTCACCTTCTCCTTCTCCTTCTTCTGCTTCTTCTGATTCACTCTCCAGACTTCACCTTCTCCTTCTCCTTCTTCTACTTCTTCTGATTCACCCTCCAGACTTCACCTTCTCCTTCTCCTTCTTCTGCTTCTTCTGATTCACCCTCCTGACTTCACCTTCTCCTTCTCCTTCTTCTGCTTCTTCTGATTCACCCTCCAGACTTCAACTTCTCCTTCTCCTTCTTCTACTTCATCTGATTCACCCTCCAGACTTCACCTTCTCCTTCTACTTCTTCTGCTTCTTCTGATTCACCCTCCAGACTTCACCTTCTCCTTCTCCTTCTTCTGCTTCATCTGATTCACTCTCCAGACTTCACCTTCTCCTTCTCCTTCTTCTGCTTCTTCTGATTCACCCTCCAGACTTCACCTTCTCCTTCTCCTTCTTCCACTTCTTCTGATTCACCCTCCAGACTTCACCTTCTCCTTCTCCTTCTTCTACTTCTTCTGATTCACCCTCCAGACTTCACCTTCTCCTTCTCCTTCTTCTAACTCTTCTGATTCACCCTCCAGACTTCACCTTCTCCTTCTCCTTCTTCTGATTCACCCTCCTGACTTCACCTTCTCCTTCTCCTTTTTCTGCTTCTTCTGCTTCACCCTCCAGACTTCACCTTCTCCTTCTCCTTCTTCTGCTTCTTCTGCTTCACCCTCCAGACTTCACCTTCTCCTTCTCCTTCTTCTGCTTCTTCTGCTTCACCCTCCTGACTTCACCTTCTCCTTCTCCTTCATCTGCTTCTTCTGCTTCACCCCCCTGACTTCACCTTCTCCTTCTCCTTCTTCTCCTTCTTCTGCTTCACCCCCTTGACTTCACCTTCTCCTTCTCCTTCTTCTGCTTCTTCTGATTCACCCTCCTAACTTCACCTTCTCCTTCTCCTTCTTCTGCTTCTTCTGATTCACCCTCCTGACTTCACCTTCTCCTTCTCCTTCTTCTGCATCTTCTGATTCACCCTCCAGACTTCAACTTCTCCTTCTCCTTCTTCTGCTTCTTCTGATTCACCCTCCAGACTTCACCTTCTCCTTCTCCTTCTTCTACTTCTTCTGATTCACCCTCCAGACTTCACCTTCTCCTTCTCCTTATTCTGCTTCTTCTGATTCACCGTCCAGACTTCACCTTCTCCTTCTCCATCTTCTGCTTCTACTGATTCACCCTCCAGACTTCACCTTCTCCTTCTCCTTCTTCTGCTTCTTCTGATTCACCCTCCAGACTTCACCTTCTCCTTCTCCTTCTTCTACTTCTTCTGATTCACCCTCCAGACTTCATCTTCTCCTTCTCCTTCTTCTGCTTCTTCTGATTCACCCTCCAGACTTCAGCTTCTCCTTCTCCTTCTTCTGATTCATCTGATTCACCCTCCAGACTTCACCTTCTCCTTCTCCTTCTTCTACTTCATCTGATTCACCCTCCAGACTTCACCTTCTCCTTCTCCTTCTTCTACTTCTTCTGATTCACCCTCCAGACTTCACCTTCTCCTTCTCCTTCTTCTGCTTCTTCTAATTCACCCTCCAGACTTCACCATCTCCTTCTCCTTCTTCTGCTTCTCTTGATTCATCCTCCAGACTTCACCTTCTCCTTCTCCTTCTTCTGCTTCTTCTGATTCACCCTCCAGACTTCACCTTCTCCTTCTCCTTCTTCTGCTTCTTCTGATTCACCCTCCAGACTTCACCTTCTCCTTCTTCTACTTCTTCTGATTCACCCTACAGACTTCACCTTCTCCTTCTCCTTCTTCTGCTTCTTCTGCTTCACCCTCCAGACTTCACCTTCTCCTTCTCCTTCTTCTGCTTCTTCTGCTTCACCCTCCAGACTTCACCTTCTCCTTCTCCTTCTTCTGCTTCTTCTGCTTCACCTTCCTGACTTCACCTTCTCCTTCTCCTTCTTCTACTTCTTCTGATTCACCCTCCAGACTTCACCTTCTCCTTCTCCTTCTTCTGCTTATTCTGCTTCACCCTCCAGACTTCACCTTCTCCTTCTCCTTCTTCTGCTTCTTCTGCTTCGCCCTGCAGACTTCACCTTCTCCTTCTCCTTCTTCTGCTTCTTATGCTTTTCCCTCCTGACTTCACCTTCTCCTTCTCCTTCTTCTACTTCTTCTGCTTCACCCCCTTGACTTCACCTTCTCCTTCTTCTGCTTCTTCTGATTCACCCTCCTAACTTTATCTTCTCCTTCTCCTTCTTCTGCTTCTTCTGATTCACCCTCCTGACTTCACCTTCTCCTTCTCCTTCTTGTGCTTCTTCTGATTCACCCTCCAGACTTCACCATCTCCTTCTCCTTCTTCTACGTCTTCTTATTCACCCTCCAGACTTCACCTTCTCCTTCTCCTTCTTCTACTTCTTCTGATTCACCCTCCAGTCTTCATCTTCTCCTTCTCCTTCTTCTGCTTCTTCTGCTTCACCCTCCAGACTTCACCTTCTCCTTCTCTTTCTTCTGCTTCTTCTGATTCACCCTTCAGACTTCACCTTCTCCTTCTCCTTCTACTGATTCTTTTGATTCACCCTCCAGACTTCACCTTCTCCTTCTCCTTCTTCTGCTTCTTCTGATTCACCCTCCAGACCTCACCTTCTCCTTCTCCTTCTTCTACATCTTCTGATACACCCTCCAGACTTCATCTTCTCGTTCTCCTTCTTCTGCTTCTTCTGATTCACCCTCCAGACTTCACCTTCTCCTTCTCCTTCTTCTACTTCTTCTGATTCACCCTCCAGACCTCATCTTCTCCTTCTCCTTCTTCTGCTTCTTCTGATTCACCCTCCAGACTTCACCTTCTCCTTCTCCTTCCTCTGCTTCATCTGATTCACCCTCCAGACTTCACCTTCTCCTTCTCCTTCTTCTACTTCATCTGATTCACCCTCCAGACTTCACCTTCTCCTTCTCCTTCTTCTACTTCTTCTGATTCACCCTCCAGACTTCACCTTCTCCTTCTCCTTCTTCTGCTTCTTCTGATTCACCCTCCAGACTTCACCTTCTCCTTCTCCTTCTTCTGCTTCTTCTGATTCATCCTCCAGACTTCACCTTCTCCTTCTCCTTCTTCTGCTTCTTCTGATTCACCCTTCAGACTTCACCTTCTCCTTCTCCTTCTTCTGCTTCTTCTGATTCACCCTCCAGACCTCACCTTCTCCTTCTCCTTCTTCTACTTCTTCTGATACACCCTCCAGACTTCATCTTCTCCTTCTCCTTCTTCTGCTTCTTCTGATTCACCCTCCAGACTTCACCTTCTCCTTCTTCTTCTTCTGCTTCTTCCGATTCACCCTCCAGACTTCGCCTTCTCCTTCTCCTTCTTCTACTTCTTCTGATTCACCCTCCAGACTTCACCTTCTCCTTCTTCTTCTACTTCTTCTGATTCACCCTCCAGTCTTCACCTTCACCTTCTCCTTCTTCTGCTTCTTCTGATTCACCCTCCAGACTTCACCTTCTCCTTCTCCTTCTTCTGCTTCTTCCGGTTCACCCTTCTGACTTCACCTTCTCCTTCTCCTTCTTCTGCTTCTTCTGATTCACCCTCCAGACTTCACCTTCTCCTTCTCCTTCTTCCACTTCTTCTGATTCACCCTCCAGACTTCACCTTCTCCTTCTACTTCTTCTGCTTCTTCTGATTCACCCTCCAGTCTTCACCTTCTCCTTCTCCTTCTTCTGCTTCTTCTGATTCACCCTCCAGACTTCACCTTCTCCTTCTCCTTCTTCTGCTTCTTCCGGTTCACCCTCCTGACTTCAACTTCTCCTTCTCCTTCTTCTGCTTCTTCTGCTTCACCCTCCAGACTTCACCTTCTCCTTCTTCTTCTACTTCTTCTGATTCACCCTCCAGTCTTCACCTTCACCTTCTCCTTCTTCTGCTTCTTCTGATTCACCCTCCAGACTTCACCTTCTCCTTCTCCTTCTTCTGCTTCTTCCGGTTCACCCTTCTGACTTCACCTTCTCCTTCTCCTTCTTCTGCTTCTTCTGATTCACCCTCCAGACTTCACCTTCTCCTTCTCCTTCTTCCACTTCTTCTGATTCACCCTCCAGACTTCACCTTCTCCTTCTACTTCTTCTGCTTCTTCTGATTCACCCTCCAGTCTTCACCTTCTCCTTCTCCTTCTTCTGCTTCTTCTGATTCACCCTCCAGACTTCACCTTCTCCTTCTCCTTCTTCTGCTTCTTCCGGTTCACCCTCCTGACTTCACCTTCTCCTTCTCCTTCTTCTGCTTCTTTTGCTTCACCCTCCAGACTTCACCTTCTCCTTCTCTTTCTTCCGCTTCTTCTGATTCACCCTCCAGACTTCACCTTCTCCTTCTCCTTCTACTGATTCTTCTGATTCACCCTCAAGGCTTCACCTTCTCCTTCTCCTTCTTCTGCTTCTTCTGATTCACCCTCCTGACTTCACCTTCTCCTTCTCCTTCTTCTACTTCTTCTGATTCACCCTCCTGACTTCACCTTCTCCTTCTCCTTCTTCTACTTCTTCTGCTTCACCCTCCAGACTTCACCTTCTCCTTCTCCTTCTTCTGGTTCTTCTGATTCACCCTCCAGACTTCACCTTCTCCTTCTCCTTCTCCTTACTCTGCTTCTTCTGATTCATCCTCCAGACTTCACCTTCTCCTTCTCCTTCTTCTGCTTCTTCTGATTCACCCCAGACTTCACCTTCTCCTTCTCCTTCTTCTGCTTCTTCTGATTCACCCTCCAGACTTCACCTTCTCCTTCTCCTCTTCTGCTTCTTTTGATTCACCCTCCAGACTTCATCTTCTCCTTCTCCTTCTTCTGCTTCTTCTGATTCACCCTCCAGACTTCACCTTCTCCTTCTCCTTCTTCTGCTTCTTCTGATTCACCCTCCAGACTTCACCTTCTCCTTCTCCTTCTTCTACTTCTTCTGATTCACCCTCCAGACTTCACCTTCTCCTTCTCCTTCTTCTGCTTCTTCTGCTTCACCCTCCAGACTTCACCTTCTCCTTCTCCTTCTTCTGCTTCTACTGCTTCACCCTCCAGACATCACTTTCTCCTTCTCCTTCTTCTGCTTCTTCTGCTTCACCCTCCTGACTTCACCTTCTCCTTCTCCTTCTTCTACTTCTTTTGATTCACCCTCCAGACTTCACCTTCTCATTCTCCTTCTTCTGCTTATTCTGCTTCACCCTCCAGACTTCAACTTCTCCTTCTCCTTCTTCTGCTTCGCCCTCCAGACTTCACCTTCTCCTTCTCCTTCTTCTGCTTCTTATGCTTTTCCCTCCTGACTTCACCTTCTCCTTCTCCTTCTTCTACTTCTTCTGCTTCACCCCCTTGACTTCACCTTCTCCTTCTCCTTCTTCTGCTTCTTCTGATTCACCCTCCAGACTTCGCCTTCTCCTTCTCCTTCTTCTACTTCTTCTGATTCACCCTCCAGACTTCACCTTCTCCTTCTCCTTCTTCTTCTTCTTCTGAGTCACCCTCCAGTCTTCACGTTCTCCTTCTCCTTCTTCTGCTTCTTCTGATTCACCCTCCAGACTTCACCTTCTCCTTCTCCTTCTTCTGCTTCTTCTGATTCACCCTCCTGACTTCACCTTCTCCTTCTCTTTCTTCTGCTTCTTCTGATTCACCCTCCAGACTTCACCTTCTCCTTCTCCTTCTTCTACTTCTTCTGATTCACCCTCCAGACTTCACCTTCTCCTTCTACTTCTTCTGCTTCTTCTGATTCACCCTCCAGACTTCACCTTCTCCTTCTCCTTCTTCTGCTTCTTCTGATTCACCCTCCAGACTTCACCTTCTCCTTCTCCTTCTTCTGCTTCTTCTGATTCACCCTCCAGACTTCACCTTCTCCTTCTCCTTCTTCTACTTCTTCTGATTCACCCTCCAGACTTCACCTTCTCCTTCTCCTTATTCTGCTTCTTCTGATTCACCGTCCAGACTTCACCTTCTCCTTCTCCTTCTTCTGCTTCTTCTGATTCACCCTCCAGACTTCACCTTCTCCTTCTGCTTCTTCTGCTTCTTCTGATTCACCCTCCAGACTTCACCTTCTCCTTCTCCTTCTTCTACTTCTTCTGATTCTCCCTCCAGACTTCATCTTCTCCTTCTCCTTCTTCTGCTTCTTCTGATTCACCCTCCAGACTTCACCTTCTCCTTCTCCTTCTTCTGCTTCATCTGATTCACCCTCCAGACTTCACCTTCTCCTTCTCCTTCTTCTACTTCATCTGAATCACCCTCCAGACTTCACCTTCTCCTTCTTCTACTTCTTCTGATTCACCCTCCAGACTTCACCTTCTCCTTCTCCTTCTTCTGCTTCTTCTGATTCACCCTCCAGACTTCACCTTCTCCTTCTTCTTCTTCTGCTTCTTCTGATTCATCCTCCAGAGTTCACCTTCTCCTTCTCCTTCTTCTGCTTCTTCTGATTCACCCTTCAGACTTCACCTTCTCCTTCTCCTTCTTCTGCTTCTTCTGATTCACCCTCCAGACCTCACCTTATCCTTCTCCTTCTTCTGCTTCTTCTGATTCACCCTCCAGACTTCACCTTCTCCTTCTCCTTCTTCTGCTTCTTTTGATTCACCCTTCAGACTTCACCTTCGCCTTCTCCTTCTTCTGCTTCTTCTGATTCACCCTCCAGACCTCACCTTCTCCTTCACCTTCTTCTACTTCTTCTGCTTCACCCTCCAGACTTCACCTTCTGCTTCTCCTTCTTCTACTTCTTCTGATTCACCCTCCAGACTTCACCTTCTCCTTCTCCTTCTTCTGCTTCATCTGATTCACCCGCCAGACTTCACCTTCTCCTTCTCCTTATTCTGCTTCTCCTGATTCACCCTCCAGACTTCACCTTCTCCTTCTCCTTCTTCTGCTTCTTCTGAATCACCCTCCTGACTTACCTTCTCCTTCTCCTTCTTCTGCTTCTTCTGATTCACCCTCCAGACTTCACCTTCTCCTTCTCCTTCATCTACTTCTTCTGATTCACCCTCCAGACTTCATCTCCTCCTTCTCCTTCATCTGCTTCTTCTGATTCACCCTCCAGACTTCACCTTCTCCTTCTCCTTCTTCTACTTCTTCTGATTCACCCTCCAGACTTCACCTTCTCCTTCTCCTTCCTCTACTTCTTCTGATTCACCCACCAGACTTCACCTTCTCCTTCTCCTTCTTCTGCTTCTTCTGATTCACCCTCCAGACTTCACCTTCTCCTTCTCCTTCTTCTGCTTCTTCTGATTCACCCTCCAGACTTCACCTTCTCCTTCTCCTTCTTCTGCTTCTTTTGATTCACCCTTCAGACTTCGCCTTCTCCTTCTCCTTCTTCTGCTTCTTCTGATTCACCCTCCAGACCTCACCTTCACCTTCTCCTTCTTCTACTTCTTCTGATTCACCCTCCAGACTTCATCTTCTCCTTCTCCTTCTTTTGCTTCTTCTGATTCTCCCTCCAGACTTCACCTTCTCCTTCTCCTTCTTCTGCTTCTTCTGATTCACCCTCCAGACTTCGCCTTCTCCTTCTCCTTCTTCTACTTCTTCTGATTCACCCTCCAGACTTCACCTTCTCCTTCTCCTTCTTCTACTTCTTCTGATTCACCCTCCAGTCTTCATCTTCTCCTTCTCCTTCTTCTGCTTCTTCTGATTCACCCTCCAGACTTCACCTTCTCCTTCTCCTTCTTCTGCTTCTCCTGATTCACCCTCCTGACTTCACCTTCTCCTTCTCCTTCTTCTGCTTCTTCTGATTCACCCTCCAGACTTCACCTTCTCCTTCTCCTTCTTCTACTTCTTCTGATTCACCCTCCAGACTTCACCTTCTCCTGCTACTTTTTCTGCTTCTTCTGATTCACCCTCCAGACTTCACCTTCTCCTTTTCCTTCTTCTGCTTCTTCTGATTCATCCTCCAGATTTCACCTTCTCCTTCTCCTTCTTCTGCTTCTTCTGATTCACCCTCCAGACTTCACCTTCTCCTTCTCATTCTTCTGCTTCTTCTGATTCACCCTCCAGACTTCACCTTCTCCTTCACCTTCTTCTACTTCTTCTGATTCACCCTCCAGACTTCACCTTCTCCTTCTCCTTCTTCTGCTTCTTCTGATTCACCATCCAGACTTCACCTTCTCCTTCTCCTTCGTCTACTTCTTCTGATTCACCCTCCAGACTACACCTTCTCCTTCTCCTTCTTCTACTTCTTCTGATTCACCCTCCAGACTTCACCTTCTCCTTCTCCTTCTTCTGCTTCTTCTGATTCACCCTCCAGACTTCACCTTCTCCTTCTCCTTCTTCTACTTCTTCTGATTCACCCTCCAAACTTCACCTTCTCCTTCTCCTTCTTCTACTTCTTCTGCTTCTCCCTCCAGACTTCACCTTCTCCTTCTCCTTCTTCTGCTTCTTCTGATTCAGCCTCCAGACTTCACCTTCTCCTTCTCCTTCTTCTACTTCTTCTGATTCACCCTCCTGACTTCACCTTCTCCTTCTCCTTCTTCTACTTCTTCTGATTCACCCTCCAGACTTCACCTTCTCCTTCTCCTTCTTCTACTTCTTCTGATTCACCCACCAGACTTCACCTTCTCCTTCTCCTTCTTCTGCTTCTTCTGATTCACCCTCCAGACTTCACCTTCTCCTTCTCCTTCTTCTGCTTCTTCTGATTCACCCTCCAGACTTCACCTTCTCCTTCTCCTTCTTCTGCTTCTTTTGATTCACCCTTCAGACTTCGCCTTCTCCTTCTCCTTCTTCTGCTTCTTCTGATTCACCCTCCAGACCTCACCTTCTCCTTCTCCTTCTTCTACTTCTTCTGATTCACCCTCCAGACTTCATCTTCTCCTTCTCCTTCTTTTGCTTCTTCTGATTCACCCTCCAGACTTCACCTTCTCCTTCTCCTTCTTCTGCTTCTTCTGATTCACCCTCCAGACTTCGCCTTCTCCTTCTCCTTCTTCTACTTCTTCTGATTCACCCTCCAGACTTCACCTTCTCCTTCTCCTTCTTCTACTTCTTCTGATTCACCCTCCAGTCTTCATCTTCTCCTTCTCCTTCTTCTGCTTCTTCTGATTCACCCTCCAGACTTCACCTTCTCCTTCTCCTTCTTCTGCTTCTCCTGATTCACCCTCCTGACTTCACCTTCTCCTTCTCCTTCTTCTGCTTCTTCTGATTCACCCTCCAGACTTCACCTTCTCCTTCTCCTTCTTCTACTTCTTCTGATTCACCTCCAGACTTCACCTTCTCCTGCTACTTTTTCTGCTTCTTCTG
>NW_028225184.1:17443632-17688661 GCF_052327205.1 Somniosus microcephalus
CCCGGGCTGCTCCTCAAAACCCCCCAACGGGCTGCTCCTCGAAACACCCCCCCCGGGCTGCTACGCGAAACACCCCCCCGGGCTGCTCCTTGAAACACCCCCCCGGGCTGCTCCGCGAAACACCCCCGGGCTGCTCCACGAACCCCCCTCCCTCGGGCTGCTCCTCGAAACACCCCCCCGGGCTGCTCCGCGAAACACCCCCCGGGCTGCTCCTCGCGGGCTGCTCCTCGAAACACCCCCCCGGTCTGCTGCTCAAAAGACACCCCCGGGCTGCTCCTCGAAACACCCCCCGGGCTGCTCCTCGAACACCCCCCCGGGCTGCTCCTCGAAACACCCCCCGGGCTGCTCCGTGAAACATACCCCCGGGCTGCTCCGCGAAGCACCCCCCCGGGCTGCTCCTCGAAACACCCCCCCAGGCTGCTCCTCGAAACACCCCCCCGGGCTGCTCCGCGTAACACCCCCCCGGGCTGCTCCTCAAAACACCCGCCCGGGCTGCTCCTCGAAACACCCCCCCGGGCTGCACCTCGAAACACCCCCCCGGGCTGCTCCTCGAAATCCCCCAACGGGCTGCTCCTCGAAACACCCATCCGACCTGCTCCTCGAAACACACCCCCGGGCTGATCCTCAAACACCCCCCCGGGCTGCTCCGCGTAACACCCCACCGGGCTGCTCCTCAAAACACCCCGCCCGGGCTGCTCCTCGAAACACCCCCCCGGGCTGCACCTCGAAACACCCCCCCGGGCTGCTCCTCGAAATCCCCCAACGGGCTGCTCCTCGAAACACCCATCCGACCTGCTCCTCGAAACACACCCCCGGGCTGCTCCTCGCACACCCCCCCGGACTGCTCCTCGAAACACCCCTCGGGCTGCTCCGCGAAACACCCCCCGGGCTGCCCGGACGAAACACCCCCCCGGGCTTCTCGGACGAAACAACCCCCCGGGCTCCTCGTACGAAACACCCCCCCGGGCTCCTCGGACGAAACACCCCCCCCGTGCTCCATGGACGAAAACCCCCCCCGGCTCCTCGGACGAAACACCCCCCCGGGATCCCCGGACGAAACCCCCCCCCGGGCTCCCCAGACAAAACACCCCCCCGGGCTCCACGGACGAATCACCCACCCGGGCTCCCTGGACGAGACACCCCCCCGGGCTCCTCGGACGAAACACCCCCCCGGGCTCCCCGGACGAAACACCCCCCCGGCTCCTCGGACGAAACACCCCCCCGGGCTTCCCGGACGAAACACCCCCCTGGGCTCCCCGGATGAAACACCCCCGCGGCCTACCCGGACGAAACACCACCCCGGGCTCCCCGGACGAAACACCCCCCCGGGCTCCTCAGACGAATGACCCCCCCGGGCTCCCAGGATGAAACACCCCCCCGGGCTCCCCGGACGAAACACCCCCCTGGGCTCCTCGGACGAAACACCCCCCCGGGCTCCTCGGACGATTCACCCCCCCGGGCTCCCTGGACGAAACACCCCCCCGGGCTCCTCCGACGAAACACCCCCCCGGGCTCCTCGGACGAAACAACCCCCCGGGCTCCCCGGACGAAACACCCCCCCGGGCTCCTCGGACGAAACACCCCCCCGGGCTCCTCGTACGAAACAGCCCCCCGGGCTCCTCGGACGAAACACCACCCCGGGCTCCATGGACGAAACACCCCCCCTGGCTCCTCGGACGAAACACCCCCCAGGGCTCCCCGGACGAAACACCCCCCCGGGCTCACCGGACAAAACACCACCCCAGGCTCCCCGGACGAAACACCCCACTGGGCTCCCCGGAAGAAACACCCCGCCGGGCTCCCCGGACGAAACACCCCCCCGGGCTCCCCGGACAAAACACCCCCATGGCCTGCCCGGACGAAACACCCCCGCGGGCTCCCCGGACGAAACACCCCCCCGGGCTCCCCGCTCGAAACAACCCCCGGGCTGCTCCACGAAACACCCCCCCGGGCTGCTCCTCGAAACACCCCCCTGGACTGCTCCTCGAAACACCCCCCCGGGCTGCTCCTCAAAACACCTCCCTGGGCTGCTCCGCGAAACACCCGCCCCCGGCTGCTCCGCGAAACACCCCCCCCGGGCTGCTCCCCGAAACAACCCCCCGGGCTGCTCCTCGAAACACCCCCCTGGGCTGCTCCTCGAAACACCCCCCCCGGGCTGCTCCGTGAAACACCCCCTTGGGCTGCTCCGCGAAACACCCCCCCGGGCTTCTCCTCGAAACACGCCCCCGGGTTGCTCTGCGAAACACACCCCCGGGCTGCTCCGCGAAACACCCCCCCGGGCTGCTCCGCGAAACACCCCCCTGGGCTGCTCCGCGAAACACCCCCCTGGTCTGCTTCGATAAACAGCCCCCCGGGCTGCTCCACAAAACAACCCCCCGGGCTGCTCCTCGAAACACCACCCCCCGGGCTGCTCCTCGAAACACCGCCCCCCGGCTGCTCCTCGAAATACCCCCCCGGGCAGCTCCTCGATACACACCCCCGGGCTGCTCCTCAAATCACCCGCCCGGGCTGCTCCTCGAAACACCCCCCCGGGCTGCTCCTCAAAACCCCCCAATGGGCTGCTCCTCGAAACACCCCCCCGGGCTGCTCCACGAAACACCCCCCCGGGCTGCTCCGCGAAACACCCATCCGGGCTGCTCCTCGAAACACCCCCCCGGGCTGCTCCTCGAAACACCCCCCCGGGCTGCTCCGCGAAACACCCCCCCCGGGCTGCTCCGCGAATCACAACACGGGGCTGCTCCTCGAAACACCCCCCCGGGCTGCTCCGCGAAACACCCCCCGGTCTGCTCCTCGAAACACCCCCCCGGGCTGCTCCGCGAAACACCCCCCCGGGCTGCTCCTCGAAACACACCCCCAGGCTGCTCCTTGAAACACCCCCCCAGGCTGCTCCGCGAAACACCCCCCCGGGCTGCTCCTCGAAACACACCCCGGGCTGCTGCTCAAAACACCCCCCCGGGCTGCAACTCGAAACACACCCCCGGGCTGCTCCTCGAAACACCCCCCCGGACTGCTCCTCGAAATACCCCCCCGGTCTGCTGCTCAAAAGACCCCCCCGGGCTGCTCCTCGAAACACCCCCCGGGCAGCTCCTCGAAACACCCCCCCGGGCTGCTCCTCGAAACACACTCCCGGGCTGCTCCGCGAAGCACCCCCCCGGGCTGCTCCTCAAACCACCCCCCCGGGCTGCTCCGCGAAACACCCCCCCCGGGCTGCTCCGCGTAACAGCCCCCCGGGCTGCTCCTCAAAACACCCCCCCGGGCTGCTCCGCGTAACAGCCCCCCGGGCTGCTCCTCGAAACATCCCCCCGGGCTGCTCCTCAAAACACCCCCCCGGGCTGCTCCGCGCAACACCCACCCCGGGCTGCTCCGCGAAAAACCCCCCCGGGCATTTCCGTGAAACACACCCCCGGGCTGCTCCTCGAAACACCCCCCCTGGCAGCTCCTCGAAACCCCCCCCCGGGCTGCTCCTCGAAACACCCCCCTGGGCTGCTCCTTGAAACACCCCCCCGGGCTGCTCCTCGAGACACGCCCCCGGGCTGCTCCTCGAAACACCCCCCCGGGCTGCTCCTCGAAACAACCCTCCAGGCTGCTCCTCGAAACAGCCCCCCGGGCTGCTCCTCGAAAAACCCCCCCGGGCTGCTCCTCAAAACACCCCCCTGCGCTGCTCCGCGAAACACCCGCCCCGGGCTGCTCCGCGAAACACCCCCCCCGTGCTGCTCCCCGAAACACTCCCCCGGGCTGCTCCTCGAAACACCCCCCCGGGCTGCTCCTCGAAACACCCCCCTGGGCTGCTCCTCGAAACACCCCCCCGGGCTGCTCCGTGAAACACCCCCCTGGGCTGCTCCGCGAAACACCCCCCCGGGCTTCTCCTCGATACACACCCCCGGGCTGCTCTGCGAAACACAACCCCGGGCTGCTCCGTGATACACCCCCCGGGCTGCTCCATGAAACATCCCCCGGGGCTGCTCCGCGAAACACCCCCCTGGGCTGCTCCGCGAAACACCCCCATGGGCTGCTTCGTTAAACAGCCCCCCGGGCTGCTCCGCAAAACACCCCCCCGGGCGGCTCCTCGAAACACCACCACCCGGGCTGCTCCTCAAAACACCGCCCCCCGGCTGCTCCTCGAAACACCCCCCCGGGCTGCTCCTCGATACACCACCCCGGGCTGCTCCGCGTAACACACCCCCGGGCTGCTCCTCAAAACACCCCCCCGTGCTGCCCCGCGAAACACCCCCCCGGGCTGCTCCTCGAAACACCCCCCCGGGCTGCTCCTCGAAACACCCCCCCGGGCTGCTCCGCAAAACACCCCCCCGGGCTGCTCCGCGAAACACCCCCCCGGTCAGCTCCGCGAAACAGACACCCGGGCAGCTCCTCGAAACCCCCCGCCGGGCTGCTCCTCGAAACACCCCCCTGGGCTGCTCCTCGAAACACCCCCCCGGGCTGCTCCGTGAAACACCCCCCTGGGCTGCTCCGTGAAACACCCCCCCGGGCTTCTCCTCGATACACACCCCCGGGCTGCTCTGCGAAACACAACCCCGGGCTGCTCCGTGATACACCCCCCGGGCTGCTCCATGAAACATCCCCCGGGGCTGCTCCGCGAAACACCTCCCTGGGCTGCTCCGCGAAACACCCCCATGGGCTGCTTCGTTAAACAGCCCCCCGGGCTGCTCCGCAAAACACCCCCCCGGGCGGCTCCTCGAAACACCACCACCCGGGCTGCTCCTCAAAACACCGCCCCCCGGCTGCTCCTCGAAACACCCCCCCGGGCTGCTCCTCGATACACCACCCCGGGCTGCTCCGCGTAACACACCCCCCGGGCTGCTCCTCAAAACACCCCCCCGTGCTGCCCCGCGAAACACCCCCCCGGGCTGCTCCTCGAAACACCCCCCCGGGCTGCTCCTCGAAACACCCCCCCGGGCTGCTCCGCAAAACACCCCCCCGGGCTGCTCCGCGAAACACCCCCCCGGTCAGCTCCGCGAAACAGACACCCGGGCAGCTCCTCGAAACCCCCCGCCGGGCTGCTCCTCGAAATCCCCCCCCGGGCTGCTCCGCGAAACAGCCCCCTGGGCTGCTCCGCGAAATACCCCCCCGGGCTTCTCCTCGAAACACCCCCCCGGGCTGCTCCTCGTAACACCCCCCCGGGCTGCTCCGCGTAACACCCCCCCGGGCTGCTCCTCAAAACACCCACCCGGGCTGCTCCTCGAAACAACCCCCCGTGCTGCTCCGCGAAAAACCCCCCCGGGCTGCTCCTCGAAACCCCCCAACGGGCTGCTCCTCGAAAACCCCCCCCGGGCTGCTCCGCGAAACACCCATCCGGGCTGCTCATCGAAACAACCTCCCGGGCTGCTCCTCGAAACACCCCCCCGGGCTGCTCCGCGAAACTCCCCCCCCGGGCTGCTCCTCGAAACACCCCCCCAGGCTGCTCCGCGAAACACCCCCCCCGGGCTGCTCCGCGAATCACCCCCCGGGCTGCTCCGCAAAACACCCCTCCGGGCTGCTCCGCGAAACA
Organism: Somniosus microcephalus; assembly: GCF_052327205.1. Classification (NCBI taxonomy): domain Eukaryota; kingdom Metazoa; phylum Chordata; class Chondrichthyes; order Squaliformes; family Somniosidae; genus Somniosus; species Somniosus microcephalus. The sequence goes on from NW_028225184.1 coordinate 17,449,139, forward strand.
TCCCCTCGGCCAGCTCCGCGAAACACCCCCCCCGGGCTGCTCTTTGAAACAGCCCCCCCCGGCTGCTCCGCAAAACTCCCCCCCGGGCTGCTCATCGAAACACCCCACCCGGGCTGCTCCTCGAAACACCCCCTGGGGCTGGTCCGCAACACACCCCCCCGGGCCGCTGCTCGAAACCCCCCTATGGGCTGCTCCGCAAAACACCCCACCGGGCTGCTCATCGAAACACTCCCCCGGGCTGCTCCTCAAAATACCCCCCGGGCTGCACCGCGAAACACCCCCCCGGGCTGCTCCACAAAACAGCCCCCCGGGCTGCTCCGCAAAACACCCCCGCGGGCTGCTCCTCGAAATACCCCCCCGGGCTTCTCCTCGAAAACCCCCCCCCCGGGCTGCTCCTCGATACACCCCCCCGGGCTGCTCCTCGATACACCCCCCCGGGCTGCTCCTCGAAACACCCCCCCGGGCTGCTCCTCGAAACACTCCCCCGGGCTGCTCCGCGAAACACCCCCCAGGGCTGCTCCCCGAAACACTCCCCCCCGGGCTGCTCCTCGGAACACCACCCCGGGCTGCTCCTCGAAACACACCCCCCAGGCTGCTCCGCGAAACGCCCCCCCGGGCTGCTCCACAAAACAGCCCCCCGGGCTGCTCCGCGAAACACCCCCCCGGGCTGCAACTCGAAACACACCCCCGGGCTGCTCCTTGAAACACCCCCCCGGGCTGCTCCGCGAAACACCCCCCCGGGCTGCTCCTCGAAACACACCCCGGGCTGCTGCTCGAAACACCCCCCCGGGCTGCAACTCGAACCCCCACCCTCGGGCTGCTCCTCGAAACACCCCCCCGGGCTGCTCCACGAACCCCCACCCTCGGGCTGCTCCTCGAAACACCCCCCCGGGCTGCTCCGCGAAACACCCCCCGGGCTGCTCCTCGAAACACACCCCCGGGCTGCTCCGCGAACCCCCACCCTCGGGCTGCTCCTCGAAACACCCCCCCGGGCTGCTCCACGAACCCCCACCCTCGGGCTGCTCCTCGAAACACCCCCCCGGGCTGCTCCACGAACCCCCACCCTCGGGCTGCTCCTCGAAACACCCCCCCGGGCTGCTCCGCGAAACACCCCCCGGGCTGCTCCTCGAAACACACCCCCGGGCTGCTCCGCGAAACACCCCCCCGGGCTGCACCTCGAAACACACCCCCGGGCTGCTCCTTGAAACACCCCCCCGGGCTGCTCCGCGAAACACCCCCCCGGGCTGCTCCTCGAAACACACCCCGGGCTGCTGCTCGAAACACCCCCCCGGGCTGCAACTCGAAACACACCCCCGGGCTGCTCCTCGAAACACCCCCCCGGGCTGCTCCTCGAAACACCCCCCCGGTCTGCTGCTCAAAAGACACCCCCGGGCTGCTCCTCGAAACACCCCCCGGTCTGCTCCTCGAAACACCCCCCCGGGCTGCTCCTCGAAACACCCCCCCCGGGCTGCTCCGCGAAACACACCCCCGGGCTGCTCCGCGAAGCACCCCCCCGGGCTGCTCCTCGAAACACCCCCCCGGGCTGCTCCTCGAAACACCCCCCCGGGCTGCTCCGCATAACACCCCCCCGGGCTGCTCCTCAAAACACCCGCCCGGGCTGCTCCTCGAAACACCCCCCCCGGGCTGCACCTCGAAACACCCCCCCCGGGCTGCTCCTCGAAATCCCCCAACGGGCTGCTCCTCGAAACACCCATCCGACCTGCTCCTCGAAACACCCCCCGGGCTGCTCCGCGAAACACCCCCCGGGCTGCCCGGACGAAACACCCCCCCGGGCTTCTCGGACGAAACACACCCCGGGCTCCTCGTACGAAACCCCCCCCCGGGCTCCTCGGACGAAACACCCCCCCGTGCTCGATGGACGAAACCCCCCCCCGGCTCCTCGGACGAAACACCCCCCCGGGCTCCCCGGACGAAACCCCCCCCCGGGCTCCCCAGACAAAACACCCCCCCCGGGCTCCTCGGACGAATCACCCCCCCGGGCTCCCTGGACGAGACACCCCCCCGGGCTCCTCGGACGAAACACCCCCCCGGGCTCTCCGGACGAAACACCCCCCCCGGCTCCTCGGACGAAACACCCCCCCGGGCTTCCCGGACGAAACACCCCCCTGGGCTCCCCGGATGAAACACCCCCGCGGCCTACCCGGACGAAACACCGCCCCGGGCTCCCCGGACGAAACACCCCCCCGGGCTCCTCGTACGAAACACCCCCCCGGGCTCCTCGGACGAAACCCCCCCCCGGGCTCCATGGACGAAACACCCCCCCGGCTCCTCGGACGAAACACCCCCCCGGGCTTCCCGGACGAAACACCCCCCTGGGCTCCCCGGACGAAACACCCCCGCGGCCTACCCGGACGAAACACCGCCCCGGGCTCCCCGGAGGAAACACCCCCCCGGGCTCCTCGGAAGAATCACTCCCCCGGGCTCCCCGGACGAAACACCCACCCGGGCTCCTCAGACGAATCACCCCCCCGGGCTCCCAGGACGAAACACCCCCCCGGGCTCCCCGGACGAAACACCCCCCCGGGCTCCTCGGACGAAACACCCCCCCGGGCTCCTCGGATGAAACACCCCACCCGGGCGCCCCGGACGAAACACCCCCCTCGGGCTCCCCGGAAGAAACACCCCGCCGGGCTCCCCGGACGAAACCCCCCCCGGGCTAACCGGAAGAAACACCCCCCTGGGCTCCCCGGACGAAACACCCCCCCGGGCTCCTCGGACGAATCACCCCCATGGGCTCCCTGGACGAAACACCCCCCCGGGCTCCTCCGCGAAAGACCCCCCCGGGCTCTTCAGACGAAACACCCCCCCGGGCTGCAACTCGAAACACACCCCCGGGCTGCTCCTCGAAACACCCCCCCGGGCTGCTCCTCGAAACACCCCCCCGGTCTGCTGCTCAAAAGACACCCCCGGGCTGCTCCTCGAAACACCCCCCGGGCTGCTCCTCGAAACACCCCCCCGGGCTGCTCCTCGAAACACCCCCCCGGGCTGCTCCGCGAAACACACCCCCGGGCTGCTCCGCGAAGCACCCCCCCGGGCTGCTCCTCGAAACAACCCCCCGGGATGCTACTCGAAACACCCCCCCGGGCTGCTCCACATAACACCCCCCCGGGCTGCTCCTCAAAACACCCGCCCAGGCTGCTCCTCGAAACACCCCCCCGGGCTGCACCTCGAAACACCCCCCCGGGCTGCTCCTCGAAATCCCCCAACGGGCTGCTCCTCGAAACACCCATCCGACCTGCTCCTCGAAACACCCCCCCGGGCAGCTCCTCGAAACACCCCCCCGGACTGCTCCTCGAAACACCCCCCGGGCTGCTCCGCGAAACACCCCCCGGGCTGCCCGGACGAAACACCCCCCCGGGCTTCTCGGACGAAACACCCCCCCCGGGCTCCTCGTACGAATCACCCCCCCGGGCTCCTCGGACGAAACACCCCCCCGTGCTCCATGGACGAAACCCCCCCCCCGGCTCCTCGGACGAAACACCCCCCCGGGCTCCCCGGACGAAACCCCCCCCGGGCTCCCCAGACAAAACACCCCCCCGGGCTCCACGGACGAATCACCCCCCCGGGCTCCCTGGACGAGACACCCCCCCGGGCTCCTCGGACGAAACACCCCCCCGGGCTCCCCGGACGAAAAACCCCCCCGGCTCCTCGGACGAAACACCCCCCCCGGGCTTCCCGGACGAAACACCCCCCTGGGCTCCCCGGATGAAACACCCCCGTGGCCTACCCGGACGAAACACCGTCCCGGGCTCCCCGGACGAAACACCCCCCCGGGCTCCTCGGACGAATCACCCCCCCGGGCTCCCCGGACGAAACACCCCCCCGGGCTGCTCCTCGGAACACACCCCGGGCTGCTGCTCGAAACACCCCCCCGGACTGCAACTCGAAACACACCCCCGGGCTGCTCCTCGAAACACCCCCCCGGGCTGCTCCTCGAAACACCCCCCCAGTCTGCTGCTCAAAAGACACCCCCGGGCTGCTCCTCGAAACAGCCCCGGGCTGCTCCTCGAAACACCCCCCCGGGCTGCTCCTCGCGAAACACCCCCCCGGGCTGCTCCGCGAAACACACCCCCGGGCTGCTCCGCGAAGCACCCCCCCGGGCTGCTCCTCGAAACACCCCCCCCGGGCTGCTCCTCGAAACACCCCCCCGGGCTGCTCCGCATAACACCCCCCCGGGCTGCTCCTCAAAACACCCGCTCGGGCTGCTCCTCAAAACACCCCCCCGGGCTGCACCTCGAATCACCCCCCCGGGCTGCTCCTCGAAATCCCCCAACGGGCTGCTCCTCGAAACACCCATCCGACCTGCTCCTCGAAACACCCCCCCGGGCTGCTCCTCGAAACACCCCCCCGGACTGCTCCTCGAAACACCCCCCGGGCTGCTCCGCGAAACACACCCCGTGCTGCCCGGACGAAACAACCCCCCGGGCTTCTCGGACGAAACACCCCCCCGGGCTCCTCGTACGAAACACCCCCCCGGGCTCCTCGGACGAAACACCCCCCCGTGCTCCATGGACGAAACCCCCCCCCCCGGCTCCTCGGACAAAACACCCCCCCGGGCTCCCCCGGACGAAACCCCCCCCCGGGCTCCCCAGACGAAACACGCCCCCGGGCTCCACGGACGAATCAACCCCCCCGGGCTCCCCGGAAGAAACACCCCCCCCGGGCTCCCCGTACGAAACACCCCCCTGGGCTCCCCGGACGAAACACCCCCCACGGGCACATCGGACGCATCACCCCCCCGGGCTCCTCGGACGAAACACCCCCCCGGGTTCTCCGGACGAAACACCCCCCCGGGCTCCTCGGACGAAACAACCCCCCGGGCTCCTCGGACGAATCACCCCCCCGGGCTCCCTGGACGAAACACCCCCCCGGGCTCCCCGGATGAAACACCCCCACTGGCACCTCGAACAAAACACCCCCCCGGGCTCCTCGGACAAAACCCCCCCCCGGGCTCCTCGGACGAAACACCCCCCCGGCTCCTCGGACGAATCACCCCCGCCGGGCTCCCCGGACGAAACACGCCTCCGGGCTCCCCGGACGAAACACCCCCCCGGGCTCCTCGGACAAAACCCCCCCCCGGGCTCCTCGGACGAAACACCCCCCCGGCTCCTCGGACGAAACACCCCCCCGGGCTCCTCGGACGAAACACCCCCCCGGGCTCCCCGGACGAAACCCCCCCCCCGGGCTCCCCAGACGAAACACGCCCCCGGGCTCCACGGACGAATCACCCCCCCCGGGCTCCCCGGAAGAAACACCCCCCCGGGCTCCCCGTACGAAACACCCCCCTGGGCTCCCCGGACGAAACACCCCCACGGGCACATCGGACGCATCACCCCCCCGGGCTCCTCGGACGAAACACCCCCCCGGGTTCTCCGGACGAAACACCCCCCCGGGCTCCTCGGACGAAACACCCCCCCGGGCTCCTCGGACGAATCACCCCCCGGGCTCCCTGGACGAAACACCCCCCCGGGCTCCCCGGATGAAACACCCCCACTGGCACCTCGAACAAAACACCCCCCCGGGCTCCTCGGACGAAACACCCCCCGGCTCCTCGGACGAAACACCCCCCCGGGCTCCTCGGACGAAACACCCCCCCGGCTCCTCGGACGAAACACCCCCCCGGGCTCTTCAGACGAAACACCCCCCCCGGGCTACCCGAACGAAACACCCCCCCCGGCTCCTCGGACGAAACACCCCCCCGGGCTCCCCGGACGAAAAACCCCCCCGGGCTCGCCGGAAGAATCACCCCCCCGGGCTCCTCGGACGAAAAACCCCCCCCGGGCTCGCCGGAAGAATCACCCCGCCGGGCTCCTCGGACGAAACACTCCCCCTGGCTCCTTGGACGAAACCCCCCCCCAGGCTCCTCGGACGAAACACCCCCCCGGGCTCCTCGTACGAAACACCCCCCCGGGCTCCTCGGACAAAACCCCCCCCCCGGGCTCCATGGACGAAACACCCCCCCTGGCTCCTCGGACGAAACAACCCCCCTGGCTCCTCGGACGAAACACACCCCCCGGGCTCCTCGGACGAAACAACCCCCGGGCTCCTCGGACGAAACACCCCCCCGGGCTCCTCCGGACGAAATCCCCCCCCGGGCTCCCCGGATGAAACACCTCACCGGGATCCTCGGACAAAACACCCCCCCGGGCTCCCCGGACGAATCACCCCCTCGGGCTCCCGGACGAAACACCCCCCCGGGCTCCTCGGAAGAAACACCCCCCCGGGCTCCCCGGACGAAACACCCCCCCGGGCTCCCCGGACGAAACACCCCCCCCGGGCTCCCCGGACGAAACACCTCCCCGGGCTACCCGGACAAAACACCTCCCCGGGCTCCTCGGACGAAACACCCCCCCCGGGCTGGCCGGAAGAATCACCCCGCCGGGCTCCCCGGACGAAACACGCCCCCGGGCTCCCCGGACGAAACACCCCCCCGGGCTCCTCGGACAAAACCCCCCCCCGGGCTCCTCGGACGAAACACCCCCCCGGCTCCTCGGACGAAACACCCCCCCGGGCTCCTCGGACGAAACACACCCCCGGGCTCCTCGGACAAAACCCCCCCCCGGGCTCCTCGGACGAAACACCCCCCCGGCTCCTCGGACGAAACACCGCCCCGGGCTCCCCGGACGAAACACCCCCCCGGGCTCCTCGGACAAAACCCCCCCCCGGGCTCCTCGGACGAAACACCCCCCCGGCTCCTCGGACGAAACACCCCCCCGGGCTCCTCGGACGAAACACCCCCCCGGCTCCTCGGACGAAACACCCCCCCGGGCTCTTCGGACGAAACACCCCCCCCGGGTTCCCCGGACGAAACACCCCCTCGGGCTCCCGGACGAAACACCCCCCCGGGCTCCTCGGAAGAAACACCCCCCCGGGCTCCCCGGACGAAACACACCCCCCCGGGCTCCCCGGACGAAACACCCCCCCCGGGCTCCCCGGACGAAACACCTCCCCGGGCTACCCGGACAAAACACCTCCCGGGCTCCTCGGACGAAACACCCCCCCCGGGCTGGCCGGAAGAATCACCCCACCGGGCTCCCCGGACGAAACACGCCCCCGGGCTCCCCGGACGAAACACCCCCCCGGGCTCCTCGGACAAAACCCCCCCCCGGGCTCCTCGGACGAAACACCCCCCCCCGGCTCCTCGACGAAACACCCCCCCGGGCTCCTCGGACGAAACACCCCCCCGGGCTCCTCGGACAAAACCCCCCCCCGGGCTCCTCGGACGAAACACCCCCCCGGCTCTCGGACGAAACACCGCCCCGGGCTCCCCGGACGAAACACCCCCCCGGGCTCCTCGGACAAAACCCCCCCCCGGGCTCCTCGGACGAAACACCCCCCCGGCTCCTCGGACGAAACACCACCCCGGGCTCCTCGGACGAAACACCCCCCCGGCTCCTCGGACGAAACACCCCCCCGGGCTCTTCGGATGAAACACCCCCCCCGGGTTCCCCGGACGAAACACCCCCCCGGCTCCTCGGACGAAACACCCCCCCGGGCTCCTCGGACAAAACATCCCACAGGGCTCCCCGGACGAACACCCCCCCGGCTCCTCGGACGAAACACCCCCCCCGGGCTGTCCGGAAGAATCACCCCACCGGGCTCCCCGGACGAAACTCCGCCCCGGGCTCCCTGACGAAACCCCCCCCGGGCTCCCTGGACGAAACCCCCCACCGGGCTCCTTGGACGAAACATCCCCCGGGCTCCTCCGACGAAACACCCCCCCCGGGCTCCTCGGACGAAACACCCCCCGGGCTCCCTGGACAGAAACACCCCCCGGGCTCCCTGGACGAAACCCCCCACCGGGCTCCTTGACGAAACCCCCCACCGGGCTCCTCCGACGAAACACCCCCCCGGGCTCCTCGGACGAAACAACCCCCTGGCTCCTTGGATGAAACATCCCCCCAGGCTCCTCCGACGAAACAACCCCCCTGGCTCCTCGGACGAAACACCCCCCCGGGCTCCTCGTACGAAACGACCCCCCCGGGCTCCTCGGAAAAACACCCCCCCTGGCTCCTCGGACGAAACACCCCCCCCGGGCTCCTCGGACGAAACAACCCCCGGGCTCCTCGGACGAAACACCCCCCCGGGCTCCTCGGATGAAACACACCCCCGGGCTCCCCGACGAAACACCCCCCCGGGCTCCCCGGACGAAACACCCCCACCGGGATACTCAGAATAAAAACACCCCCCCCGGCTCCTCGGACGAAACAACCCCCGGGCTCCTCGGACGAAACACCACCTCGGGCTCCCGGACGAAACACCACCCCGGCTCCTCGGAAGAAACACCCTCCCCGGCTCCCCGGACGAAACACCCCCCCGGGCTCCCTGGACGAAACACCCCCCCCGGGCTCCCGGACGAAACACCCCCCCGGGCTACCCGGACAAAACACCCCCCCCGGGCTCCTCGGACGCACACCCCCCCCAGGCTCCCCGGACGAAACACCCCCCCGGGGTTACCCGAACGAAACACCCCCCCCGGGCTCCCTGGACGAAACCCCCCCGGGCTCCTCGGACGAAACACCCCCCCGGGCTCCTCCGACGAAACACCCCCCATGGCTCCTCGGACGAAACACCCCCCCTGGCTCCTTGGACGAAACATCCCCCCGGGCTCCTCCGACGAAACACCCCCCCCCCCGGGCTCCTCGGACGAAACACCCCCCCGGGCTCATCGGACGAAACACCCCCCCAGGCTCCTCGGACGAAACACCCCCCCGGGCTCCTCGTACGAAACACCCCCCGGGCTTCTCGGACAAAACACCCCCCGGGCTCCTCGTACGAAACACCCCCCCGGGCTTCTCGGACAAAACACCCCCCCGGGCTTCCCGGACGAAACAACCCCCGGGCTCCTCGGACGAAACACCCCCCCTGGCTCCTTGGACGAAACATCCCCCCGGGCTCCTCCGACGAAACACCCCCCCCGGGCTCCTCGGACGAAACAACCCCCGGGCTCCTCAGACGAAACACCCCCCCGGGCTCCTCGGATGAAATACACCCACGGGCTCCCCGGACGAAACACCCCCCCGGGCTCCCCGGACGAAACACCCCTCCGGGCTCTTCAGACGAAACACCCCCCCGGGCTCCTCGACAAACCCCCCCCCCGGGGCTCCCAGAAGAAACACCCGCCCGGGCTCCTCGGACGAAACACACCCCCAGGCTCCACGGACGAAACACCCCCCGGGCTCCCCGGACGAAACACGCCCCCCCCGGGCTACCCCGACGAAACACCCCCCCGGGCTTCCCGGACGAAACACCCCTGGGCTCCCCGGACGAAACACCCCCGCGGGCTCCCCGGATGAAACACCCCCCCCGGGCTTCCCAGACGAAACACCCCCCCGGGCTCCCCGGACGAAATACCCCCCCGGGCTCCCGGACGAAACACCCCCCCCGGGCTCCCCGGACGAAACACCCCCCCGGGCTCCTCGGACGAAACACCCCCCCGGGCTCCCCGGATGAAACCCCCCCCGGGCTCCCCGGACGAAACACCCCCCCGGGCTCCCCGGACGAAACACCCCCCCGGGCTCCCCAGACGAAACGACCCCCCGGGCTCCCCGGACGAAACACCTCCCCGGCTCCTCGGACAAAACACTCCCCCGGGCTCCTCCGACGAAACACCCCCCCGGGCTCCTCGGACGAAACACCCCCCTGGGCTCCTCGGACGAAACAACCCCCCGGGCTCCTCGTAAGAAACACCCCCCCGGGCTCCTCGGACGAAACACTCCCCGGGATCCATGGACGAAACACCCCCCCGGGCTCCCCGGACGAAACACCCCCCCTGGCTCCTCGGACGAAACACCCCCCTGGGCTCCCCGGACGAAACACCCCCCCCCGGGCTCCCTGGACGAAACACCCCCCCAGGCTCCCCAGACAAAATACCCCCCGGGCTCCCCGACCGAAACACCCCCCGGGCTCCTCGGACGAAACACCCCCCGGGCTCCCCGGACGAAACACCCCACCGGGCTCCTCAGATGAAAAACCCCCCCGGTCTCCCCGGACGAAACACCCCCCCGGGCTCCTCGGACGAAAACACCCCCCCGGGCTCCCCGGACGAAACACCCCACGGGCTCCCCGGAAGAAACAACCCGCCGGGCTCCCCGTACGAAACATCCCCCCGGGCTCCTCAGACAAAACACCCCCGCATGCTCCTCGGACGAAACCCCCCCCCCGGGCTCCCAGGAAGAAACACCCGCCCGAGCTCCTCGGACGAAACACCCCCCCCGGGCTCCCCGGACGAAACACCCCCCGGGGCTCCCAGGAAGAAACACCCGCCCGGGCTCCTCGGATGAAACACCCCCCCGGGCTCCCCGGACGAAACACGCCACCCCGGGCTCCCCCGACGAAACACTCCCCCGGGCTTCCCGGACGAAACACCCCCCTGGGCTCCCCGACGAAACACCCCCCCGGGCTCCCCGGACGAAACACCCCCCCCGGGCTCCCCGGACGAAAAACCCCCCCAGGCTCCCCGGACGAAACACCCCCCGGGCTCCCGGAAGAAACTCCACCCCCGGGCTCCCCAGACGAAACAACCCCCGGGCTCCCCAGACGAAACACCCCCCCCGGACTCCTCGGACGCAACACCCCCCCGGGCTCCGTGGACGAAACACCCCCCCGGGCTCCCCGGACGAAACACACCCCGGGCTCCTCGGACGAAACACCCCCCCGGGCTCCTCGGACGAATCACCCCCACGGGCTCCCCGGACGAAACACCCCCCGGGCTCCCCGGACGAAACACCCCCCGGGCACCTCGGACAAAACACCCCCCCCGGGCTCCTCGGACAAAACACCCCCCCGGCTCCTCGGACGAAACACCCCCCCCGGGCTCCTCAGACGAAACATCCCCCGGCTCCTCGGACGAAATACCCCCCCGGGCTCCATGGACGAAAAACCCACCCTGGCTCCCGCGGACGAAACACCCCCCCCCGGGCTCCCCGGAGGAAACACCCCCACGGGCTCCCCGGATGAAAAACCCCCCCGGGTTCCCCAGACGAAATACCCCCGGGCTCCCCGGACGAAACACCCCCCCGGGCTCCCCGGATGAAACACCCCCCCGGGCTCCCCGGACGAAACACCCCCCCGGGGTCCTCGGACGAAACACCCCCCCGGGCTCGCCGGAATAATCACCCCGCCGGGCTCCCCGGACAAAACACCCCCCCGGGCTCCCCGGACGAAACACCCCCCCCGGGCTCACCAGACGAAAAACCCCCCCGGGCTCCCCGGACGAAAAGCCCCCGGGCTCCTCGGATGAAACACACCCCCGGGCTCCCCGGACGAAACACCCCCCCGGGCTCCCCGGACGAAACACCCCACCGGGATCCTCGGACGAATCACCCCCTCGGGCTCCCGGACGAAACACCCCCCCGGGCTCCTCGGAAGAAACACCCCCCCGGGCTCCCCGGACGAAACACCCCCCCGGGCTCCCCGGACGAAACATCCCCCTCGGGCTCCACGAAAGAAACAACACCCCGGCTCCCCGGACAAAACACCCCCCCGGGCTCCTCGGAGGCAACACCCCCCGGGCTCCCCGGACGAAACATCCCCCTCGGGCTCCACGAAAGAAACAACACCCCGGACTCCTCGGACAAAACACCCCCCCGGGCTCCTCGGACGAAACAGCCCCCCGGGCTCCCCGGACCAAACAAACCCCGGGCTCCTCGGACGAATCACCCCCCCGGGCTCCCCGGACGAAACACCCCGCCGGACTCCTCGGACGAAACACCCCCCCGGGCTCCTCGGACGAAACACCCCCCCCGGGCTCCCCGGACGAAACACCCCCAAAGGCTCCCCGGACGAAAAACCCCCCCGGGCTCCCCGGACGAAACGCCCCCCCGGGCTCCCAGGACGGAACACCCCCCACCGGGCTCCCCGGACGAAACACCCCCCCGGGCTCCTCGGACGAAACACCCCCCCCGGGCTCCCCGGACGAAACACCCCCAAAGGCTCCCCGGACGAAAAACCCCCCCGGGCTCCCCGGACGAAACGCCCCCCCGGGCTCCCAGGACGGAACACCCCCCACCGGGCTCCCCGGACGAAACACCCCCCCTGGCTCCCCGGACGAAACACCCCCCCGGGCTCCCCTGAAGAATCACCCCGCCGGGCTCCCCGGACGAAACATCCCCCCGGGCTCCTCGGACGAAACACCCTCCCGGGCTCCTTGGACAAAACATCCCCCCAGGCTCCTCCGACGAAACACCCCCCCTGGCTCCTCGGACGAAACACCCCCCCGGGCTCCATGGACGAATCACCCCCCCTGGCTCCTCGGACGAAACACCCCCCCGGGCTCCCCGGACGAAACACCCCCCGGGCTCACCGGACGATACACCCACCCGGGCTCATCGGACGAAACATCCCCCTCGGGCTCCACGAAAGAAACAACACCCCGGACTCCTCGGACAAAACACCCCCCCGGGCTCCTCGGACGAAACAGCCCCCCGGGCTCCCCGGACCAAACAAACCCCGGGCTCCTCGGACGAATCACCCCCCCGGGCTCCCCGGACGAAACACCCCGCCGGACTCCTCGGACGAAACACCCCCCCGGGCTCCTCGGACGAAACACCCCCCCCGGGCTCCCCGGACGAAACACCCCCAAAGGCTCCCCGGACGAAAAACCCCCCCGGGCTCCCCGGACGAAACGCCCCCCCGGGCTCCCAGGACGGAACACCCCCCACCGGGCTCCCCGGACGAAACACCCCCCCTGGCTCCCCGGACGAAACACCCCCCCGGGCTCCCCTGAAGAATCACCCCGCCGGGCTCCCCGGACGAAACATCCCCCCGGGCTCCTCGGACGAAACACCCTCCCGGGCTCCTTGGACAAAACATCCCCCCAGGCTCCTCCGACGAAACACCCCCCCTGGCTCCTCGGACGAAACACCCCCCCGGGCTCCATGGACGAATCACCCCCCCTGGCTCCTCGGACGAAACACCCCCCGGGCTCCCCGGACGAAACACCCCCCGGGCTCACCGGACGATACACCCACCCGGGCTCATCGGACGAAACACCCCCCCGGGCTCCTCGGACGAATCACCCCCCGGGGCTCCCCGGACGAAACACCCCCCCGGGCTCTCCGGACGTAACACCCCCCCCGGGCACCTCGGACGAAACACCCCCCCGGGCTCCCGGACAAAACACCCCCCCGGGCTCCTCGGAAGAAACACGGCCCCGGGCTCCATGGACGAAACACCCCCCCCGGGTTCCCCGGACGAAACACCCCCCCGGGCTCCCCAGACGAAACACCCCCCCCGGGCTCCCCGGACGAAACCCCCCCCGGGCTCCCCGGACAAAACACCCCCCCGGGCTCCTCGGACGCAACATCCCCCCGGGCTCCCCAGACGAAACACCCCCCCGGGCTCCCCGGACAAAACACCCCGCCGGGCTCCACGGACGAAACACCCCCCCGGGCTCCTTGGACGAAACATCCCCCCGGGCTTCTCGGAAGAAGCACCCCCCCGGGCTCCCCGGATGAAACACCCACCCGGGCTCCCCGGTCAAACCCCCCACCGGGCTCCTCGGACAAAACACACCCCCGGGCTCCTCAGACGAAACACCCCACCGGGCTCCTCGGATGAAACACCCCCCCGGGCTCCCCGGACGAAACACCCCCCCCAGGCTCCCCGGACGAAACTACCCCCCGGGCTCCCCAGACGAAAAAACCCCCGGGCTCCTCGGACGAAACACCCCCCCGGGCTCCCAGGACGAAACACCCCCCCCGGGCTCCCCGGACGAAACACCCCCCCGGGCTCCCCGGACGAAACATCCCCACGGGCTCCCCGGACTAAACACCCCCCTGGGCTCCTCGGATGCAACACCACCCCGGGGTCCCTGGACGAAACACCCCCCCCGGGCTCCCCAGATGAAACACCCCGCCGGGCTCCCCGGACGAAACACCCCCCCGGGCTCCCCGGACGAAACACCCCCCCGGGCTCCCCGGACGAAACACCCCCCCGGGCTACTCGGACGAAACACCCCCCCGGGCTCCCCGGACGAAACACCCCCCCGGGCTCCACGGACGAAACACCCCCCCGAGCTCCCTGGACGAAACACCCCCCCGGGCTCCTCGGACGAATCACCCCCCCGGGCTCCCCGGACGAAACACCCCCCCGGGCTCCTTGGACAAAACATCCCCCCGGGCTCCTCCGACGAAACACCCCCCCGGGCTCCTCGGACGAAACACCCCCCTGGCTCCTCGGACGAAACATCCCCCCGGGCTCCCCGGACGAAACACCCCCCCCGGGCTCCCCGGACGAAACACCCCCCCCGGGCTCCCTGGACGAAACACCCCCCCGGGATCCCCAGACGAAAAACCCACCCGGGCTCCCCGGACGAAACACCCCCCTGGGCTCCCCGGACGAAACACTCCCCCGGGCTCCCCGGAAGAAACACCCCGCCGGGCTCCCCGGATGAAACACTCCCCCGGGCTCCCCGGACGAAACACTCCCCCGGGCTCCCCGGAAGAAACACCCCGCCGGGCTCCTCGGACGAAACATCCCCCCCGGGCTCCCCGGACAAAACACCCCCCCGGGCATCCCGGACGAAACAGCCCCCCGGGCTCCTTGGACGAAACATCCCCCCGGGCTCCCCGGACGAAACACCCCCCCGGGCTCCCCGGACGAAGCACCCCCCCGGGCTCCTTGGACGAAACACCCCCCCGGGCTCCTCGGACGAAACACCCCCCCGGGCTCCTCGGACAAAACACCCCCCCGGACTCCATGGAAGAAACACCCCCCCTGGCTCCTCGGATGAAACACCCCCCCTGGCTCCTCGGACGAAACACCCCCCCGGGCTTCTCGGACGAAACAACCCCAGGGCTCCTCGGACGAAACACCCCCCCGGGCTCCCCAGACGAAAAAACCCCCGGGCTCCTCGGACGAAACACCCCCCCGGGCTCCCAGGACGAAACACCCCCCCCGGGCTCCCCGGACGAAACACCCCCCCGGGCTCCCCGGACGAAACATTCCCCCGGGCTCCCCGGACTAAACACCCCCCTGGGCTCCTCGGATGCAACACCACCCCGGGGTCCCTGGACGAAACACCCCCCCCGGGCTCCCCAGATGAAACAACCCGCCGGGCTCCCCGGACGAAACACCCCCCCGGGCTCCCCGGACGAAACACCCCCCCGGGCTCCCCGGACGAAACACCCCCCCGGGCTCCTCGGACGAAACACCCCCCGGGCTCCCCGGACGAAACACCCCCCCGGGCTCCACGGACGAAACACCCCCCCCGGGCTCCCTGGACGAAACACCCCCCCGGGCTCCTCGGACGAATCACCCCCCCGGGCTCCCCGGACGAAACACCCCCATGGGCTCCTTGGACGAAACATCCCCCCGGGCTCCTCCGACGAAACACCCCCCCGGGCTCCTCGGACAAAACACCCCCCCTGGCTCCTCGGACGAAACATCCCCCCGGGCTCCCCAGACGAAACACCCCCCCCGGGCTCCCCGGACGAAACACCCCCCCGGGATCCCCAGACGAAAAACCCACCCGGGCTCCCCGGACGAAACACCCCCCTGGGCTCCCCAGACGAAACACTCCCCCGGGCTCCCCGGAAGAAACACCCCGCCGGGCACCACGGACGAAACACCCCCCCGGGCTCCCCGGACGAAACATCCCCCCCGGGCTCCCCGGACAAAACACCCCCCCGGGCTTCCCAGACGAAACAGCCCCCCGGGCTCCTTGGACGAAACATCCCCCCGGGCTCCCCGGACGAAACACCCCCCCGGGCTCCCCGGACGAAGCACCCCCCCGGGCTCCTTGGACGAAACACCCCCCCGGGCTCCTCGGACGAAACACCCCCCCGGGCTCCTCGGACAAAACACCCCCCCGGATTCCATGGACGAAACACCCACCCTGGCTCCTCGGACGAAACACCCCCCCTGGCTCCTCGGACGAAACACCCCCCCGGGCTTCTCGGACGAAACAACCCCAGGGCTCCTCGGACGAAACACCCCCCCGGGCTCCTCGGATGAAACACACCCCCGGGCTCGCCGGACGAAACACCCCCCCCGGGCTCCCCGGACGAAACACCCCACCGGGATCCTCGGACAAAACACCCCCCCGGGCTCCCCGGACGAAACACCCCCCCGGGCTCCTCGGACGAATCACCCCCTCGGGCTCCCGGACGAAACACCCCACCGGGATCGTCGGACAAAACTCCCCTCTGGGCTCCTCAGACGAAAAACCCCACCGGGCTCCTCGGATGAAACACCCCCCCGGGCTCACCGGACGAAACACCCCCCCGGGCTCCTCGTATGAAACACCCCCCCCGGGCTCCTCGGACGAATCACCCCCTCGGGCTCCCGGACGAAACACCCCACCGGGATCCTCGGACAAAACTCCCCTCTGGGCTCCTCAGACGAAAAACCCCACCGGGCTCCTCGGATGAAACACCCCCCCGGGCTCACCGGACGAAACACCCCCCCGGGCTCCTCGTATGAAACACCCCCCCCCGGGCTCCTCGGACGAAACACCCCCCCGGGCTCCATGGACGAAGCACCCCCCCTCGCTCCTCGGACGAAACATCCCCCCGGGCTCCCCGGACGAAACACCCCCCCGGGCTCCCCGGACGAAACATCCCCCCGGGCTCCCCGGACTAAACACCCCCCCCGGGCTCCTCGGATGCAACACCACCCCGGGGTCCCTGGACGAAACATACCCCCCGGGCTCCCCAGATGAAACACCCCGCCGGGCTCCCCGGACGAAAAACCCCCCCGGGCTCCTCGGACGAAACACCCCCCCGGGCTCCCCGGACGAAACACCCCTCCGGGCTCCCCGGACAAAACACTCCCCCGGGCTCCCTGGACGAAACACCCCCCCGGGCTCCTCGGACGAAACACCCCCCCGGGCTCCCCGGACGAAACACCCCCCCGGGCTCCCTGGACGAAACACACGCCCGGGCTCCTCGGACGAATCACCCCCCCGGGCTCCTCGGACGAAACACCCCCCGGGCTCCTTGGACGAAACATCCCCCCGGGCTCCTCCGACGAAACACCCCCCCGGGCTCCCCGGACGAAACACCCCCCCGGGCTCCCTGGACGAAACACACGCCCGGGCTCCTCGGACGAATCACCCCCCCGGGCTCCCCGGACGAAACACCCCCCGGGCTCCTCAGACGAATCACCCCCCCGGGCTCCCAGGACGAAACACCCCCCGGGCTCCCCGGACGAAACACCCCCCCGGGCTCCTCGGACGAAACACCCCCCCGGGCTCCTCCTACGAAACACCCCCCCGGGCTCCTCGGACGAAACACCACCCCGGGCTCCATGGACGAAACACCCCCCCTGGCTCCTCGGACGAAACACCCCCCCGGGCTCCCCAGACGAAACACCCCCCCGGGCTCCCCGGACGAAACACCCCCCCGGGCTGCTCCTCGAAAACTCCCCTCGGGCTGCTACGCGAAACACCACCCCGGGCTGCTCCGCGAAACACCCCCCGGGCTGCTCCGCGAAACACCCCCCCGGGCTGCTCCTCGAAACACCCCCCGGGCTGCTCCGCGAAACACCCCCCCGGGCTGCTCCGCGAAACACCCCCCCGGGCTGCCCGGACGAAACAGCCCCCCGGGCTTCTCGGACGAAACACCCTCCCGGGATCCCCAGCCGAAAAACCCACCCGGGTTCCCAGGACGAAACACCCCCCTGGGCTGCTCCTTGAAACACCCCCCCGGGCTGCTCCGCGAAACACCCATCCGGGCTGCTCCTCGAAACATCCCCCCGGGCTGCTCCTCGAAACACACCCCCGGGCTGCTCCGCGAAACACCCCCCCCGGGCTGCTCCGCGAATCACAACACCGGGCTGCACCTCGAAACACCCCCCCGGGCTGCTCCACGAACCCCCCCCTCGGGCTGCTCCTCGAAACACCCCCCCGGGCTGCTCCGCGAAACACCCCCCGGGCTGCTCCTCGAAACACACCCCCGGGCTGCTCCGCGAAACACCCCCCCGGGCTGCACCTCGAAACACACCCCCGGGCTGCTCCTTGAAACACCCCCCCGGGCTGCTCCGCGAAACACCCCCCCGGGCTGCTCCTCGAAACACACCCCGGGCTGCTGCTCGAAACACCCCCCCGGGCTGCAACTCGAAACACACCCCCGGGCTGCTCCTCGAAACACCCCCCCGGGCTGCTCCTCGAAACACCCCCCCGGTCTGCTGCTCAAAAGACACCCCCGGGCTGCTCCTCGAAACACCCCCCGGGCTGCTCCTCGAAACACCCCCCCGGGCTGCTCCTCGAAACACCCCCCTGGGCTGCTCCGCGAAACACACCCCCGGGCTGCTCCGCGAAGCACCCCCCCGGGCTGCTCCTCGAAACACCCCCCCGGGCTGCTCCTCGAAACACCCCCCCGGGCTGCTCCACATAACACCCCCCCGGGCTGCTCCTCAAAACACCCGCCCAGGCTGCTCCTCGAAACACCCCCCCGGGCTGCACCTCGAAAAACCCCCCCGGGCTGCTCCTCGAAATCCCCCAACGGGCTGCTCCTCGAAACACCCATCCGACCTGCTCCTCGAAACACCCCCCCGGGCTGCTCCTCGAAACACCCCCCCGGACTGCTCCTCGAAACACCCCCCGGGCTGCTCCGCGAAACACCCCCGGGGCTGCCCGGACGAAACACCCCCCCGGGCTTCTCGGACGAAACACCCCCCCGGGCTCCTCGTACGAAACACCCCCCCGGGCTCCTCGGACGAAACACCCCCCCGTGCTCCATGGACGAAACCCCCCCCCGGCTCCTCGGACGAAACACCCCCCCGGGCTCCCCGGACGAAACCCCCCCCCGGGCTCCCCAGTCAAAACACCCCCCCGGGCTCCACGGACGAATCACCCCCCCGGGCTCCCTGGACGAGACACCACCCCGGGCTCCTCGGATGAAACACCCCCCCGGGCTCCCCGGACGAAACACCCCCCCGGCTCCTCGGACGAAACACCCCCCCGGGCTTCCCGGACGAAACACCCCCCTGGGCTCCCCGGATGAAACACCCCCGCGGCCTACCCGGACGAAACACCGCCCCGGGCTCCTCGGACGAATCACCCCCCCGGGCTCCCCGGACGAAACACCCCCCCGGGCTGCTCCTCGAAACACACCCCGGGCTGCTGCTCGAAACACCCCCCCGGGCTGCAACTCGAAACACACCCCCGGGCTGCTCCTCGAAACACCCCCCCGGGATGCTCCTCGAAACACCCCCCCAGTCTGCTGCTCAAAAGACACCCCCGGGCTGCTCCTCGAAACACCCCCCGGGCTGCTCCTCGAAACACCCCCCCGGGCTGCTCCTCGAAACACCCCCCCGGGCTGCTCCGCGAAACACACCCCCGGGCTGCTCCGCGAAGCACCCCCCCGGGCTGCTCCTCGAAACACCCCCCCGGGCTGCTCCTCGAAACACCCCCCCGGGCTGCTCCGCATAACACCCCCCCGGGCTGCTCCTCAAAACACCCGCCCGGGCTGCTCCTCGAAACACCCCCCCGGGCTGCACCTCGAAACAACCCCCCGGGCTGCTCCTCGAAATCCCCCAACGGGCTGCTCCTCGAAACACCCATCCGACCTGCTCCTCGAAACACCCCCCCAGGCTGCTCCTCGAAACACCCCCCCGGACTGCTCCTCGAAACACCCCCCGGGCTGCTCCGCGAAACACCCCCCGGGCTTCTCGGACGAAACACCCCCCCGGGCTCCTCGTACGAACCACCCCCCCGGGCTCCTCGGACGAAACACCCCCCCTTGCTCCATGGACGAAACCCCCCCCCGGCTCCTCGGACGAAACACCCCCCCGGGCTCCTCGGACGAAACACCCGCCCGGGCTCCCCGGATGAAACACCCCCCCGGCTCCTCGGATGAAACACCCCCCCGGGCTTCCCGGACGAAACACCCCCCTGGGCTCCCCGGATGAAACACCCCCGCGGCCTACCCGGACGAAACACCGCCCCGGGCTCCCCGGACGAAACACCCCCCCGGGCTCCTCGTACGAAACACCCCCCCGGGCTCCTCGGACGAAACACCCCCCCGTGCTCCATGGACGAAACCCCCCCCCGGCTCCTCGGACGAAACACCCCCCCGGGCTCCCCGGACGAAACCCCCCCCCGGGCTCCCCAGACGAAACACCCCCCCGGGCTCCTCGGAAGAACCACCCGCCCGGGCTCCCCGGACGAAACACCCCCCCGTGCTCCATGGACGAAACCCCCCCCCGGCTCCTCGGACGAAACACCCCCCCGGGCTCCACGGACGAATCACCCCCCCGGGCTCCCTGGACGAGACACCCCCCCGGGCTCCTCGGAAGAACCACACGCCCGGGCTCCCCGGACGAAACACCCCCCCGGCTCCTCGGACGAAACACCCCCCCGGGCTTCCCGGACGAAACACCCTCCTGGGCTCCCCGGATGAAACACCCCCGCAGCCTACCCGGACGAAACACCGCCCCGGGCTCCCCGGACGAAACACCCCCCCAGGCTCCTCGGACGAATCACCCCCCCGGGCTCCCCGGAAGAAACACCCCCCCGGGCTCCTCAGACGAATGACCCCCCCGGGCTCCCAGGACGAAACACCCCCCCGGGCTCCCCGGACGAAACACCCCCCTGGGCTCCTCGGACAAAACACCCCCCCGGGCTCCTCGGACGAAACACCCCACCCGGGCGCCCCGGACGAAACACCCCCACCGGGCTCCCCGGACGAAGCACACCCCAGGGCTCCTCGGACGAATCACCCCCCCGGGCTCCCTGGACGAAACACCCCCCGGGCTCCTCCGACGAAACACCCCCCCGGGCTCCTCGGACGAAACAACCCCCCGGGCTCCTCGTACGAAACACCCCCCCGGGCTCCTCGGACGAAACACCACCCCGGGCTCCCCGGACGAAACACCCCCGCGGGCTCCCCGGACGAAACACCACCCCGGGCTCCCCGGACGAAACACGCCCCCGGGCTCCCCGGAAGAAAAACCACGCCGGGCTCCCCGGACGAAACACCCCCCTGGGCTCCCCGGACAAAACACCCACATGGCCTGCCCGGACGAAACACCCCCGCGGGCTCCCCGGACGAATCACCCCCCCGGGCTGCTCCTCGAAACACCCCCCTGGACTGCTCCTCGAAACACCCCCCCGGGATGCTCCTCGAAACACCCCCCTGGGCTGCTCCTCGAAACACCCCCCCCGGGCTGCTCCATGAAACACCCCCCCGGGCTGCTCCGCGAAACACCCCCCCGGGCTTCTCCTCGAAACACGCCCCCGGGCTGCTCTGCGAAACACACCCCCGGGCTGCTCCGCGAAACACCCCCCCGGGCTGCTCCGCGAAACACCCCCCTGGGCTGCTCCGCGAAACACCCCCCTGGTCTGCTTCGATAAACAGCCCCCCGGGCTGCTCCACAAAACAACCCCCCGGGCTGCTCCTCAAAACACCACCCCCCGGGCTGCTCCTCGAAACACCGCCCCCCAGCTGCTCCTCGAAATACCCCCCCGGGCTGCTCCTCGATACACCCCCCCGGGCTGCTCCTCAAATCACCCGCCCGGGCTGCTCCTCGAAACACCCCCCCGGGCTGCTCCTCAAAAACCCCCAACGGGCTGCTCCTCGAAACACCCCCCCGGGCTGCTCCTCGAAACACCCCCCCGGGCTGCTCCTCGAAACACCCCCCCGGGCTGCTCCTCGAAACACCCCCCCGGGCTGCTCCTCGAAACACCCCCCCGGGCTGCTCCGCGAAACACCCCCCCCGGGCTGCTCCGCGAATCACAACACCGGGATGCTCCTCGAAACACCACCCCGGGCTGCTCCGCGAAACACCCCCCGGGCTGCTCCTCGAAACACCCCCCCGGGCTGCTCCGCGAAACACCCCCCCGGGCTGCTCCTCGAAACACACCCCCGGGCTGCTCCTTGAAAAATCCCCCCAGGCTGCTCCGCGAAACACCCCCCCGGGCTGCTCCTCGAAACACACCCCGGGCTGCTGCTCAAAACACACCCCCGGGCTGCAACTCGAAACACACCCCCGGGCTGCTCCTCGAAACACCACCCCCGGGCTGCTCCGCGTAACAGCCACCCGGCCTGCTCCTCAAAACACCCCCCCGGGCTGCTCCTCGAAACACCCCCCCGGGCTGCTCCTCAAAACACCCCCCCGGGCTGCTCCGCGAAACACCCACCCCGGGCTGCTCCGCGAAAAACCCCCCCGGGCATTTCCGTGAAACACACCCCCGGGCTGCTCCTCGAAACACCCCCCCTGGCAGCTCCTCGAAACCCCCCCCCGGGCTGCTCCTCGAAACACCCCCCTGGGCTGCTCCTTGAAACACCCCCCCGGGCTGCTCCTCGAGACACGCCCCCGGGCTGCTCCTCGAAACACCCCCCCGGGCTGCTCCACGAAACAACCCTCCAGGCTGCTCCTCGAAACACCCCCCCGGGCTGCTCCTCGAAAAACCCCCCCCGAGCTGCTCCTCAAAACACCACCCTGGGCTGCTCCGCGAAACACCCGCCCCAGGCTGCTCCGCGAAACACCCCCCCCCGTGCTGCTCTCCGAAACACCCCCCTGGGCTGCTCCTCGAAACACCCCCCCGGGCTGCTCCGTGAAACACCCCCCTGGGCTGCTCCGCAAAACACCCCCACGGGCTTCTCCTCGAAACACACCCCCGGGCTGCTCTGCGAAACACACCCCCGGGCTGCTCCGTGATACACGCCCCCGGGCTCCCCGGACGAAACACCCCCCCGGGCTCCCCGGACGAAACACCCCCCCGGGCTCCCCGGAAGAAACACCCCCCCGGGCTCCCCGGACGAAACACCCCCCGGGCTCTACGGACAAAACAACCCCATGGCCTGCCCGGACAAAACACCCCCGCGGGCTCCCCGGACGGAACACCCCCCCGGGCTCCCCGCTCGAAACAACCCCCGGGCTGCACAACGAAACACCCCCCCGGGCTGCTCCTCGAAACACCCCCCTGGACTGCTCCTCGAAACACACCCCCGGGCTGCTCCTCAAAACACCCCCCTGGGCTGCTCCGCGAAACACCCGCCCCCGGCTGCTCCGCGAAACACCCCCCCCGGGCTGCTCCCCGAAACACGCCCCCGGGCTGCTCCTCGAAACAGCCCCCCGGGCTGCTCCTCGAAACACCCCCCTGGGCTGCTCCTCGAAACACCCCCCCCGGGCTGCTACGTGAAACACCCCCCCGGGCTGCTCCGCGAATCACCCCCCCGGGCTTCTCCTCGAAACACGCCCCCGGGCTGCTCTGCGAAACACACCCCCGGGCTGCTCCACGAAACACCCCCCCAGGCTGCTCCGCGAAACACTCCCCTGGGCTGCTCCGCGAAACACCCCCCTGGTCTGCTTCGATAAACAGCCCCCCGAGCTGCTCCACAAAACCCCCCGGGCTGCTCCTTGAAACACCACCCCCCGGGCTGCTCCTCGAAACACCGCCCCCCGGCTGCTCCTCGAAACACCCCCCCGGGCTGCTCCTCGATACACCACCCCGGGCTGCTCCGCGTAACACCCCCCCGGGCTGATCCTCAAAACACCCCCCCGGGCTGCTCCTCGATACACCACCCCGGGCTGCCCCGCGAAACACCCCCCCGGGCTGCTCCTCAAAACACCCGCCCGGGCTGCTCCTCGAAACACCCCCCCGGGCTGCTCCTCAAAACCCCCCAACGGGCTGCTCCTCGAAACACCCCCCCCGGGCTGCTACGCGAAACACCCCCCCGGGCTGCTCCTTGAAACACCCCCCCGGGCTGCTCCGCGAAACACCCCCGGGCTGCTCCACGAACCCCCCTCCCTCGGGCTGCTCCTCGAAACACCCCCCCGGGCTGCTCCGCGAAACACCCCCCGGGCTGCTCCTCGAAACACACCCCCGGGCTGCTCCGCGAAACACCCCCCCGGGCTGCACCTCGAAACACACCCCCGGGCTGCTCCTTGAAACACCCCCCCGGGCTGCTCCGCGAAACACCCCCCCGGGCTGCTCCTCGAAACACACCCCGGGCTGCTGCTCGAAACACCCCCCCGGGCTGCAACTCGAAACACACCCCCGGGCTGCTCCTCGATACAGCCCCCCGGGCTGCTCCTCGAAACACCCCCCCCGGTCTGCTGCTCAAAAGACACCCCCGGGCTGCTCCTCGAAACACCCCCCGGGCTGCTCCTCGAAACACCCCCCCAGGCTGCTCCTCGAAACACCCCCCCGGGCTGCTCCGTGAAACATACCCCCGGGCTGCTCCGCGAAGCACCCCCCCGGGCTGCTCCTCGAAACACCCCCCCAGGCTGCTCCTCGAAACACCCCCCCGGGCTGCTCCGCGTAACACCCCACCGGGCTGCTCCTCAAAACACCCGCCCGGGCTGCTCCTCGAAACACCCCCCCGGGCTGCACCTCGAAACACCCCCCCGGGCTGCTCCTCGAAATCCCCCAACGGGCTGCTCCTCGAAACACCCATCCGACCTGCTCCTCGAAACACACCCCCGGGCTGCTCCTCGCACACCCCCCCCGGACTGCTCCTCGAAACACCCCTCGGGCTGCTCCGCGAAACACCCCCCGGGCTGCCCGGACGAAACACCCCCCCGGGCTTCTCGGACGAAACAACCCCCCGGGCTCCTCGTACGAAACACCCCCCCGGGCTCCTCGGACGAAACACCCCCCCCGTGCTCCATGGACGAAAACCCCCCCCGGCTCCTCGGACGAAACACCCCCCCGGGATCCCCGGACGAAACCCCCCCCCCGGGCTCCCCAGACAAAACACCCCCCCGGGCTCCACGGACGAATCACCCACCCGGGCTCCCTGGACGAGACACCCCCCCGGGCTCCTCGGACGAAACACCCCCCCGGGCTCCCCGGACGAAACACCCCCCCGGCTCCTCGGACGAAACACCCCCCCGGGCTTCCCAGACGAAACACCCCCCTGGGCTCCCCGGATGAAACACCCCCGCGGCCTACCCGGACGAAACACCACCCCGGGCTCCCCGGACGAAACACCCCCCCGGGCTCCTCAGACGAATGACCCCCCCGGGCTCCCAGGATGAAACACCCCCCCGGGCTCCCCGGACGAAACACCCCCCTGGGCTCCTCGGACGAAACACCCCCCCGGGCTCCTCGGACGATTCACCCCCCCGGGCTCCCTGGACGAAACACCCCCCCGGGCTCCTCCGACGAAACACCCCCCCGGGCTCCTCGGACAAAACAACCCCCCGGGCTCCCCGGACGAAACACCCCCCCGGGCTCCTCGGACGAAACACCCCCCCGGGCTCCTCGTACGAAACAGCCCCCCGGGCTCCTCGGACGAAACACCACCCCGGGCTCCATGGACGAAACACCCCCCCTGGCTCCTCGGACGAAACACCCCCCAGGGCTCCCCGGACGAAACACCCCCCCGGGCTCACCGGACAAAACACCACCCCAGGCTCCCCGGACGAAACACCCCACTGGGCTCCCCGGAAGAAACACCCCGCCGGGCTCCCCGGACGAAACACCCCCCCGGGCTCCCCGGACAAAACACCCCCATGGCCTGCCCGGACGAAACACCCCCGCGGGCTCCCCGGACGAAACACCCCCCCGGGCTCCCCGCTCGAAACAACCCCCGGGCTGCTCCACGAAACACCCCCCCGGGCTGCTCCTCGAAACACCCCCCTGGACTGCTCCTCGAAACACCCCCCCGGGCTGCTCCTCAAAACACCTCCCTGGGCTGCTCCGCGAAACACCCGCCCCCGGCTGCTCCGCGAAACACCCCCCCCGGGCTGCTCCCCGAAACAACCCCCCGGGCTGCTCCTCGAAACACCCCCCTGGGCTGCTCCTCGAAACACCCCCCCCGGGCTGCTCCGTGAAACACCCCCTTGGGCTGCTCCGCGAAACACCCCCCCGGGCTTCTCCTCGAAACACGCCCCCGGGTTGCTCTGCGAAACACACCCCCGGGCTGCTCCGCGAAACACCCCCCCGGGCTGCTCCGCGAAACACCCCCCTGGGCTGCTCCGCGAAACACCCCCCTGGTCTGCTTCGATAAACAGCCCCCCGGGCTGCTCCACAAAACAACCCCCCGGGCTGCTCCTCGAAACACCACCCCCCGGGCTGCTCCTCGAAACACCGCCCCCCGGCTGCTCCTCGAAATACCCCCCCGGGCAGCTCCTCGATACACACCCCCGGGCTGCTCCTCAAATCACCCGCCCGGGCTGCTCCTCGAAACACCCCCCCGGGCTGCTCCTCAAAACCCCCCAATGGGCTGCTCCTCGAAACACCCCCCCGGGCTGCTCCACGAAACACCCCCCCGGGCTGCTCCGCGAAACACCCATCCGGGCTGCTCCTCGAAACACCCCCCCGGGCTGCTCCTCGAAACACCCCCCCGGGCTGCTCCGCGAAACACCCCCCCCGGGCTGCTCCGCGAATCACAACACGGGGCTGCTCCTCGAAACACCCCCCCGGGCTGCTCCGCGAAACACCCCCCGGTCTGCTCCTCGAAACACCCCCCCGGGCTGCTCCGCGAAACACCCCCCCGGGCTGCTCCTCGAAACACACCCCCAGGCTGCTCCTTGAAACACCCCCCCAGGCTGCTCCGCGAAACACCCCCCCGGGCTGCTCCTCGAAACACACCCCGGGCTGCTGCTCAAAACACCCCCCCGGGCTGCAACTCGAAACACACCCCCGGGCTGCTCCTCGAAACACCCCCCCGGACTGCTCCTCGAAATACCCCCCCGGTCTGCTGCTCAAAAGACCCCCCCGGGCTGCTCCTCGAAACACCCCCCGGGCAGCTCCTCGAAACACCCCCCCGGGCTGCTCCTCGAAACACACTCCCGGGCTGCTCCGCGAAGCACCCCCCCGGGCTGCTCCTCAAACCACCCCCCCGGGCTGCTCCGCGAAACACCCCCCCCGGGCTGCTCCGCGTAACAGCCCCCCGGGCTGCTCCTCAAAACACCCCCCCGGGCTGCTCCGCGTAACAGCCCCCCGGGCTGCTCCTCGAAACATCCCCCCGGGCTGCTCCTCAAAACACCCCCCCGGGCTGCTCCGCGCAACACCCACCCCGGGCTGCTCCGCGAAAAACCCCCCCGGGCATTTCCGTGAAACACACCCCCGGGCTGCTCCTCGAAACACCCCCCCTGGCAGCTCCTCGAAACCCCCCCCCGGGCTGCTCCTCGAAACACCCCCCTGGGCTGCTCCTTGAAACACCCCCCCGGGCTGCTCCTCGAGACACGCCCCCGGGCTGCTCCTCGAAACACCCCCCCGGGCTGCTCCTCGAAACAACCCTCCAGGCTGCTCCTCGAAACAGCCCCCCGGGCTGCTCCTCGAAAAACCCCCCCGGGCTGCTCCTCAAAACACCCCCCTGCGCTGCTCCGCGAAACACCCGCCCCGGGCTGCTCCGCGAAACACCCCCCCCGTGCTGCTCCCCGAAACACTCCCCCGGGCTGCTCCTCGAAACACCCCCCCGGGCTGCTCCTCGAAACACCCCCCTGGGCTGCTCCTCGAAACACCCCCCCGGGCTGCTCCGTGAAACACCCCCCTGGGCTGCTCCGCGAAACACCCCCCCGGGCTTCTCCTCGATACACACCCCCGGGCTGCTCTGCGAAACACAACCCCGGGCTGCTCCGTGATACACCCCCCGGGCTGCTCCATGAAACATCCCCCGGGGCTGCTCCGCGAAACACCCCCCTGGGCTGCTCCGCGAAACACCCCCATGGGCTGCTTCGTTAAACAGCCCCCCGGGCTGCTCCGCAAAACACCCCCCCGGGCGGCTCCTCGAAACACCACCACCCGGGCTGCTCCTCAAAACACCGCCCCCCGGCTGCTCCTCGAAACACCCCCCCGGGCTGCTCCTCGATACACCACCCCGGGCTGCTCCGCGTAACACACCCCCGGGCTGCTCCTCAAAACACCCCCCCGTGCTGCCCCGCGAAACACCCCCCCGGGCTGCTCCTCGAAACACCCCCCCGGGCTGCTCCGCAAAACACCCCCCCGGGCTGCTCCGCGAAACACCCCCCCGGTCAGCTCCGCGAAACAGACACCCGGGCAGCTCCTCGAAACCCCCCGCCGGGCTGCTCCTCGAAACACCCCCCTGGGCTGCTCCTCGAAACACCCCCCCGGGCTGCTCCGTGAAACACCCCCCTGGGCTGCTCCGTGAAACACCCCCCCGGGCTTCTCCTCGATACACACCCCCGGGCTGCTCTGCGAAACACAACCCCGGGCTGCTCCGTGATACACCCCCCGGGCTGCTCCATGAAACATCCCCCGGGGCTGCTCCGCGAAACACCTCCCTGGGCTGCTCCGCGAAACACCCCCATGGGCTGCTTCGTTAAACAGCCCCCCGGGCTGCTCCGCAAAACACCCCCCCGGGCGGCTCCTCGAAACACCACCACCCGGGCTGCTCCTCAAAACACCGCCCCCCGGCTGCTCCTCGAAACACCCCCCCGGGCTGCTCCTCGATACACCACCCCGGGCTGCTCCGCGTAACACACCCCCGGGCTGCTCCTCAAAACACCCCCCCGTGCTGCCCCGCGAAACACCCCCCCGGGCTGCTCCTCGAAACACCCCCCCGGGCTGCTCCTCGAAACACCCCCCCGGGCTGCTCCGCAAAACACCCCCCCGGGCTGCTCCGCGAAACACCCCCCCGGTCAGCTCCGCGAAACAGACACCCGGGCAGCTCCTCGAAACCCCCCGCCGGGCTGCTCCTCGAAATCCCCCCCCGGGCTGCTCCGCGAAACAGCCCCCTGGGCTGCTCCGCGAAATACCCCCCCGGGCTTCTCCTCGAAACACCCCCCCGGGCTGCTCCTCGTAACACCCCCCCGGGCTGCTCCGCGTAACACCCCCCCGGGCTGCTCCTCAAAACACCCACCCGGGCTGCTCCTCGAAACAACCCCCCGTGCTGCTCCGCGAAAAACCCCCCCGGGCTGCTCCTCGAAACCCCCCAACGGGCTGCTCCTCGAAAACCCCCCCCGGGCTGCTCCGCGAAACACCCATCCGGGCTGCTCATCGAAACAACCTCCCGGGCTGCTCCTCGAAACACCCCCCCGGGCTGCTCCGCGAAACTCCCCCCCCGGGCTGCTCCTCGAAACACCCCCCCAGGCTGCTCCGCGAAACACCCCCCCCGGGCTGCTCCGCGAATCACCCCCCGGGCTGCTCCGCAAAACACCCCTCCGGGCTGCTCCGCGAAACATCCCCTCGGCCAGCTCCGCGAAACACCCCCCCCGGGCTGCTCTTTGAAACAGCCCCCCCCGGCTGCTCCGCAAAACTCCCCCCTGGGCTGCTCATCGAAACACCCCACCCGGGCTGCTCCTCGAAACACCCCCTGGGGCTGGTCCGCAACACACCCCCCCGGGCCGCTGCTCGAAACCCCCCTATGGGCTGCTCCGCAAAACACCCCACCGGGCTGCTCATCGAAACACTCCCCCGGGCTGCTCCTCAAAATACCCCCCCGGGCTGCACCGCGAAACACCCCCCCGGGCTGCTCCGCAAAACAGCCCCCCGGGCTGCTCCGCAAAACACCCCCGCGGGCTGCTCCTCGAAATACCCCCCCGGGCTTCTCCTCGAAAACCCCCCCCCCGGGCTGCTCCTCGATACACCCCCCCGGGCTGCTCCTCGATACACCCCCCCCGGGCTGCTCCTCGAAACACCCCCCCGGGCTGCTCCTCGAAACACTCCCCCGGGCTGCTCCGCGAAACACCCCCCAGGGCTGCTCCCCGAAACA
Source organism: Somniosus microcephalus (assembly GCF_052327205.1). Classification (NCBI taxonomy): domain Eukaryota; kingdom Metazoa; phylum Chordata; class Chondrichthyes; order Squaliformes; family Somniosidae; genus Somniosus; species Somniosus microcephalus. The sequence continues at coordinate 17,478,733 of NW_028225184.1, forward strand.
CTCCCCCCCGGGCTGCTCCTCGGAACACCACCCCGGGCTGCTCCTCGAAACACACCCCCCAGGCTGCTCCGCGAAACGCCCCCCCGGGCTGCTCCACAAAACAGCCCCCCGGGCTGCTCCGCGAAACACCCCCCCGGGCTTCTCCTCGAAACACTCCCACAGGCTGCTCCGCGAAAAACACCCCCGGGCTGCGCCGCGAAACACACACCCGGGCTGCTCCGCGAAACACCCCCCCGGGCTGCTCCACGAAACAACCTGCCGTCTGCTCCACGAAACACCCCCCCGGGCTGCTCCTCGAAACGGCCCCCCGGGCTGCTACTCGAAACACCACCCCGGGCTGCTGCTCGAAACACCCCCGCCGGGCTGCTCCGTGTAACACCCCCCGGGCTGCTCCTCGAAACAACCACCCGGGCTGCTCCTCAAAACACCCTCCCGGGCTGCTCCGCGAAACACCCCGCTGGGCTGCTCTTCGAAACACCCCCCCGGGCAGCTCCTCGAAACCTCCCCCCGGGCTGCTCCTCGAAATCAGGAGGGTGAAGCAGGAGAAGCAGAAGAAGGAGAAGGAGAAGGCGAAGTCTGGAGGGTGAATCAGAAGAAGCAGAAGAAGGAGAAGGAGAAGGTGAAGTCTGGAGGGTGAATCAGAAGAAGCAGAAGAAGGAGATGGAGAAGGTGAAGTCTGGAGGGTGAATCAGAAGAAGCAGAAGAAGGCGAAGGAGGAGGTGAAGTCTGGAGGGTGAATCAGCAGAAGCAGAAGAAGGAGAAGGAGAAGGTGATGTCTGGAGGCTGAAGCAGAAGAAGCAGAAGAAGGAGAAGGAGAAGGTGATGTCTGGAGGGTGAAGCAGAAGAAGTAGAAGAAGGAGAAGGGGAAGTCTGGAGGGTGAATCAGAAGAAGGAGAAGAAGGAGAAGGAGAAGGTGAAGTCTGGAGGGTGAAGCAGCAGAGGCAGAAGAAGGAGAAGGAGAAGGTGAAGTCTGGAGTGTGAATCAGAAGAAGCAGAAGAATGAGAAGGAGAAGGTGAAGTCTGGAGGGTGAATCAGAAGAAGCAGAAGAAGGAGAAGGAGAAGGTGAAGTCTGGAGGGTGAATCAGAAGAAGCAGAAGAAGGAGAAGGAGAAGGTGAAGTCAGGAGGGTGAATCAGAAGAAGCAGAAGAAGGAGAAGGAGAAGGTGAAGTCTCGAGGGTGAATCCGAAGAAGCAGAAGAAGGAGAAGGAGAAGGTGAAGTCTAAAGGGTGAATCAGAAGAAGCAGAAGAAGGAGAAGGAGAAGGTGAAGTCTGGAGGGTGAATCAGAAGAAGTTGAAGAAGGAGATGGAGAAGGTGAAGTCTGGAGGGTGAATCAGAAGAAGTAGAAGAAGGAGAAGGAGAAGGTGAAGTCTGGAGGGTGAATCAGATGAAGCAGAAGAAGGAGATGGAGAAGCTGAAGTCTGGAGGGTGAAGCAGAAGAAGCAGAAGAAGGAGAAGGAGATGGTGAAGTCAGGTGGGTGAATCAGAAGGAGTAGAAGAAGGAGAAGGTGAAGGTGAAGTCTGGAGGGTGAAGCAGAAGGAGCAGAAGAAGGAGAAGGAGAAGGTGAAGTCTGGAGGGTGAATCACAAGAAGCAGAAGAAGGAGAAGGAGAAGGTGAAGTCAGGAGGGTGAAGCAGAAGAAGTAGACGAAGGAGAAGGAGGAGGTGAAGTCTGGAGGGTGAATCAGAAGAAGCAGAAGAAGGAGAAGGAGAAGGTGAATTCTGGAGGGTGAATCAGAAGAAGCAGAAGAAGGAGATGGAGAAGGTGAAGTCTGGAGGGTGAAGCAGAAGAAGCAGAACAAGGAGAAGGAGAAGGTGAAGTCTGGAGGGTGAATCAGAAGAAGTAGAAGAAGGAGAAGGTGAAGTCTGGAGGGTGAAGCAGAAGAAGCAGATGAAGGAGAAGGAGAAGGTGAAGTCTGGAGGGTGAATCAGAAGAAGCAGAAGAAGTAGAAGGAGAAGGTGAAGTCAGGAGGGTGAATCAGAAGAAGTAGATGAAGGAGAAGCAGAAGGTGAAGTCTGGAGGGTGAATCAGAAGACGTAGAAGAAGGAGAAGGAGAAGGTGAAGTCTGGAGGGTGAAGCAGAAGAAGCAGAAGAAGGAGAAGGAGAAGGTGAAGTCTGGAGGGTGAATCAGAAGAAGCAGAAGAAGGAGAAGAAGAAGGTGAAGTCAGGAGGGTGAATCAGAAGAAGCAGAAGAAGTAGAAGGAGAAGGTGAAGTCAGGAGGGTGAATCAGAAGAAGTAGATGAAGGAGAAGGAGAAGGTGAAGTCAGGTGGCTGAATCAGAAGAAGCAGAAGAAGGAGAAGGAGAAGGTGAAGTCTGGAGGGTGAATCAGAAGAAGCAGAAGAAGGAGAAGCAAAAGGTGAAGTCTGGAGGGTGAATCAGAAGAAGTAGAAGAAGGAGAAGGAGAAGGTGAAGTCTGGAGGGTGAAGCAGAAGAAGTAGAAGAAGGAGCAGGCGAAGGTGAAGTCTGGAGGGTGAATCAGAAGAAGTAGAAGAAGGAGAAGGCGAAGGTGAAGTCTGGAGGTTGAAGCAGAAGAAGAAGGAGAAGGAGAAGGCGAAGGTGAAGCCTGGAGGGTGAATCAGAAGAAGTAGAAGAAGGAGAAGGAGAAGGTGAAGTCTGGAGGGTGAATCAGAAGAAGCAGAAGAAGGAGAAGGAGAAGCTGAAGTCTGGAGGGTCAAGCAGCAGAAGTAGAAGAAGGAGAAGGAGATGGTGAAGTCAGCTGGGTGAATCAGAAGTAGTAGAAGAAGGAGAAGGTGAAGGTGAAGTCTGGAGGGTGAAGCAGAAGAAGCAGAAGAAGGAGAAGGAGAAGGTGAAGTCTGGAGGGTGAATCAGAAGAAGCAGAAGAAGGAGAAGGAGAAGGTGAATACTGGAGGGTGAATCAGAAGAAGCAGAAGAAGGAGATGGAGAAGGTGAGGTCTGGAGGGTGAAGCAGAAGAAGCAGAAGAAGGAGAAGGAGAAGGTGAAGTCTGGAGGGTGAATCAGAAGAAGTAGAAGAAGGAGAAGGAGAAGGTGAAGTCTGGAGGGTGAATCAGAAGAAGCAGAAGAAGGAGAAGGAGAAGGTGAAGTCTGCAGGGTGAATCAGAAGAAGCAGAAGAAGGAGATGAAGAAGGTGAAGTCTGGAGGGTGAAGCAGAGGAAGCAGAAGAAGGAGAAGGAGAAGGTGAAGTCTGGAGGGTGAATCAGAAGAAGTAGAAGAAGGAGAAGGAGAAGGTGAAGTCTGGAGGGTGAAGCAGAAGAAATAGAAGAAGGAGAAGGCGAAGGTGAAGTCTGTAGGGTGAATCAGAAGAAGTAGAAGAAGGAGAAGGCGATGGTGAAGTCTGGAGGGTGAAGCAGAAGAAGTAGCAGAAGGAGAAGGCGAAGGTGAAGTCTGGAGGGTGAACCAGAAGAAGTAGAAGAAGGAGAAGGAGAAGGTGAAGTCTGGAGGGTGAATCAGAAGAAGCAGAAGAAGGAGAAGGAGAAGCTGAAGTCTGGAGGGTGAAGCAGCAGAAGTAGAAGAAGGAGATGGAGAAGGTGAAGTCAGGAGGGTGAATCAGATGAAGCAGAAGAAGGAGAAGGAGAAGGTGAAGTCAAGAGGGTGAAGCAGAAGAAGTAGAAGAAGGAGAAGGAGAAGGTGAAGTCTGGAGGGTGAATCAGAAGAAGCAGAAGAAGGAGATGGAGATGGTGAAGTCTGGAGGGTGAAGCAGAAGAAGCAGAAGAAGGAGAAGGAGAAGGTGAAGTCTGGAGGGTGAAACAGAAGAAGTAGAAGAAGGAGAAGGAGTAGGTGAAGTCTGGAGGGTGAATCAGAAGTAGCAGAAGAAGGAGAAGGAGAAGGTGAAGTCTGGAGGGTGAATCAGAAGAACCAGAAGAAGGAGAAGGAGAAGGTGAAGTCTGCAGGGTGAATCAGAAGAAGCAGAAGAAGGAGAAGAAGACGGTGAAGTCAGGAGGGTGAATCAGAAGAAGCAGAAGAAGTAGAAGGAGAAGGAGAAGTCCGGAGGTTGAATCAGAAGAAGTAGATGAAGGAGAAGGAGAAGGTGAAGTCAGGAGGGTGAATCAGAAGAAGCAGAAGAAGGAGAAGGAGAAGGTGAGGTCTGGAGGCTGAATCAGAAGAAGCAGAAGAAGGAGAAGGAGAAGGTGAAGTCTGCAGGGTGAATCAGAAGAAGTAGAAGAAGGAGAAGGAGAAGGTGAAGTCTGGAGGGTGAAGCAGAAGAAGTAGAAGAAGGAGAAGGCGAAGGTGAAGTCTGGAGGGTGAATCAGAAGAAGTAGAAGAAGTAGAAGGCGAAGGTGAAGTCTGGAGGGTGAAGCAGAAGAAGTAGCAGAAGGAGAAGGCGAAGGTGAAGTCTGGAGGGTGAATCAGAAGAAGTAGAAGAAGGAGAAGGAGAAGGTGAAGTCTGGAGGGTGAATCAGAAGAAGCAGAAGAAGGAGAAGGAGAAGCTGAAGTCTGGAGGGTGAAGCAGCAGAAGTAGAAGAAGGAGATGGAGAAGGTGGAGTCAGGAGGGTGAATCAGAAGAAGTAGAAGAAGGAGAAGGAGAAGGTGATGTCTGGAGGGTGAATCAGAAGAAGCAGAAGAAGGAGAAGGAGAAGCTGAAGTCTGGAGGGTGAAGCAGCAGAAGCAGAAGAAGGAGAAGGAGAAGGTGAAGTCTGGAGGGTGAATCAGAAGAAGCAGAAGAAGGAGAAGGAGAAGCTGAAGTCTGGAGAGTGATGCAGCAGAAGTACAAGAAGGAGATGGAGAAGGTGAAGTCAGGAGATTGAATCAGAAGTAGTAGAAGAAGGAGAAGGCGAAGGTGAAGTCTGGAGGGTGAAGCAAAAGAAGTAGAAGAAGGAGAAGGCGAAGGTGAAGTCTGGAGGGTGAAGCAGAAGAAGCAGAAGTAAGAGAAGGAGAAGGTGAAGTCTGGAGGGTGAATCAGAAGAAGCAGATGGAGAAGGAGAAGGTGAAGTCAGCAGGGTGAAGCAGAAGAAGTAGAAGAAGGAGAAGGAGAAGGTGAAGTCTGGAGGGTGAATCAGAAGAAGCAGAAGAAGGAGAAGGAGAAGCTGAATTCTGGAGGGTGAATCAGAAGAAGCAGAAGAAGGAGATGGAGAAGGTGAAGTCTGGAGGGTGAAGCAGAAGAAGCAGAAGAAGGAGAAGGAGAAGGTGAAGTCTGGAGGGTGAATCAGAAGAAGTAGAAGAAGGAGAAGGAGAAGGTGAAGTCTGGAGGGTGAATCAGAAGAAGCAGAAGAAGGAGAAGGAGAAGGTGAAGCCTGGAGGGTGAATCAGAAGAAGCAGAAGAAGGAGATGGAGAAGGTGAAGTCTGGAGGGTGAAGCAGAAGAAGCAGAAGAAGGAGAAGGAGAAGATGAAGTCTGGAGGGTGAATCAGAAGAAGTAGAAGAAGGAGAAGGAGAAGGGGAAGTCAAGAGGGTGAAGCACAAGAAGTAGAAGAAGGAGAAGGAGAAGGTGAAGTCTGGAGGGTGAATCAGAAGAAGCAGAAGAAGGAGAAGGCGAAGGTGAAGTCTGTAGGGTGAATCAGAAGAAGTAGAAGAAGGAGAAGGCTGCTCCTCGAAACACCCCCCCGGGCTGCTCCTTGAAACACCCCCCCGGGCTGCTCCACGAAACACCCCCCCCGGGCTGCTCCGCGAATCACAACACCGGGCTGCTCCTCGAAACACCCCGCCGGGCTGCTCCACGAACCCCCACCCTCGGGCTGCTCCTCGAAACACCCCCCCGGGCTGCTCCGCGAAACACCCCCCGGGCTGCTCCTCGAAACACACCCCCGGGCTGCTCCGCGAAACACCCCCCCGGGCTGCACCTCGAAACACACCCCCGGGCTGCTCCTTGAAACACCCCCCCGGGCTGCTCCGTGAAACACCCCCCCGGGCTGCTCCTCGAAACACACCCCGGGCTGCTGCTCGAAACACCCCCCCGGGCTGCAACTCGAAACACACCCCCGGGCTGCTCCTCGAAACACTCCCCCGGGCTGCTCCTCGAAACACCCCCCCGGTCTGCTGCTCAAAAGACACCCCCGGGCTGCTCCTCGAAACACCCCCCGGTCTGCTCCTCGAAACACCCCCCCGGGCTGCTCCTCGAAACACCCCCCCGGGCTGCTCCGCGAAACACAACCCCGGGCTGCTCCGCGAAGCACCCCCCCGGGCTGCTCCTCGAAACACCCCCCCGGGCTGCTCCTCGAAACACCCCCCCGGGCTGCTCCGCATAACACCCCCCCGGCTGCTCCTCAAAACACCCGCCCGGGCTGCTCCTCGAAACACCCCCCCGGGCTGCACCTCGAAACACCCCCCCGGGCTGCTCCTCGAAATCCCCCAACGGGCTGCTCCTCGAAACACCCATCCGACCTGCTCCTCGAAACACCCCCCGGGCTGCTCCGCGAAACACCCCCCGGGCTGCCCGGACGAAACACCCCCCCAGGCTTCTCGGACGAAACACCCCCCCGGGCTCCTCGTACGAAACACCCCCCCGGGCTCCTCGGACGAAACACCCCCCCGTGCTCGATGGACGAAACCCCCCCCCGGCTCCTCGGACGAAACACCCCCCCGGGCTCCCCGGACGAAACCCCCCCCCGGGCTCCCCAGACAAAACACCCCCCCGGGCTCCACGGACGAATCACCCCCCCGGGCTCCCTGGACGAGACACCCCCCCGGGCTCCTCGGACGAAACACCCCCCCGGGCTCTCCGGACGAAACACCCCCCCGGCTCCTCGGACGAAACACCCCCCCGGGCTTCCCGGACGAAACACCCCCCTGGGCTCCCCGGATGAAACACCCCCGCGGCCTACCCGGACGAAACACCGCCCCGGGCTCCCCGGATGAAACACCCCCCCGGGCTCCTCGTACGAAACACCCCCCCGGGCTCCTCGGACGAAACACCCCCCCGGGCTCCATGGACGAAACACCCCCCCGGCTCCTCGGACGAAACACCCCCCCGGGCTCCTCGGATGAAACACCCCACCCGGGCGCCCCGGACGAAACACCCCCCTCGGGCTCCCGGAAGAAACACCCCGCCGGGCTCCTCGACGAATCACTCCCCCGGGCTCCCCGGACGAAACACCCCCCCGGGCTCCTCAGACGAATCACCCCCCCGGGCTCCCAGGACGAAACACCCCCCCGGGCTCCCCGGACGAAACACCCCCCCGGGCTCCTCGGACGAAACACCCCCCGGGCTCCTCGGATGAAACACCCCACCCGGGCGCCCCGGACGAAACACCCCCCTCGGGCTCCCCGGAAGAAAACACCCCCGCCGGGCTCCCCGGATGAAACACCCCGCCGGCTCCCCGGACGAAACCCCCCCCCGGGCTAACCGGAAGAAACACCCCCCCGGGCTCCCCGGACGAAACACCCCCCCCGGGCTCCTCGGACGAATCACCCCCATGGGCTCCCTGGACGAAACAGCCCCCCGGGCTCCTCCGCGAAAGACCCCCCCGGGCTGCTCCTCGAAACACACCCCGGGCTGCTGCTCGAAACACCCCCCCGGGCTGCAACTCGAAACACACCCCCGGGCTGCTCCTCGAAACACCCCCCCGGGCTGCTCCTCGAAACACCCCCCCGGTCTGCTGCTCAAAAGACACCCCGGGCTGCTCCTCGAAACACCCCCCGGGCTGCTCCTCGAAACACCCCCCGGGCTGCTCCTCGAAACACCCCCCGGGCTGCTCCGCGAAACACACCCCCGGGCTGCTCCGCGAAGCACCCCCCCGGGCTGCTCCTCGAAACAACCCCCCGGGCTGCTCCTCGAAACACACCCCGGGCTGCTCCACATAACACCCCCCCGGGCTGCTCCTCAAAACACCCGCCCAGGCTGCTCCTCGAAACACCCCCCGGGCTGCACCTCGAAACACCCCCCCGGGCTGCTCCTCGAAATCCCCCAACGGGCTGCTCCTCGAAACACCCATCCGACCTGCTCCTCGAAACACCCCCCCGGGCTGCTCCTCGAAACACCCCCCCGGGCTGCTCCGCGAAACACCCCCAGGGCTGCCCGGACGAAACACCCCCCCGGGCTTCTCGGACGAAACACCCCCCCGGGCTCCTCGTACGAAACACCCCCCGGGCTCCTCGATGAAACACCCCCCCGTGCTCCATGGACGAAACCCCCCCCGGCTCCTCGGACAAAACACCCCCCCGGGCTCCCGGACGAAACCCCCCCCGGGCTCCCCAGACAAAACACCCCCCCGGGCTCCACGGACGAATCACCCCCCCGGGCTCCCTGGACGAGACACCCCCCCGGGCTCCTCGGACGAAACACCCCCCCGGGCTCCCCGGACGAAACACCCCCCCCGGCTCCTCGGACGAAACACCCCCCCGGGCTTCCCGGACGAAACACCCCCCTGGGCTCCCCGGATGAAACACCCCGCGGCCTACCCGGACGAAACACCGCCCCGGGCTCCCCGGACGAAACACCCCCCCGGGCTCCTCGGACGAATCACCCCCCCGGGCTCCCCGGACGAAACACCGCCCCGGGCTGCTCCTCGGAACACACCCGGGCTGCTGCTCGAAACACCCCCCCGGACTGCAACTCGAAACACACCCCCGGGCTGCTCCTCGAAACACCCCCCCGGGCTGCTCCTCGAAACACCCCCCCAGTCTGCTGCTCAAAAGACACCCCCGGGCTGCTCCTCGAAACACCCCCGGGCTGCTCCTCGAAACACCCCCCCGGGCTGCTGCTCGAAACACCCCCCCGGGCTGCTCCGCGAAACACACTCCCGGGTTGCTCCGCGAAGCAACCCCCCGGGCTGCTCCTCGAAACACCCCCCCGGGCTGCTCCTCGAAACACCCCCCCGGGCTGCTCCTCGAAACACCCCCCCGGGCTGCTCCGCATAACACCCCCCCGGGCTGCTCCTCAAAACACCCGCTCGGGCTGCTCCTCAAAACACCCCCCCGGGCTGCACCTCGAAACACCCCCCCGGGCTGCTCCCTCGAAATCCCCCAACGGGCTGCTCCTCGAAACACCCATCCGACCTGCTCCTCGAAACACCCCCCCGGGCTGCTCCTCGAAACACGCCCCCGGACTGCTCCTCGAACACCCCCCGGGCTGCTCCGCGAAACACCCCACGGGCTGCCCGGACGAAACAACCCCCCGGGCTTCTCGGACGAAACACCCCCCGGGCTCCTCGTACGAAACACCCCCCCGGGCTCCTCGGACGAAACACCCCCCCGTGCTCCAGGACGAAACCCCACCCCGGCTCCTCGGACAAAACACCCCCCCGGCTCCCCGGACGAAACCCCCCCTGGGCTCCCCAGACGAAACACGCCCCCGGGCTCCACGGACGAATCACCCCCCCGGGCTCCTGGACGAGACACCCCCCCGGGCACCTCGGACGAAACACCCGCCCGGGCTCCCCGACGAAACACCCCCCCGGCTCCTCGGACGAAACACCCCCCCGGGCTTCCCGGACGAAACACCCCCCTGGGCTCCCCGGATGAAACACCCCCGCGGCCTACCCGGACGAAACACCGCCCCGGGCTCCCCGACGAAACACCCCCCCGGGCTCCTCGGACGAATCACCCCCCCGGGCTCCCCCCCCCCGGGCTCCTCAGACGAATGACCCCCCCGGGCTCCCAGGACGAAACACCCCCCCGGGCTCCCAGGACGAAACACCCCCCTGGGCTCCTCGGACAAAACACCCCCCCGGGCTCCTCGGACGAAACACCCCACCCGGGCGCCCCGGACGAAACACCCCCCCCGGGCTCCCCGGACGAAGCACACCCCAGGGCTCCTCGGACGAATCACCCCCCCGGGCTCCCTGGACGAAACACCCCCCGGGCTCCTCCGACGAAACACCCCCCCGGGCTCCTCGGACGAAACAACCCCCCGGGCTCCCCGGACGAAACACCCCCCCGGGCTCCTCGGACGAAACACCCCCCCGGGCTCCTCGTACGAAACACCCCCCCGGGCTCCTCGGACGAAACACCACCCCGGGCTCCCCAGACGAAACACCCCCCCGGGCTCCCCGGACGAAACACCACCCCGGGCTCCCCGGACGAAACACCCCCCCGGGCTCCCCGGAAGAAACACCACGCCGGGCTCCCCGGACGAAACACCCCCCCGGGCTCCCCGGACAAAACACCCCCATGGCCTGCCCGGACGAAACACCCCCGCGGGCTCCCCGGACGAATCACCCCCCCGGGCTGCTCCTCGAAACACCCCCCTGGACTGCTCCTCGAAACACCCCCCCGGGCTGCTCCTCGAAACACCCCCCTGGGCTGCTCCTCGAAACACCCCCCCCGGGCTGCTCCGTGAAACACCCCCCCGGGCTGCTCCGCGAAACACCCCCCCGGGCTTCTCCTCGAAACACGCCCCCGGGCTGCTCTGCGAAACACAACCCCGGGCTGCTCCGCGAAACACCCCCCCGGGCTGCTCCGCGAAACACCCCCCTGGGCTGCTCCGCGAAACACCCCCCTGGTCTGCTTCGATAAACAGCCCCCCGGGCTGCTCCACAAAACAACCCCCCGGGCTGCTCCTCAAAACACCACCCCCCCGGGCTGCTCCTCGAAACACCGCCCCCCGGCTGCTCCTCGAAATACCCCCCCGGGCTGCTCCTCGATACACCCCCCCGGGCTGCTCCTCAAATCACCCGCCCGGGCTGCTCCTCGAAACACCCCCCCGGGCTGCTCCTCAAAACCCCCCAACGGGCTGCTCCTCGAAACACCCCCCCGGGCTGCTCCTCGAAACACCCCCCCGGGCTGCTCCTCAAAACACCCCCCCGGGCTGCTCCTCGAAACACCCTCCCGGGCTGCTCCGCGAAACACCCCCCCCGGGCTGCTCCGCGAATCACAACACCGGGCTGCTCCTCGAAACACCACCCCGGGCTGCTCCGCGAAACACCCCCCGGGCTGCTCCTCGAAACACCCCCCCGGGCTGCTCCGCGAAACACCCCCCCGGGCTGCTCCTCGAAACACACCCCCGGGCTGCTCCTTGAAAAACACCCCCAGGCTGCTCCGCGAAACACCCCCCCGGGCTGCTCCTCGAAACACACCCCGGGCTGCTGCTCAAAACACACCCCCGGGCTGCAACTCGAAACACACCCCCGGGCTGCTCCTCGAAACACCCCCCCGGGCTGCTCCTCGAAGCACCCCCCCGGTCTTCTGCTCAAAAGACCCCCCCGGGCTGCTCCTCGAAACACCCCCCGGGCAGCTCCTCGAAACACCCCCCCGGGCTGCTCCTCGAAACACACTCCCGGGCTGCTCCACGAAACACCCCCCCCGGGCTGCTCCGCGTAACAGCCACCCGGCCTGCTCCTCAAAACACCCCCCCGGGCTGCTCCGCGTAACAGCCCCCCGGGCTGCTCCTCGAAACACCCCCCCGGGCTGCTCCTCAAAACACCCCCCCGGGCTGCTCCGCGAAACACCCACCCCGGGCTGCTCCGCGAAAAACCCCCCCGGGCATTTCCGTGAAACACACCCCCGGGCTGCTCCTCGAAACACCCCCCCTGGCAGCTCCTCGAAACCCCCCCCCGGGCTGCTCCTCGAAACACCCCCCTGGGCTGCTCCTTGAAACACCCCCCCGGGCTGCTCCTCGAGACACGCCCCCGGGCTGCTCCTCGAAACACCCCCCCGGGCTGCTCCACGAAACAACCCTCCAGGCTGCTCCTCGAAACACCCCCCCGGGCTGCTCCTCGAAAACCCCCCCCGAGCTGCTCCTCAAAACACCACCCTGGGCTGCTCCTCGAAACACCCGCCCCAGGCTGCTCCGCGAAACACCCCCCCCCGTGCTGCTCTCCAAAACACCCCCCCGGGCTGCTCCTCGAAACACCCCCCCGGGCTGCTCCTCGAAACACCCCCCTGGGCTGCTCCTCGAAACACCCCCCCGGGCTGCTCCGTGAAACACCCCCCTGGGCTGCTCCGCGAAACACCCCCACGGGCTTCTCCTCGAAACACACCCCCGGGCTGCTCTGCGAAACACACCTCCGGGCTGCTCCGTGATACACCCCCCGGGCTGCTCCGCAAAACACCCCCCCGGGCTGCTCCGCGATACACCCCTCCGGGCAGCTCCTCGAAACACACCCCGGGCTGCTCCTCGAAACACCCCCCCGGGCTGCAACTCGAAACACCCCCCCGGGCTGCTCCGCGAAACACCCATCCGGGCTGCTCCTCGAAACACCCCCCCGGGCTGCTCCTCGAAACACCCCCCCGGACTGCTCCTCGAAACAACCCCCCGGGCTGCTCCTCGAAACACCCCCCCCGGGCTGCTCCGCGTAACACCCCCCCGGGCTGCTCCTCGAAACACCCCCCCGGGCTGCTCCTCAAAACACCCCCCTGGGCTGCTCCGTGAAACACCCACCCCTTGCTGCTCCGCGAAACACCCCCCCGGGCATTTCCGCGAAACACCACCCCGGACTGCTCCTCGAAACACCCCCCCTGGCAACTCCTCGAAACCCCCCCCCCAGGCTGCTCCTCGAAACACCCCCCTGGGCTGCTCCTTGAAACACCCCCCCGGGCTGCTCCTCGAGACACCCCCCCGGGCTGCTCCGCGAAACACCCATCCGGGCTGCTCCTCGAAACACCCCCCCGGGCTGCTCCTCGAAACACCCCCCCGGGCTGCTCCGCGAAACAGCCCCCCCGGGCTGCTCCGCGAATCACCCCCCCCGGGCTGCTCCTCGAAACACCCCCCCGGGCTGCTCCGCGAAACACCCCCCGGGCTCCTTGGACGAAACATCCCCCCGGGCTCCTCCGACGAAACACCCCCCCTGGCTCCTCGGACGAAACACCCCCCCGGGCTCCCCGGACGAAACACCCCCCCGGGCTCCTCGTACGAAACACCCCCCCGGGCTCCTCGGACGAAACACCCCCCCGGGCTCCATGGACGAAACACCCCCCCGGCTCCTCAGACGAAACACCCCCGCAGCCTACCCGGACGAAACACCGCCCCGGGCTCCCCGGAGGAAACACCCCCCCGGGCTCCTCGGACGAATCACTCCCCCGGGCTCCCCGGACGAAACACCCCCCCGGGCTCCTCAGATGAATCACCCCCCCGGGCTCCCAGGACGAAACACCCCCCCGGGCTCCCCGGACGAAACACCCCCCCGGGCTCCTCGGACGAAACCCCCCACCCGGGCACCCCGGACAAAACACCCCCCTCGGGCTCCCCGGAAGAAACACCCCGCCGGGCTCCCCGGATGAAACACCCCGCCGGGCTCCCCGGATGAAACACCCCGCCGGGCTCCCCGGACGAAACCCCCCCCGGGCTCACCAGAAGAAACACCCCCCCGGGCTCCCCGGACGAAACACCACCCCGGGCTCCTCGGACGAATCACCCCCATGGGCTCCCTGGACGAAACAGCCCCCCGGGCTCCTCCGACGAAACACCCCCCGGGCTCCTCGGACGAAACAACCCCCCGGGCTCCCCGGACGAAACACCCCCCCGGGCTCCTCGGATGAAACACCCCCCCGGGCTCCTCAGATGAAACACCCCACCCGGGCACCCCGGACGAAACACCCCCCTCGGGCTCCCCGGAAGAAACACCCCGCCGGGCTCCCGGAAGAAACCCCCCCCGGGCTCCCCGGAAGAAACACCCCCCCGGGCTCCCCGGACGAAACACCCCCCCGGGCTCCTCGGACGAATCACCCCCATGGGCTCCCTGGACGAAACAGCCCCCCGGGCTCCTCCGACGAAACACCCCCCCGGGCTCCTCGGACGAAACAACCCCCCGGGCTCCCCGGATGAAACACCCCCCCGGGCTCCTCGGACGAAACACACCCCCGGGCTCCTCGTACGAAACACCCCCCCAGGCTCCTCGGACGAAATACCACCCCGGGCTCCATGGACGAAACACCCCCCCTGGCTCCTCGGACGAAACACCCCCCTGGGCTCCCCGGACGAAACACCCCCCCGGGCTCCCCGGACGAAACACCCCCCCGGGCTCCCCGGACGAAACACCCCCCCGGGCTCCCCGGAAGAAACACCCCCCCGGGCTCCCCGGACGAAACACCCCCCGGGCTCTACGGACAAAACAACCCCATGGCCTGCCCGGACAAAACACCCCCGCGGGCTCCCCGGACGGAACACCCCCCCGGGCTCCCCGCTCGAAACAACCCCCGGGCTGCACAATGAAACACCCCCCCGGGCTGCTCCTCGAAACACCCCCCTGGACTGCTCCTCGAAACACACCCCCGGGCTGCTCCTCAAAACACCCCCCTGGGCTGCTCCGCGAAACACCCGCCCCTTGCTGCTCCGCGAAACACCCCCCCCCCGGGCTGCTCCTCGAAACACCCCCTGGGCTGCTCCTCGAAACACCCCCCCCGGGCTGCTCCGTGAAACATCCCCCCGGGCTGCTCCGCGAATCACCCCCCCGGGCTTCTCCTCGAAACACGCCCCCGGGCTGCTCTGCGAAACACACCCCCGGGCTGCTCCGCGAAACACCCCCCCAGGCTGCTCCGCGAAACACTCCCCTGGGCTGCTCCGCGAAACACCCCCCTGGTCTGCTTCGATAAACAGCCCCCCGAGCTGCTCCACAAAACCCCCCGGGCTGCTCCTCGAAACACCACCCCCCGGGCTGCTCCTCGAAACACCGCCCCCCGGCTGCTCCTCGAAACACCCCCCCGGGCTGCTCCTCGATACAACACCCCGGGTTGCTCCGCGTAACACCCCCCCGGGCTGATCCTCAAAACACCCCCCCGGGCTGCTCCTCGATACACCACCCCGGGCTGCTCCTCAAAACACCCGCCCGGGCTGCTCCTCGAAACACCCCCCCGGGCTGCTCCTCAAAACCCCCCAACGGGCTGCTCCTCGAAACACCCCCCCCGGGCTGCTACGCGAAATACCCCCCCGGGCTGCTCCTTGAAACACCCCCCCGGGCTGCTCCGCGAAACACCCCCGGGCTGCTCCACGAACCCCCCTCCCTCGGGCTGCTCCTCGAAACACCCCCCCGGGCTGCTCCGCGAAACACCCCCCGGGCTGCTCCTCGAAACACACCCCCGGGCTGCTCCGCGAAACACCCCCCCGGGCTGCACCTCGAAACACACCCCCGGGCTGCTCCTTGAAACACCCCCCCGGGCTGCTCCGCGAAACACCCCCCCGGGCTGCTCCTCGAAACACACCCCGGGCTGCTGCTCGAAACACCCCCCCGGGCTGCAACTCGAAACACACCCCCGGGCTGCTCCTCGAAACACCCCCCCGGGCTGCTCCTCGAAACACCCCCCCGGTCTGCTGCTCAAAAGACACCCCCGGGCTGCTCCTCGAAACACCCCCCGGGCTGCTCCTCGAAACACCCCCCCGGGCTGCTCCTCGAAACACCCCCCGGGCTGCTCCGCGAAACACACCCCCGGGCTGCTCCGCGAAGCACCCCCCCGGGCTGCTCCTCGAAACACCCCCCCGGGCTCCTCGGACGAAACACCCCCCGTGCTCCATGGACAAAACCCCCCCCCGGCTCCTCGGACGAAACACCCACCCCGGGCTCCCCGGACGAAACACCCCCCCGGGCTCCTCGGACGAATCACCCCCCCGGGCTCCCTGGACGAAACACCCCCCCGGGCTCCTCCGACGAAACACCCCCCCGGGCTCCTCGGACGAAACAACCCCCCGGGCTCCCCGGACGAAACACCCCCCCGGGCTCCTCGGACGAAACACCCCCCCGGGCTCCTCGTACGAAACAGCCCCCCGGGCTCCTCTGACGAAACACCACCCCGGGCTCCATGGACGAAACAACCCCCCTGGCTCCTCGGACGAAACACCCCCCAGGGCTCCCCGGACGAAACACCCCCCTGGGCTCACCGGACAAAACACCACCCCAGGCTCCCCGGACGAAACACCCCACCGGGCTCCCCGGAAGAAACACCCCGCCGGGCTCCCCGGACGAAACACCCCCCCGGGCTCCCCGGACAAAACACCCCCATGGCCTGCCCGGACGAAACACCCCCGCGGGCTCCTCGGACGAAACACCCCCCCGGGCTGCCCGCTCGAAACAACCCCCGGGCTGCTCCACGAAACACCCCCCCGGGCTGCTCCTCGAAACACCCCCCTGGACTGCTCCTCGAAACACCCCCCCGGGCTGCTCCTCAAAACACCTCCCTGGGCTGCTCCGCGAAACACCCGCCCCCAGCTGCTCCGCGAAACACCCCCCCCGGGCTGCTCCCCGAAACAACCCCCTGGGCTGCTCCTCGAAAAACCCCCCCCGGGCTGCTCCGTGAAACACCCCCCCGGGCTGCTCCGCGAAACACCCCCCCGGGCTTCTCCTCGAAACACGCCCCCGGGCTGCTCTGCGAAACACACCCCCGGGCTGCTCCGCGAAACACCCCCCCGGGCTGCTCCGCGAAACACCCCCCTGGGCTGCTCCGCGAAACACCCCCCTGGTCTGCTTCGATAAACAGCCCCCCGGGCTGCTCCACAAAACAACCCCCGGGCTGCTCCTCGAAACACCACCCCCCGGGCTGCTCCTCGAAACACCGCCCCCCGGCTGCTCCTCGAAATACCCCCCGGGCTGCTCCTCGATACACCCCCCCGGGCTGCTCCGCGTAACACCCCCCCGGGCTGCTCCTCGATACACCCCTCCGGGCTGCTCCTCAAATCACCCGCCCGGGCTGCTCCTCGAAACACCCCCCCGGGCTGCTCCTCAAAACCCCCCAACGGGCTGCTCCTCGAAACACCCTCCCGGGCTGCTCCTCGAAACACCCCCCCGGGCTGCTCCGCGAAACACCCATCCGGGCTGCTCCTCGAAACACCCCCCCGGGCTGCTCCTCGAAACACCCCCCCGGGCTGCTCCGCGAAACACCCCCCCCGGGCTGCTCCGCGAATCACAACACCGGGCTGCTCCTCAAAACACCCCCCCGGGCTGCTCCGCGAAACACCCCCCGGGCTGCTCCTCGAAACACACCCCCAGGCTGCTCCTTGAAACACCCCCCCAGGCTGCTCCGCGAAACACCCCCCCGGGCTGCTCCTCGAAACACACCCCGGGCTGCTGCTCAAAACACCCCCCCGGGCTGCAACTCGAAACACACCCCCGGGCTGCTCCGCGTAACAGCCCCCCGGGCTGCTCCTCAAAACACCCCCCCGGGCTGCTCCGCGTAACAGCCCCCCGGGCTGCTCCTCGAAACACCCCCCCAGGCTGCTCCTCGAAACACACTCCCGGGCTGCTCCGCGAAGCACCCCCCCGGGCTGCTCCTCAAACCACCCCCCCGGGCTGCTCCGCGAAACACCCCCCCCGGGCTGCTCTGCGTAACAGCCCCCCGGGCTGCACCTCAAAACACCCCCCCGGGCTGCTCCGCGTAACAGCCCCCCGGGCTGCTCCTCGAAACACCCCCCCGGGCTGCTCCTCAAAACACCCCCCCGGGCTGCTCCGCGAAACACCCACCCCGGGCTGCTCCGCGAAAAACCCCCCCGGGCATTTCCGTGAAACACACACCCGGGCTGCTCCTCGAAACAGCCCCCCTGGCAGCTCCTCGAAACCCCACCCCGGGCTGCTCCTCGAAACACCCCCCTGGGCTGCTCCTTGAAACACCCCCCCGGGCTGCTCCTCGAGACACGCCCCCGGGCTGCTCCTCGAAACACCCCCCCGGGCTGCTCCTCGAAACAACCCTCCAGGCTGCTCCTCGAAACAGCCCCCCGGGCTGCTCCTCGAAAAACCACCCCGGGCTGCTACTCAAAACACCCCCCTGGGCTGCTCCGCGAAACACCCGCCCCGGGCTGCTCCGCGAAACACCCCCCCCGTGTTGCTCCCCGAAACACCCCCCCGGGCTGCTCCTCGAAACAACCCCCCGGGCTGCTCCTCGAAACACCCCCCTGGGCTGCTCCTCGAAACACCCCCCCGGGCTGCTCCGTGAAACACCCCCCTGGGCTGCTCCGCGAAACACCCCCCCGGGCTTCTCCTCGAAACACACACCAGGGCTGCTCTGCGAAACACACCCCCGGGCTGCTCCGTGATACACCCCCCGGGCTGCTCCGCGAAACACCCCCCCGGGCTGCTCCGCGAAACACCCCCCTGGGCTGCTTCATTAAACAGCCCCCCGGGCTGCTCCGCAAAACACCCCCATGGGCTGCTTCGTTAAACAGCCCCCCGGGCTGCTCCGCAAAACACCCCCACGGGCGGCTCCTCGAAACACCACCACCCGGGCTGCTCCTCAAAACACCGCCCCCCGGCTGCTCCTCGAAACACCCCCCCGGGCTGCTCCTCGATACACCACCCCGGGCTGCTCCGCGTAACACACCCCCGGGCTGCTCCTCAAAACACCCCCCCATGCTGCCCCGCGAAACACCCCCCCGGGCTGCTCCTCGAAACACCCCCCCGGGCTGCTCCTCGAAACACCCCCCCGGGCTGCTCCGCAAAACACCCCCCCGGGCTGCTCCGCGAAACACCCCCCCGGTCAGCTCCGCGAAACAGACACCCGGGCAGCTCCTCGAAACCCCCCGCCGGGCTGCTCCTCGAAATCCCCCCCCGGGCTGCTCCGCGAAACAGCCCCCTGGGCTGCTCCGCGAAACACCCCCCCGGGCTTCTCCTCGAAACACCCCCCCGGGCTGCTCCTCGAAACACCCCCCCGGGCTGCTCCGCGTAACACCCCCCCGGGCTGCTCCTCAAAACACCCACCCGGGCTGCTCCTCGAAACAACCCCCCGTGCTGCTCCGCGAAACACCCCCCCGGGCTGCTCCTCGAAACCCCCCAACGGGCTGCTCCTCGAAAACCCCCCCCGGGCTGCTCCGCGAAACACCCATCCGGGCTGCTCATCGAAACAACCTCCCGGGCTGCTCCTCGAAACACCCCCCCGGGCTGCTCCGCGAAACTCCTCCCCCGGGCCGCTCCTCGAAACCCCCCCCCAGGCTTCTCCGCGAAACACCCCCCCCGGGCTGCTCCGCGAATCACCCCCCGGGCTGCTCCGCAAAACACCCCTCCGGGCTGCTCCGCGAAACATCCCCTCGGCCAGCTCCGCGAAACACCCCCCCGGGCTGCTCCTCGAAACAGCCCCCCCCGGCTGCTCCGCAAAACTCCCCCCCGGGCTGCTCATCGAAACACCCCACCCGGGCTGCTCCTCGAAACACCCCCTGGGGCTGGTCCGCAACACACCCCCCCGGGCCGCTGCTCGAAACCCCCCTATGGGCTGCTCCGCAAAACACCCCACCGGGCTGCTCATCGAAACACTCCCCCGGGCTGCTCCTCAAAATACCCCCCCGGGCTGCTCCGCGAAACACCCCCCCGGCTGCTCCGCAAAACAGCCCCCCGGGCTGCTCCGCAAAACACCCCCCCGGGTTGCTCCTCGAAATACCCCCCCGGGCTTCTCCTCGAAAACCCACCCCCCGGGGCTGCTCCTCGATACACCCCCCCGGGCTGCTCCTCGATACACCCCCCCGGGCTGCTCCTCGAAACACCCCCCCGGGCTGCTCCTCGAAACACTCCCCCGGGCTGCTCCGCGAAACACCCCCCAGGGCTGCTCCCCGAAACACTCCCCCCCGGGCTGCTCCTCGGAACACCACCCCGGGCTGCTCCTCGAAACACACCCCCCGGGCTGCTCCGCGAAACGCCCCCCCGGGCTGCTCCACAAAACAGCCCCCCGGCTGCTCCGCGAAACACCCCCCGGGCTGCTCCGCGAAACACCCCCCCGGGCTTCTCCTCGAAACACTCCCACAGGCTGCTCCGCGAAAACCCCCCCCGGGCTGCGCCGCGAAACACACACCCGGGCTGCTCCGCGAAACACCCCCCCGGGCTGCTCCACGAAACAACCTCCCGTCTGCTCCACGAAACACCCCCCCGGGCTGCTCCTCGAAACAGCCCCACGGGCTGCTACTCGAAACACCACCCCGGGCTGCTGCTCGAAACACCCCCGCCGGGCTGCTCCGTGTAACACCCCCCGGGCTGCTCCTCGAAACAATCCCCGGGCTGCTCCTCAAAACACCCTCCCGGGCTGCTCCGCGAAACACCCCCCTGGGCTGCTCTTCGAAACACCCCCCCGGGCAGCTCCTCGAAACCTCCCCCCGGGCTGCTCCTCGAAATCAGGAGGGTGAAGCAGGAGAAGCAGAAGAAGGAGAAGGAGAAGGCGAAGTCTGGAGGGTGAATCAGAAGAAGCAGAAGAAGGAGAAGGAGAAGGTGAAGTCTGGAGGGTGAATCAGAAGAAGCAGAAGAAGGAGATGGAGAAGGTGAAGTCTGGAGGGTGAATCAGAAGAAGCAGAAGAAGGCGAAGGAGGAGGTGAAGTCTGGAGGGTGAATCAGCAGAAGCAGAAGAAGGAGAAGGAGAAGGTGATGTCTGGAGGCTGAAGCAGAAGAAGCAGAAGAAGGAGAAGGAGAAGGTGATGTCTGGAGGGTGAAGCAGAAGAAGTAGAAGAAGGAGAAGGGGAAGTCTGGAGGGTGAATCAGAAGAAGGAGAAGAAGGAGAAGGAGAAGGTGACGTCTGGAGGGTGAAGCAGCAGAGGCAGAAGAAGGAGAAGGAGAAGGTGAAGTCTGGAGTGTGAATCAGAAGAAGCAGAAGAATGAGAAGGAGAAGGTGAAGTCTGGAGGGTGAATCAGAAGAAGCAGAAGAAGGAGAAGGAGAAGGTGAAGTCTGGAGGGTGAATCAGAAGAAGCAGAAGAAGGAGAAGGAGAAGGTGAAGTCAGGAGGGTGAATCAGAAGAAGGAGAAGGAGAAGGTGAAGTCTCGAGGGTGAATCCGAAGAAGCAGAAGAAGGAGAAGGAGAAGGTGAAGTCTAAAGGGTGAATCAGAAGAAGCAGAAGAAGGAGAAGGAGAAGGTGAAGTCTGGAGGGTGAATCAGAAGAAGTTGAAGAAGGAGATGGAGAAGGTGAAGTCTGGAGGGTGAATCAGAAGAAGTAGAAGAAGGAGAAGGAGAAGGTGAAGTCTGGAGGGTGAATCAGATGAAGCAGAAGAAGGAGATGGAGAAGCTGAAGTCTGGAGGGTGAAGCAGAAGAAGCAGAAGAAGGAGAAGGAGATGGTGAAGTCAGGTGGGTGAATCAGAAGGAGTAGAAGAAGGAGAAGGTGAAGGTGAAGTCTGGAGGGTGAAGCAGAAGGAGCAGAAGAAGGAGAAGGAGAAGGTGAAGTCTGGAGGGTGAATCACAAGAAGCAGAAGAAGGAGAAGGAGAAGGTGAAGTCAGGAGGGTGAAGCAGAAGAAGTAGACGAAGGAGAAGGAGGAGGTGAAGTCTGGAGGGTGAATCAGAAGAAGCAGAAGAAGGAGAAGGAGAAGGTGAATTCTGGAGAGTGAATCAGAAGAAGCAGAAGAAGGAGATGGAGAAGGTGAAGTCTGGAGGGTGAAGCAGAAGAAGCAGAACAAGGAGAAGGAGAAGGTGAAGTCTGGAGGGTGAATCAGAAGAAGTAGAAGAAGGAGAAGGTGAAGTCTGGAGGGTGAAGCAGAAGAAGCAGATGAAGGAGAAGGAGAAGGTGAAGTCTGGAGGGTGAATCAGAAGAAGCAGAAGAAGTAGAAGGAGAAGGTGAAGTCAGGAGGGTGAATCAGAAGAAGTAGATGAAGGAGAAGCAGAAGGTGAAGTCTGGAGGGTGAATCAGAAGACGTAGAAGAAGGAGAAGGAGAAGGTGAAGTCTGGAGGGTGAAGCAGAAGAAGCAGAAGAAGGAGAAGGAGAAGGTGAAGTCTGGAGGGTGAATCAGAAGAAGCAGAAGAAGGAGAAGAAGAAGGTGAAGTCAGGAGGGTGAATCAGAAGAAGCAGAAGAAGTAGAAGGAGAAGGTGAAGTCAGGAGGGTGAATCAGAAGAAGTAGATGAAGGAGAAGGAGAAGGTGAAGTCAGGTGGCTGAATCAGAAGAAGCAGAAGAAGGAGAAGGAGAAGGTGAAGTCTGGAGGGTGAATCAGAAGAAGCAGAAGAAGGAGAAGCAAAAGGTGAAGTCTGGAGGGTGAATCAGAAGAAGTAGAAGAAGGAGAAGGAGAAGGTGAAGTCTGGAGGGTGAAGCAGAAGAAGTAGAAGAAGTAGCAGGCGAAGGTGAAGTCTGGAGGGTGAATCAGAAGAAGTAGAAGAAGGAGAAGGCGAAGGTGAAGTCTGGAGGTTGAAGCAGAAGAAGAAGGAGAAGGAGAAGGCGAAGGTGAAGCCTGGAGGGTGAATCAGAAGAAGTAGAAGAAGGAGAAGGAGAAGGTGAAGTCTGGAGGGTGAATCAGAAGAAGCAGAAGAAGGAGAAGGAGAAGCTGAAGTCTGGAGGGTCAAGCAGCAGAAGTAGAAGAAGGAGAAGGAGATGGTGAAGTCAGCTGGGTGAATCAGAAGTAGTAGAAGAAGGAGAAGGTGAAGGTGAAGTCTGGAGGGTGAAGCAGAAGAAGCAGAAGAAGGAGAAGGAGAAGGTGAAGTCTGGAGGGTGAATCAGAAGAAGCAGAAGAAGGAGAAGGAGAAGGTGAATTCTGGAGGGTGAATCAGAAGAAGCAGAAGAAGGAGATGGAGAAGGTGAGGTCTGGAGGGTGAATCAGAAGAAGCAGAAGAAGGAGAAGGAGAAGGTGAAGTCTGCAGGGTGAATCAGAAGAAGCAGAAGAAGGAGATGGAGAAGGTGAAGTCTGGAGGGTGAAGCAGAAGAAGTAGAAGAAGGAGAAGGAGAAGGTGAAGTCTGGAGGGTGAATCAGAAGAAGCAGAAGAAGGAGATGGAGATGGTGAAGTCTGGAGGGTGAAGCAGAAGAAGCAGAAGAAGGAGAAGGAGAAGGTGAAGTCTGGAAGGTGAAACAGAAGAAGTAGAAGAAGGAGAAGGAGTAGGTGAAGTCTGGAGGGTGAATCAGAAGTAGCAGAAGAAGGAGAAGGAGAAGGTGAAGTCTGGAGGGTGAATCAGAAGAACCAGAAGAAGGAGAAGGAGAAGGTGAAGTCTGAAGGGTGAATCAGAAGAAGCAGAAGAAGGAGAAGAAGACGGTGAAGTCAGGAGGGTGAATCAGAAGAAGCAGAAGAAGTAGAAGGAGAAGGAGAAGTCAGGAGGTTGAATCAGAAGAAGTAGATGAAGGAGAAGGAGAAGGTGAAGTCAGGAGGGTGAATCAGAAGAAGCAGAAGAAGGAGAAGGAGAAGGTGAAGTCTGGAGGCTGAATCAGAAGAAGCAGAAGAAGGAGAAGGAGAAGGTGAAGTCTGCAGGGTGAATCAGAAGAAGTAGAAGAAGGAGAAGGTGAAGGTGAAGTCCGGAGGGTGAAGCAGAAGAAGTAGAAGAAGGAGAAGGCGAAGGTGAAGTCTGGAGGGTGAATCAGAAGAAGTAGAAGAAGTAGAAGGCGAAGGTGAAGTCTGGAGGGTGAAGCAGAAGAAGTAGCAGAAGGAGAAGGCGAAGGTGAAGTCTGGAGGGTGAATCAGAAGAAGTAGAAGGAGAAGGAGAAGGTGAAGTCTGGAGGGTGAATCAGAAGAAGCAGAAGAAGGAGAAGGAGAAGCTGAAGTCTGGAGGGTGAAGCAGCAGAAGTAGAAGAAGGAGATGGAGAAGGTGGAGTCAGGAGGGTGAATCAGAAGAAGTAGAAGAAGGAGAAGGAGAAGCTGAAGTCTGGAGAGTGATGCAGCAGAAGTACAAGAAGGAGATGGAGAAGGTGAAGTCAGGAGATTGAATCAGAAGTAGTAGAAGAAGGAGAAGGCGAAGGTGAAGTCTGGAGGGTGAAGCAGAAGAAGTAGAAGAAGGAGAAGGCGAAGGTGAAGTCTGGAGGGTGAAGCAGAAGAAGCAGAAGTAAGAGAAGGAGAAGGTGAAGTCTGGAGGGTGAATCAGAAGAAGCAGAAGAAGGAGAAGGAGAAGGTGAAGTCAGCAGGGTGAAGCAGAAGAAGTAGAAGAAGGAGAAGGAGAAGGTGAAGTCTGGAGGGTGAATCAGAAGAAGCAGAAGAAGGAGAAGGAGAAGCTGAATTCTGGAGGGTGAATCAGAAGAAGCAGAAGAAGGAGATGGAGAAGGTGAAGTCTGGAGGGTGAAGCAGAAGAAGCAGAAGAAGGAGAAGGAGAAGGTGAAGTCTGGAGGGTGAATCAGAAGAAGTAGAAGAAGGAGAAGGAGAAGGTGAAGTCTGGAGGGTGAATCAGAAGAAGCAGAAGAAGGAGAAGGAGAAGGTGAAGCCTGGAGGGTGAATCAGAAGAAGCAGAAGAAGGAGATGGAGAAGGTGAAGTCTGGAGGGTGAAGCAGAAGATGCAGAAAAAGGAGAAGGAGAAGATGAAGTCTGGAGGGTGAATCAGAAGAAGTAGAAGAAGGAGAAGGAGAAGGGGAAGTCAAGAGGGTGAAGCACAAGAAGTAGAAGAAGGAGAAGGAGAAGGTGAAGTCTGGAGGGTTTATCAGAAGAAGCAGAAGAAGGAGAAGGCGAAGGTGAAGTCTGTAGGGTGAATCAGAAGAAGTAGAAGAAGGAGAAGGCGATGGTGAAGTCTGGAGGGTGAAGCAGAAGAAGTAGCAGAAGGAGAAGGCGAAGGTGAAGTCTGGAGGGTGAATCAGAAGAAGTAGAAGTTGGAGAAGGAGAAGGTGAAGTCTGGAGGGTGAATCAGAAGAAGCAGAAGAAGGAGAAGGAGAAGCTGAAGTCTGGAGGGTGAAGCAGCAGAAGTAGAAGAAGGAGATGGAGAAGGTGAAGTCAGGAGGGTGAATCAGAAGAAGCAGATGAAGGAGAAGGAGAAGGGGAAGTCAAGAGGGTGAAGCACAAGAAGTAGAAGAAGGAGAAGGAGAAGGTGAAGTCTGGAGGGTGAATCAGAAGAAGCAGAAGAAGGAGATGGAGAAGGTGAAGTCTGGAGGGTGAAGCAGAAAAAGCAGAAGATGGAGAAGGAGAAGGTGAAGTCTGGAGGGTGAATCAGAAGAAGTAGAAGAAGGAGAAGGAGAAGGTGAAGTCTGGAGGGTGAATCAGAAGAAGCAGAAGAAGGAGAAGGAGAAGGTGAAGTCTGGAAGGTGAATCAGAAGAACCAGAAGAAGGAGAAGGAGAAGGTGAAGTCTGGAGGGTGAATCAGAAGAAGCAGAAGAAGGAGAAGAAGAAGGTGAAGTCAGGAGGGTGAATCAGAAGAAGCAGAAGAAGTAGAAGGAGAAGGAGAAGTCAGGAGGGTGAATCAGAAGAAGTAGATGAAGGAGAAGGAGAAGGTGAAGTCAGGAGGGTGAATAAGAAGAAGCAGAAGAAGGAGAAGGAGAAGGTGAAGTCTGGAGGCTGAATCAGAAGAAGCAGAAGAAGTAGAAGGAGAAGGTGAAGTCAGGAGGGTGAATCAGAAGAAGTAGATGAAGGAGAAGCAGAAGGTGAAGTCTGGAGGGTGAATCAGAAGACGTAGAAGAAGGAGAAGGAGAAGGTGAAGTCTGGAGGGTGAAGCAGAAGAAGCAGAAGAAGGAGAAGGAGAAGGTGAAGTCTGGAGGGTGAATCAGAAGAAGCAGAAGAAGGAGAAGAAGAAGGTGAAGTCAGGAGGGTGAATCAGAAGAAGCAGAAGAAGTAGAAGGAGAAGGTGAAGTCAGGAGGGTGAATCAGAAGAAGTAGATGAAGGAGAAGGAGAAGGTGAAGTCAGGTGGCTGAATCAGAAGAAGCAGAAGAAGGAGAAGGAGAAGGTGAAGTCTGGAGGGTGAATCAGAAGAAGCAGAAGAAGGAGAAGCAAATGGTGAAGTCTGGAGGGTGAATCAGAAGAAGTAGAAGAAGGAGAAGGAGAAGGTGAAGTCTGGAGGGTGAAGCAGAAGAAGTAGACGAAGGAGCAGGCGAAGGTGAAGTCTGGAGGGTGAATCAGAAGAAGTAGAAGAAGGAGAAGGCGAAGGTGAAGTCTGGAGGTTGAAGCAGAAGAAGAAGGAGAAGGAGAAGGCGAAGGTGAAGCCTGGAGGGTGAATCAGAAGAAGTAGAAGAAGGAGAAGGAGAAGGTGAAGTCTGTAGGGTGAATCAGAAGAAGTAGAAGAAGGAGAAGGCGATGGTGAAGTCTGGAGGGTGAAGCAGAAGAAGTAGCAGAAGGAGAAGGCGATGGTGAAGTCTGGAGGGTGAACCAGAAGAAGTAGAAGAAGGAGAAGGAGAAGGTGAAGTCTGGAGGGTGAATCAGAAGAAGCAGAAGAAGGAGAAGCTGAAGTCTGGAGGGTGAAGCAGCAGAAGTAGAAGAAGGAGATGGAGAAGGTGAAGTCAGGAGGGTGAATCAGATGAAGCAGAAGAAGGAGAAGGAGAAGGTGAAGTCAAGAGGGTGAAGCAGAAGAAGTAGAAGAAGGAGAAGGAGAAGGTGAAGTCTGGAGGGTGAATCAGAAGAAGCAGAAGAAGGAGATGGAGATGGTGAAGTCTGGAGGGTGAAGCAGAAGAAGTAGAAGAAGGAGAAGGAGAAGGTGAAGTCTGGAGGGTGAATCAGAAGAAGTAGAAGAAGGAGAAGGAGAAGGTGAAGCCTGGAGGGTGAATCAGAAGAAGCAGAAGAAGGAGATGGAGAAGGTGAAGTCTGGAGGGTGAAGCAGAAGAAGCAGAAGAAGGAGAAGGAGAAGATGAAGTCTGGAGGGTGAATCAGAAGAAGTAGAAGAAGGAGAAGGAGAAGGTGAAGTCTGGAGGGTGAAGCAGAAGAAGTAGAAGAAGGAGAAGGCGAAGGTGAAGTCTGTAGGGTGAATCAGAAGAAGTAGAAGAAGGAGAAGGCGATGGTGAAGTCTGGAGGGTGAAGCAGAAGAAGTAGCAGAAGGAGAAGGCGAAGGTGAAGTCTGGAGGGTGAATCAGAAGAAGTAGAAGTTGGAGAAGGAGAAGGTGAAGTCTGGAGGGTGAATCAGAAGAAGCAGAAGAAGGAGAAGGAGAAGCTGAAGTCTGGAGGGTGAAGCAGCAGAAGTAGAAGAAGGAGATGGAGAAGGTGAAGTCAGGAGGGTGAATCAGAAGAAGCAGATGAAGGAGAAGGAGAAGGGGAAGTCAAGAGGGTGAAGCACAAGAAGTAGAAGAAGGAGAAGGAGAAGGTGAAGTCTGGAGGGTGAATCAGAAGAAGCAGAAGAAGGAGATGGAGAAGGTGAAGTCTGGAGGGTGAAGCAGAAAAAGCAGAAGATGGAGAAGGAGAAGGTGAAGTCTGGAGGGTGAATCAGAAGAAGTAGAAGAAGGAGAAGGAGAAGGTGAAGTCTGGAGGGTGAATCAGAAGAAGCAGAAGAAGGAGAAGGAGAAGGTGAAGTCTGGAGGGTGAATCAGAAGAACCAGAAGAAGGAGAAGGAGAAGGTGAAGTCTGGAGGGTGAATCAGAAGAAGCAGAAGAAGGAGAAGAAGAAGGTGAAGTCAGGAGGGTGAATCAGAAGAAGCAGAAGAAGTAGAAGGAGAAGGAGAAGTCAGGAGGGTGAATCAGAAGAAGTAGATGAAGGAGAAGGAGAAGGTGAAGTCAGGAGGGTGAATCAGAAGAAGCAGAAGAAGGAGAAGGAGAAGGTGAAGTCTGGAGGCTGAATCAGAAGAAGCAGAAGAAGGAGAAGGAGAAGGTGAAGTCTGCAGAGTGAATCAGAAGAAGTAGAAGAAGGAGAAGGCGAAGGTGAAGTCTGGAGGGTGAATCAGGAGAAGTCGAAGAAGTAGAAGGCGAAGGTGAAGTCTGGAGGGTGAATCAGAAGAAGTAGAAGAAGGAGAAGGAGAAGGTGAAGTCTGGAGGGTGAATCAGAAGAAGCAGAAGAAGGAGAAGGAGAAGCTGAAGTCTGAAGGGTGAAGCAGCAGAAGGAAAAGAAGGAGATGGAGAAGGTGAAGTCAGGAGGGTGAATCAGAAGAAGTAGAAGAAGGAGAAGGAGAAGGTGAAGTCTGGAGGGTGAAGCAGAAGAAGTAGAAGAAGGAGAAGGCGAAGGTGAAGTCTGTAGGGTGTATCAGAAGAAGTAGAAGAAGGAGAAGGCGATGGTGAAGTCTGGAGGGTGAAGCAGAAGAAGTAGCAGAAGGAGAAGGCGAAGGTGAAGTCTGGAGGGTGAATCAGAAGAAGTAGAAGTTGGAGAAGGAGAAGGTGAAGTCTGGAGGGGGAATCAGAAGAAGCAGAAGAAGGAGAAGGAGAAGCTGAAGTCTGGAGGGTGAAGCAGCAGAAGTAGAAGAAGGAGATGGAGAAGGTGAAGTCAGGAGGGTGAATCAGAAGAAGCAGATGAAGGAGAAGGAGAAGGGGAAGTCAAGAGGGTGAAGCACAAGAAGTAGAAGAAGGAGAAGGAGAAGGTGAAGTCTGGAGGGTGAATCAGAAGAAGCAGAAGAAGGAGATGGAGAAGGTGAAGTCTGGAGGGTGAAGCAGAAAAAGCAGAAGATGGAGAAGGAGAAGGTGAAGTCTGGAGGGTGAATCAGAATTGTAGAAGAAGGAGAAGGAGAAGGTGAAGTCTGGAGGGTGAATCAGAAGAAGCAGAAGAAGGAGAAGGAGAAGGTGAAGTCTGGAGGGTGAATCAGAAGAAGCAGAAGAAGGAGAAGGAGAAGGTGAAGTCTGGAGGGTGAATCAGAAGAAGCAGAAGAAGGAGAAGAAGAAGGTGAAGTCAGGAGGGTGAATCAGAAGAAGCAGAAGAAGTAGAAGGAGAAGGAGAAGTCAGGAGGGTGAATCAGAAGAAGCAGAAGAAGGAGAAGGAGAAGGTGAAGACTGGAGGCTGAATCAGAAGAAGCAGAAGGAGGAGAAGGAGAAGGTGAAGTCTGCAGGGTGAATCAGAAGAAGTAGAAGAAGGAGAAGGCGAAGGTGAAGTCTGGAGGGTGAATCAGGAGAAGTCGAAGAAGTAGAAGGCGAAGGTGAAGTCTGGAGGGTGAATCAGAAGAAGTAGAAGAAGGAGAAGGAGAAGGTGAAGTCTGGAGGGTGAATCAGAAGAAGCAGAAGAAGGAGAAGGAGAAGCTGAAGTCTGAAGGGTGAAGCAGCAGAAGTAGAAGAAGGAGATGGAGAAGGTGAAGTCAGGAGGGTGAATCAGAAGAAGTAGAAGAAGGAGAAGGAGAAGGTGATGTCTGGAGGGTGAATCAGAAGAACCAGAAGAAGGAGAAGGAGAAGGTGAAGTCTGGAGGGTGAATCAGAAGAAGCAGAAGAAGGAGAAGAAGAAGGTGAAGTCAGGAGGGTGAATCAGAAGAAGCAGAAGAAGTAGAAGGAGAAGGAGAAGTCAGGAGGGTGAATCAGAAGAAGTAGATGAAGGAGAAGGAGAAGGTGAAGTCAGGAGGGTGAATCAGAAGAAGCAGAAGAAGGAGAAGGAGAAGGTGAAGTCTGGAGGCTGAATCAGAAGAAGCAGAAGAAGGAGAAGGAGAAGGTGAAGTCTGCAGGGTGAATCAGAAGAAGTAGAAGAAGGAGAAGGCGAAGGTGAAGTCTGGAGGGTGAATCAGGAGAAGTCGAAGAAGTAGAAGGCGAAGGTGAAGTCTGGAGGGTGAATCAGAAGAAGTAGAAGAAGGAGAAGGAGAAGGTGAAGTCTGGAGGGTGAATCAGAAGAAGCAGAAGAAGGAGAAGGAGAAGCTGAAGTCTGAAGGGTGAAGCAGCAGAAGTAGAAGAAGGAGATGGAGAAGGTGAAGTCAGGAGGGTGAATCAGAAGAAGTAGAAGAAGGAGAAGGCGAAGGTGAAGTCTGGAGGGTGAAGCAGAAGAAGTAGAAGAAGGAGAAGGCGAAGGTGAAGTCTGGAGGGTGAATCAGAAGAAGTAGAAGAAGGAGAAGGAGAAGGTGAAGTCTGGAGGGTGAATCAGAAGAAGCAGAAGAAGGAGAAGGAGAAGCTGAAGTCTGGAGGGTGAAGCAGAAGAAGTAGAAGAAGGAGATGGAGAAGGTGAAGTCAGAAGGGTGAATCAGAAGAAGCAGATGAAGGAGAAGGAGAAGGTGAAGTCTGCAGGGTGAATCAGAAGAAGTAGAAGAAGGAGAAGGAGAAGGTGAAGTCTGGAGGGTGAAGCAGAAGAAGTAGAAGAAGGAGAAGGCGAAGGTGAAGTCTGGAGGGTGAATCAGAAGAAGTAGAAGAAGGAGAAGGAGAAGGTGAAGTCTGGAGGGTGAATCAGAAGAAGCAGAAGAAGGAGAAGGAGAAGCTGAAGTCTGGAGGGTGAAGCAGCAGAAGTAGAAGAAGGAGATGGAGAAGGTGAAGTCAGGAGGGTGAATCAGAAGAAGTAGAAGAAGGAGAAGGAGAAGGTGATGTCTGGAGGGTGAATCAGAAGAAGCAGAAGAAGGAGAAGGAGACGCTGAAGTCTGGAGGGTGAAGCAGCAGAAGCAGAAGAAGGAGAAGGAGAAGGTGAAGTCTGGAGGGTGAATCAGAAGAAGCAGAAGAAGGAGAAGGAGAAGCTGAAGTCTGGAGAGTGAAGCAGCAGAAGTAGAAGAAGGAGATGGAGAAGGTGAAGTCAGGAGGGTGAATCAGAAGAAGTAGAAGAAGGAGAAGGCGAAGGTGAAGTCTGGAGGGTGAAGCAGAAGAAGTAGAAGAAGGAGAAGGCGAAGGTGAAGTCTGGAGGGTGAAGCAGAAGAAGCAGAAGAAGGAGAAGGAGATGGTGAAGTCAGGTAGGTGAAACAGAAGTAGTAGAAGAAGGAGAAGGTGAAGGTGAAGTCTGGAGGGTGAAGCAGAAGAAGCAGAAGAAAGAGAAGGAGAAGGTGAAGTCTGGAGGGTGAATCAGAAGAAGCAGAAGAAGGAGAAGGAGAAGGTGAAGTCAGCAGGGTGAAGCAGAAGAAGTAGAAGAAGGAGAAGGAGAAGGTGAAGTCTGGAGGGTGAATCAGAAGAAGCAGAAGAAGGAGAAGGAGAAGCTGAATTCTGGAGGGTGAATCAGAAGAAGCAGAAGAAGGAGATGGAGAAGGTGAAGTCTGGAGGGTGAAGCAGAAGAAGCAGAAGAAGGAGAAGGAGAAGGTGAAGTCTGGAGGGGGAATCAGAAGAAGTAGAAGAAGGAGAAGGAGAAGGTGAAGTCTGGAGGGCGAATCAGAAGAAGCAGAAGAAGGAGAAGGAGAAGGTGGAGCCTGGAGGGTGAATCAGAAGAAGCAGAAGAAGGAGATGGAGAAGGTGAAGTCTGGAGGGTGAAGCAGAAGAAGCAGAAGAAGGAGAAGGAGAAGATGAAGACTGGAGGGTGAATCAGAAGAAGGAGAAGAAGGAGAAGGAGAAGGTGAAGTCTGGAGGGTGAAGCAGAAGAAGTAGAAGAAGGAGAAGGCGAAGGTGAAGTCTGTAGGGTGAATCAGAAGAAGTAGAATTTGGAGAAGGAGAAGGTGAAGTCTGGAGGGTGAATCAGAAGAAGCAGAAGAAGGAGAAGGAGAAGCTGAAGTCTGGAGGGTGAAGCAGCAGAAGTAGAAGAAGGAGATGGAGAAGGTGAAGTCAGGAGGGTGAATCAGAAGAAGCAGAAGAAGGAGAAGGAGAAGGTGAAGTCAAGAGGGTGAAGCAGAAGAAGTAGAAGAAGGAGAAGGAGAAGGTGAAGTCTGGAGGGTGAATCAGAAGAAGCAGAAGAAGGAGATGGAGAAGGTGAAGTCTGGAGGGTGAAGCAGAAAAAGCAGAAGAAGGAGAAGAAGAAGGTGAAGTCAGGAGGGTGAATCAGAAGAAGCAGAAGAAGTAGAAGGAGAAGGAGAAGTCAGGAGGGTGAATCAGAAGAAGTAGATGAAGGAGATGGAGAAGGTGAAGTCAGGAGGGTGAATCAGAAGAAGCAGAAGAAGGAGAAGGAGAAGGTGAAGTCAAGAGGGTGAAGCAGAAGAAGTAGAAGAAGGAGAAGGAGAAGGTGAAGTCTGGAGGGTGAATCAGAAGAACCAGAAGAAGGAGAAGGAGAAGGTGAAGTCTGGAGGGTGAATCAGAAGAAGCAGAAGAAGGAGAAGAAGAAGGTGAAGTCAGGAGGGTGAATCAGAAGAAGCAGAAGAAGTAGAAGGAGAAGGAGAAGTCAGGAGGGTGAATCAGAAGAAGTAGATGAAGGAGAAGGAGAAGGTGAAGTCAGGAGGGTGAATCAGAAGAAGCAGAAGAAGGAGAAGGAGAAGTTGCAGTCTGGAGGGTGAAGCAGCAGAAGTAGAAGAAGGAGAAGGCGAAGGTGAAGTCTGGAGGGTGAATCAGAAGAAGTAGAAGAAGTAGAAAGCGAAGATGAAGTCTGGAGGGTGAAGCAGAAGAAGTAGCAGAAGGAGAAGGCGAAGGTGAAGTCTGGAGGGTGAATCAGAAGAAGTAGAAGAAGGAGAAGGAGAAGGTGAAGTCTGGAGGGTGAATCAGAAGAAGCAGAAGAAGGAGAAGGAGAAGTTGCAGTCTGGAGGGTGAAGCAGCAGAAGTAGAAGAAGGAGATGGAGTAGGTGAAGTCAGGAGGGTGAATCAGAAGAAGGAGAAGAAGGAGAAGGAGAAGGTGATGTCAGAAGGGTGAATCAGATGAAGCAGAAGAAGGAGAAAAAGAAGCTGAAGTCTGGAGGGTGAAGCAGCAGAAGCAGAAGAAGGAGAAGGAGAAGGTGAAGTCTGGAGGGTGAATCAGAAGAAGCATAAGAAGGAGAAGGAGAAGCTGAAGTCTGGAGGGTGAAGCAGCAGAAGTAGAAGAAGGAGATGGAGAAGGTGAAGTCAGGAGGGTGTATCAGAAGAAGTAGAAGAAGGAGAAGGCGAAGGTGAAGTCTGGAGGGTGAAGCAGAAGAAGTAGAAGAAGGAGAAGGCGAAGGTGAAGTCTGGAGGGTGAATCAGAAGAAGTAGAAGAAGGAGAAGGAGAAGGTGAAGTCTGGAGGGTGAATCAGAAGAAGCAGAAGAAGGAGAAGGAGAAGCTGAAGTCTGGAGGGTGAAGCAGAAGAAGTAGAAGAAGGAGATGGAGAAGGTGAAGTCAGAAGGGTGAATCAGAAGAAGTAGAAGATGGAGAAGGAGAAGGTGAAGTCTGGAGGGTGAATTAGAAGAAGCAGAAGAAGGAGAAGGAGAATCTGAAGTCTGGAGGGTGAAGCAGCAGAAGCAGAAGAAGGAGAAGGAGAAGGTGAAGTCTGGAGGGTGAATCAAAAGAAGCAGATGAAGGAGAAGGAGAAGGTGAAGTCTGGAGGTTGAATCAGAAGAAGTAGAAGAAGGAGAAGGCGAAGGTGAAGTCTGGAGGGTGAATCAGAAGAAGTAGAAGATGGAGAAGGAGAAGGTGAAGTCAGGATGGTGAAGCAGAAGAAGCAGAAGAAGGAGAAGGAGAGGTGAAGTCTGGAGGGTGAATCAGAAGAAGCAGAAGAAGGAGAAGGAGAAGGTGAAGTCTGGAGGGTGAATCAGAAGAAGCAGAAGGAGGAGATGGAGAAGGTGAAGTCTGGAGGGTGAATCAGAAGAAGCAGAAGAAGGAGAAGGAGAAGGTGAAGTCTGAAGGGTGAAGCAGAAGAAGCAGAAGAAGGAGAAGGAGAAGGTGAAGTATGGAGAGTGAAGCAGAAGAAGTAGAAGAAGGAGAAGGAGAAGGTGAAGTCTGGAGGGTGAATCAGAAGGAGAAGAAGGAGAAGGAGAAGGTGAAGTCTGGAGGGTGAATCAGAAGAAGCAGAAGAAGGAGAAGGAGAAGTTGAAGTCTGGAGAGTGTAGCAGAAGAAGTAGAAGAAGGAGAAGAAGAAGGTGAAGTCTGGAGGGTGAATCAGAAGAAGCAGAAGAAGGAGAAGGAGAAGGTGAAGTCTGGAGGGTGAATCAGAAGAAGCAGAAGAAGGAGATGGAGAAGGTGAAGTCAGGAGGGTGAATCAGAAGAAGCAGAAGAAGGAGAAGGAGAAGGTGAAGTCTGGAGGGTGGATCAGAAGAAGCAGAAGAAGGAGAAGGAGAAGGTGAAGTCTGGAGGGTGAATCAGCAGAAGCAGAAGGAGGAGAAGGAGAAGGTGAAGTCTGGAGGGTGAAGCAGAAGAAGAAGAAGAAGGAGAAGGAAAAGGTGACTTCTGGAGGGTGAAGCAGAATAAGTAGAAGAAGGAGAAGGAGAAGGTGAATTCTGGAGCGTGAATCAGAAGAAGCAGAAGAAGGAGAAGGAGAAGCAGAAGTCTGGAGGGTGAAGCAGCAGAAGCAGAAGAAGGAGAAGGAGAAGGTGAAGTCTGGAGGGTGAATCAGAAGAAGCAGAAGAAGGAGAAGGAGAAGGTGAAGTCTAAGGGTGAATCAGAAGAAGTAGAAGAAGGAGAAGGCGAAGGTGAAGTCTGGAGAGTGAAGCAGTTGAAGTAGAAGAAGGAGAAGTCGAAGGTGAAGTCTGGAGAGTGAATCAGAAGAAGTAGAAAAGGGGAAGGAGAAGGTGAAGTCAGGAGGGTGAAGCAGAAGAAGCAGAAGAAGGAGAAGGAGAAGGTGAAGTCTGGAGGGTGAATCAGAAGAAGTAGAAGAAGGAGAAGGAGAAGGTGAAGTCTGGAGGGTGAATCAGAAGAAGCAGAAGAAAGAGTAGGAGAAGGTGAAGTCTGGAGGGTGAATCAGAAGAAGCAGAAGAAGGAGAAGGAGAAGGTGAAGTCTGGAGGGTGAATCAGCAGAAGCAGAAGAAGGAGAAGGAGAAGGTGAAGTCTGGAGGGTGAAGCAGAAGAAGTAGAAGAAGGAGAAGGAGAAGGTGAAGTCTGGAGGGTGAAGCATAAGAAGCAGAAGAAGGAGAAGGAGAAGGTGAAGTCTGGAGGGTGAATCAGAAGAAGCAGAAGAAGTAGAAGGAGAAGGTGAAGTCTGGAGGGTGTATCAGAAGAAGCAGAAGAAAGAGAAGGTGAAGGTGAAGTCTGGAGGGTGAATCAGAAGAAGCAGAAGAAGGAGAAGGAGAAGGTGAAGTCTGGAGGGTGAATCAGCAGAAGCAGAAGAAGGAGAAGGATAAGGTGAAGTCTGGAGGGTGAAGCAGAAGAAGTAGAAGAAGGAGAAGGAGAAGGTGAAGTCTGGAAGGTGAAGCATAAGAAGCAGAAGAAGGAGAAGGAGAAGGTGAAGTCTGGAGTGTGAATCAGAAGAAGCAGAAGAAGGAGAAGAAGAAGGTGAAGTCAGGAGGGTGAATCAGAAGAAGCAGAAGAAGTAGAAGGAGAAGGTGAAGTCAGGACGGTGAATCAGAAGAAGTAGAAGAAGGAGAAGGAGAAGGTGAAGTCAGGAGGGTGAAGCAGAAGAAGTAGAAGAAGGAGAAGGCGAAGGTGAAGTCAGGAGGGTGAATCAGAAGAAGCAGAAGAAGGAGAAGGAGAAGGTGAAGTCTGGAGGGTGAATCAGAAGAAGCAGAAGAAGGAGAAGGAGAAGGTGAAGTCAGGAGGGTGAATCAGTATAAGTAGAAGAAGGAGAAGGAGAAGGTGAAGTCAGGACGGTGAATCAGAAGAAGCAGAAGAAGGAGAAGGAGAAGGTGAAGTCTGGAGGGTGAATCAGAAGAAGCAGAAGAAGGAGAAGGTGAAGTCTGGAGGGTGAATCAGAAGAAGCAGAAGAAGGAGAAGAAGAAGGTGAAGTCTGGAGGGTGAATCAGAAGAAGCAGAAGAAGGAGATGGAGAAGGTGAAGTCTGGAGGGTGAAGCAGAAGAAGCAGAAGAAGGATAAGGAGAAGTTGAAGTCTGGAGGGTGAATCAGAAGAAGTAGAAGAAGGAGAAGGAGAAGGTGAAGTCTGGAGGGTGAATCAGAAGAAGTAGAAGAAGGAGAAGGAGAAGGTGAAGTCTGGAGGGAGAAGCAGAAAAAGTAGAAAAACGAGAAGGAGAAGGTGAAGTCTGGAGGTTGAAACAGAAGAAGCAGAAGAAGGAGAAGGAGAGGTTGAAGTCAGGAGGGTGAATCAGAAGAAGCAGAAGAAGGAGAAGGAGAAGGTGAAGTCAGGAGGGTGAATCAGAAGAAGCAG
This sequence comes from Somniosus microcephalus, assembly GCF_052327205.1. NCBI lineage: Eukaryota > Metazoa > Chordata > Chondrichthyes > Squaliformes > Somniosidae > Somniosus > Somniosus microcephalus. The sequence continues at coordinate 17,513,980 of NW_028225184.1, forward strand.
AAGAAGGAGAAGAAGAAGGTGAAGTCAGGAGGGTGAAGCAGAAGAAGTGGAGAAAGGAGAAGGAGAAGGTGAAGTCAGGAGGGTGAATCAGAAGAAGCAGAAGAAGGAGAAGGAGAAGGTGAAGTCAGGAGGGTGAGGCAGAAGAAGTAGAAGAAGGAGAAGGAGAACGTGAAGTCTGGAGGGTGAATCAGAAGAAGCAGAAAAGGAGAAGGAGAAGGTGAAGTCAGGACGGTGAATCAGACGAAGTAGAAGAAGCAGAAGGAGAAGGTGAAGTCTGGAGGGTGTATCAGAAGAAGTAGAAGAAGGAGAAGGAGAAGATGAAGTCTGGAAGGTGAATCAGAAGAAGCAGAAGATGGAGAAGGAGAAGGTGAAGTCAGGAGGGTGAAGCAGAAGAAGTAGAAGAAGGAGAAGGCGAAGGTGAAGTCAGGAGGGTGAATCAGAAGAAGCAGAAGAAGGAGAAGGAGAAGGTGAAGTCTGGAGGGTGAATCAGAAGAAGCAGAAGAAGGAGAAGGAGAAGGTGAAGTCAGGAGGGTGAATCAGAAGAAGTAGAAGAAGGAAAAGGAGAAGGTGAAGTCTGGGGGGTGAATCAGAAGAAGTAGAAGAAGGAGAAGGAGAAGGTGAAGTCAGGAGGGTGAATCAGTATAAGTAGAAGAAGGAGAAGGAGAATGTGAAGTCAGGAGGGTGAATCAGAAGAAGCAGAAGAAGGAGATGGAGAATGTGAAGTCTGGAGGGTGAAGCAGAAGAAGCAGAAGAAGGATAAGGAGAAGGTGAAGTCCGGAGGGTGAAGCAGAAGTAGCAGAAGAAGGAGAAGGAGAAGGTGAAGTCTGGAGGGTGAATCAGAAGAAGTAGAAGAAGGAGAAGGAGAAGGTGATGTCAGAAGGGTGAATCAGATGAAGCAGAAGAAGGAGAAAAAGAAGCTGAAGTCTGGAGGGTGAAGCAGCAGAAGCAGAAGAAGGAGAAGGAGAAGGTGAAGTCTGGAGGGTGAATCAGAAGAAGCATAAGAAGGAGAAGGAGAAGCTGAAGTCTGGAGGGTGAAGCAGCAGAAGTAGAAGAAGGAGATGGAGAAGGTGAAGTCAGGAGGGTGTATCAGAAGAAGTAGAAGAAGGAGAAGGCGAAGGTGAAGTCTGGAGGGTGAAGCAGAAGAAGTAGAAGAAGGAGAAGGCGAAGGTGAAGTCTGGAGGGTGAATCAGAAGAAGTTGAAGAAGGAGAAGGAGAAGGTGAAGTCTGGAGGGTGAATCAGAAGAAGCAGAAGAAGGAGAAGGAGAAGCTGAAGTCTGGAGGGTGAAGCAGAAGAAGTAGAAGAAGGAGATGGAGAAGGTGAAGTCAGAAGGGTGAATCAGAAGAAGTAGAAGATGGAGAAGGAGAAGGTGAAGTCTGGAGGGTGAATTAGAAGAAGCAGAAGAAGGAGAAGGAGAATCTGAAGTCTGGAGGGTGAAGCAGCAGAAGCAGAAGAAGGAGAAGGAGAAGGTGAAGTCTGGAGGGTGAATCAAAAGAAGCAGATGAAGGAGAAGGAGAAGGTGAAGTCTGGAGGTTGAATCAGAAGAAGTAGAAGAAGGAGAAGGCGAAAGTGAAGTCTGGAGGGTGAATCAGAAGAAGTAGAAGATGGAGAAGGAGAAGGTGAAGTCAGGATGGTGAAGCAGAAGAAGCAGAAGAAGGAGAAGGAGAGGTGAAGTCTGGAGGGTGAATCAGAAGAAGCAGAAGAAGGAGAAGGAGAAGGTGAAGTCTGGAGGGTGAATCAGAAGAAGCAGAAGGAGGAGATGGAGAAGGTGAAGTCTGGAGGGTGAATCAGAAGAAGCAGAAGAAGGAGAAGGAGAAGGTGAAGTCTGAAGGGTGAAGCAGAAGAAGCAGAAGAAGGAGAAGGAGAAGGTGAAGTATGGAGAGTGAAGCAGAAGAAGTAGAAGAAGGAGAAGGAGAAGGTGAAGTCTGGAGGGTGAATCAGAAGTAGAAGAAGGAGAAGGAGAAGGTGAAGTCTGGAGGGTGAATCAGAAGAAGCAGAAGAAGGAGAAGGAGAAGTTGAAGTCTGGAGAGTGTAGCAGAAGAAGTAGAAGAAGGAGAAGGAGAAGGTGAAGTCTGGAGGGTGAATCAGAAGAAGCAGAAGAAGGAGAAGGAGAAGGTGAAGTCTGGAGGGTGAATCAGAAGAAGCAGAAGAATGAGATGGAGAAGGTGAAGTCAGGAGGGTGAATCAGAAGAAGCAGAAGAAGGAGAAGGAGAAGGTGAAGTCTGGAGGGTGGATCAGAAGAAGCAGAAGAAGGAGAAGGAGAAGGTGAAGTCTGGAGGGTGAATCAGCAGAAGCAGAAGGAGGAGAAGGAGAAGGTGAAGTCTGGAGGGTGAAGCAGAAGAAGAAGAAGAAGGAGAAGGAAAAGGTGACTTCTGGAGGGTGAAGCAGAAGAAGTAGAAGAAGGAGAAGGAGAAGGTGAATTCTGGAGCGTGAATCAGAAGAAGCAGAAGAAGGAGAAGGAGAAGCAGAAGTCTGGAGGGAGAAGCAGCAGAAGCAGAAGAAGGAGAAGGAGAAGGTGAAGTCTGGAGGGTGAATCAGAAGAAGCAGAAGAAGGAGAAGGAGAAGGTGAAGTCTGGAGGGTGAATCAGAAGAAGTAGAAGAAGGAGAAGGCGAAGGTGAAGTCTGGAGGGTGAAGCAGTTGAAGTAGAAGAAGGAGAAGTCGAAGGTGAAGTCTGGAGAGTGAATCAGAAGAAGTAGAAAAGGGGAAGGAGAAGTTGAAGTCAGGAGGGTGAAGCAGAAGAAGCAGAAGAAGGAGAAGGAGAAGGTGAAGTCTGGAGGGTGAATCAGAAGAAGTAGAAGAAGGAGAAGGAGAAGGTGAAGTCTGGAGGGTGAATCAGAAGAAGCAGAAGAAAGAGAAGGAGAAGGTGAAGTCTGGAGGGTGAATCAGAAGAAGCAGAAGAAGGAGAAGGAGAAGGTGAAGTCTGGAGGGTGAATCAGCAGAAGCAGAAGAAGGAGAAGGAGAAGGTGAAGTCTGGAGGGTGAAGCAGAAGAAGTAGAAGAAGGAGAAGGAGAAGGTGAAGTCTGGAGGGTGAAGCATAAGAAGCAGAAGAAGGAGAAGGAGAAGGTGAAGTCTGGAGGGTGAATCAGAAGAAGCAGAAGAAGTAGAAGGAGAAGGTGAAGTCTGGAGGGTGTATCAGAAGAAGCAGAAGAAAGAGAAGGAGAAGGTGAAGTCTGGAGGGTGAATCAGAAGAAGCAGAAGAAGGAGAAGGAGAAGGTGAAGTCTGGAGGGTGAATCAGCAGAAGCAGAAGAAGGAGAAGGAGAAGGTGAAGTCTGGAGGGTGAAGCAGAAGAAGTAGAAGAAGGAGAAGGAGAAGGTGAAGTCTGGAAGGTGAAGCATAAGAAGCAGAAGAAGGAGAAGGAGAAGGTGAAGTCTGGAGTGTGAATCAGAAGAAGCAGAAGAAGGAGAAGAAGAAGGTGAAGTCAGGAGGGTGAATCAGAAGAAGCAGAAGAAGTAGAAGGAGAAGGTGAAGTCAGGACGGTGAATCAGAAGAAGTAGAAGAAGGAGAAGGAGAAGGTGAAGTCAGGAGGGTGAAGCAGAAGAAGTAGAAGAAGGAGAAGGCGAAGGTGAAGTCAGGAGGGTGAATCAGAAGAAGCAGAAGAAGGAGAAGGAGAAGGTGAAGTCTGGAGGGTGAATCAGAAGAAGCAGAAGAAGGAGAAGGAGATGGTGAAGTCAGGAGGGTGAATCAGTATAAGTAGAAGAAGGAGAAGGAGAAGGTGAAGTCAGGACGGTGAATCAGAAGAAGCAGAAGAAGGAGAAGGAGAAGGTGAAGTCTGGAGGGTGAATCAGAAAAAGCAGAAGAAGGAGAAGGAGAAGTTGAAGTCTGGAGAGTGTAGCAGAAGAAGTAGAAGAAGGAGAAGGAGAAGGTGAAGTCTGGAGGGTGAATCAGAAGAAGCAGAAGAAGGAGAAGGAGAAGGTGAAGTCTGGAGGGTGAATCAGAAGAAGCAGAAGAATGAGATGGAGTAGGTGAAGTCAGGAGGGTGAATCAGAAGAAGCAGAAGAAGGAGAAGGAGAAGGTGAAGTCTGGAGGGTGGATCAGAAGAAGCAGAAGAAGGAGAAGGAGAAGGTGAAGTCTGGAGGGTGAATCAGCAGAAGCAGAAGGAGGAGAAGGAGAAGGTGAAGTCTGGAGGGTGAAGCAGAAGAAGAAGAAGAAGGAGAAGGAAAAGGTGACTTCTGGAGGGTGAAGCAGAAGAAGTAGAAGAAGGAGAAGGAGAAGGTGAATTCTGGAGCGTGAATCAGAAGAAGCAGAAGAAGGAGAAGGAGAAGCAGAAGTCTGGAGGGAGAAGCAGCAGAAGCAGAAGAAGGAGAAGGAGAAGGTGAAGTCTGGAGGGGGAATCAGAAGAAGCAGAAGAAGGAGAAGGAGAAGGTGAAGTCTGGAGGGTGAATCAGAAGAAGTAGAAGAAGGAGAAGGCGAAGGTGAAGTCTGGAGGGTGAAGCAGTTGAAGTAGAAGAAGGAGAAGTCGAAGGTGAAGTCTGGAGAGTGAATCAGAAGAAGTAGAAAAGGGGAAGGAGAAGGTGAAGTCAGGAGGGTGAAGCAGAAGAAGCAGAAGAAGGAGAAGGAGAAGGTGAAGTCTGGAGGGTGAATCAGAAGAAGTAGAAGAAGGAGAAGGAGAAGGTGAAGTCTGGAGGGTGAATCAGAAGAAGCAGAAGAAAGAGAAGGAGAAGGTGAAGTCTGGAGGGTGAATCAGAAGAAGCAGAAGAAGGAGAAGGAGAAGGTGAAGTCTGGAGGGTGAATCAGCAGAAGCAGAAGAAGGAGAAGGAGAAGGTGAAGTCTGGAGGGTGAAGCAGAAGAAGTAGAAGAAGGAGAAGGAGAAGGTGAAGTCTGGAGGGTGAAGCATAAGAAGCAGAAGAAGGAGAAGGAGAAGGTGAAGTCTGGAGGGTGAATCAGAAGAAGCAGAAAAGTAGAAGGAGAAGGTGAAGTCTGGAGGGTGTATCAGAAGAAGCAGAAGAAAGAGAAGGAGAAGGTGAAGTCTGGAGGGTGAATCAGAAGAAGCAGAAGAAGGAGAAGGAGAAGGTGAAGTCTGGAGGGTGAATCAGCAGAAGCAGAAGAAGGAGAAGGAGAAGGTGAAGTCTGGAGGGTGAAGCAGAAGAAGTAGAAGAAGGAGAAGGAGAAGGTGAAGTCTGGAAGGTGAAGCATAAGAAGCAGAAGAAGGAGAAGGAGAAGGTGAAGTCTGGAGTGTGAATCAGAAGAAGCAGAAGAAGGAGAAGAAGAAGGTGAAGTCAGGAGGGTGAATCAGAAGAAGCAGAAGAAGTAGAAGGAGAAGGTGAAGTCAGGACGGTGAATCAGAAGAAGTAGAAGAAGGAGAAGGAGAAGGTGAAGTCAGGAGGGTGAAGCAGAAGAAGTAGAAGAAGGAGAAGGCGAAGGTGAAGTCAGGAGGGTGAATCAGAAGAAGCAGAAGAAGGAGAAGGAGAAGGTGAAGTCTGGAGGGTGAATCAGAAGAAGCAGAAGAAGGAGAAGGAGAAGGTGAAGTCAGGAGGGTGATTCAGTATAAGTAGAAGAAGGAGAAGGAGAAGGTGAAGTCAGGACGGTGAATCAGAAGAAGCAGAAGAAGGAGAAGGAGAAGGTGAAGTCTGGAGGGTGAATCAGAAGAAGCAGAAGAAGGAGAAGGTGAAGTCTGGAGGGTGAATCAGAAGAAGCAGAAGAAGGAGAAGAAGAAGGTGAAGTCTGGAGGGTGAATCAGAAGAAGCAGAAGAAGGAGATGGAGAAGGTGAAGTCTGGAGGGTGAAGCAGAAGAAGCAGAAGAAGGATAAGGAGAAGTTGAAGTCTGGAGGGTGAATCAGAAGAAGTAGAAGAAGGAGAAGGAGAAGGTGAAGTCTGGAGGGTGAATCAGAAGAAGTAGAAGAAGGAGAAGGAGAAGGTGAAGTCTGGAGGGAGAAGCAGAAGAAGTAGAAAAACGAGAAGGAGAAGGTGAAGTCTGGAGGTTGAAACAGAAGAAGCAGAAGAAGGAGAAGGAGAGGTTGAAGTCAGGAGGGTGAATCAGAAGAAGCAGAAGAAGGAGAAGGAGAAGGTGAAGTCAGGAGGGTGAATCAGAAGAAGCAGAAGAAGGAGAAGAAGAAGGTGAAGTCAGGAGGGTGAAGCAGAAGAAGTGGAGAAAGGAGAAGGAGAAGGTGAAGTCAGGAGGGTGAATCAGAAGAAGCAGAAGAAGGAGAAGGAGAAGGTGAAGTCAGGAGGGTGAGGCAGAAGAAGTAGAAGAAGGAGAAGGAGAACGTGAAGTCTGGAGGGTGAATCAGAAGAAGCAGAAAAGGAGAAGGAGAAGGTGAAGTCAGGACGGTGAATCAGACGAAGTAGAAGAAGCAGAAGGAGAAGGTGAAGTCTGGAGGGTGTATCAGAAGAAGTAGAAGAAGGAGAAGGAGAAGATGAAGTCTGGGGGGTGAATCAGAAGAAGTAGAAGAAGGAGAAGGAGAAGGTGAAGTCAGGAGGGTGAATCAGTATAAGTAGAAGAAGGAGAAGGAGAAGGTGAAGTCAGGAGGGTGAATCAGAAGAAGAAGAAGAAGGAGAAGGAGAAGATGAAGTCTGGAGGGTGAATCAGAAGAAGTAGAAGAAGGAGAAGGAGAAGGTGAAGTCTGGAGGGAGAAGCAGAAGAAGTAGAAAAACGAGAAGGAGAAGGTGAAGTCTGGAGGTTGAAGCAGAAGAAGCAGAAGAAGGAGAAGGAGAAGGTGAAGTCTGGATGGTGAATCAGAAGAAGCAGAAGAAGGAGAAGGAGAAGGTGAAGTCAGGAGGGTGAATCAGAAGAAGTAGAAAAAGGAAAAGGACAAGGTGAAGTCTGGAGGGTGAATCAGAAGAAGTAGAAGAAGGAGAAGGAGAAGGTGAAGTCAGGAGGGTGAATCAGTATAAGTAGAAGAAGGAGAAGGAGAAGGTGAAGTCAGGAGGGTGAATCAGAAGAAGCAGAAGAAGGAGAAGGAGAAGGTGAAGTCTGGAGGGTGAATCAGAAGAAGCAGAAGAAGGAGAAGGAGAAGGTGAAGTCTGGAGGGTGAATCAGAAGAAGCAGAAGAAGGAGATGGAGAAGGTGAAGTCTGGAGGGTGAAGCAGAAGAAGCAGAAGAAGGATAAGGAGAAGGTGAAGTCTGGAGGGTGAAGCAGAAGAAGAAGAAGAAGGAGAAGGAGACGGTGAAGTCTGGAGGGTGAATCAGAAGAAGTAGAAGAAGGAGAAGGAGAAGGTGAAGTCTGGAGGGTGAATCAGAAGAAGGAGAAGAAGGAGAAGGAGAAGGTGAAGTATGGAGGGAGAAGCAGAAGAAGTAGAAAAACGAGAAGGAGAAGGTGAAGTCTGGAGGTTGAAGCAGAAGAAGCAGAAGAAGGAGTAGGAGAAGGTGAAGTCAGGAGGGTGAATCAGAAGAAGTAGAAGAAGGAAAAGGAGAAGGTGAAGTCTGGAGGGTGAATCAGAAGAAGTAGAAGAAGGAGAAGGGGAAGGTGAAGTCAGGAGGGTGAATCAGTATAAGTAGAAGAAGGAGAAGGAGAAGGTGAAGTCAGGAGGGTGAATCAGAAGAAGCAGAAGAAGGAGAAGGAGAAGGTGAAGTCTGGAGGGTGAATCAGAAGAAGCAGAAGAAGGAGAAGGAGAAGGTGAAGTCTGGAGGGTGAATCAGAAGAAGCAGAAGAAGGAGATGGAGAAGCTGAAGTCTGGAGGGTGAAGCAGAAGAAGCAGAAGAAGGATAAGGAGAAGGTGAAGTCTGGAGGGTGAAGCAGAAGAAGCAGAAAAACGAGAAGGAGAAGGTGAAGTCTGGAGGTTGAAGGAGAAGAAGCAGAAGAAGGAGAAGGAGAGGGTGAAGTCAGGAGAGTGAATCAGAAGAAGCAGAAGAAGGAGAAGGAGAAGGTGAAGTCAGGAGGGTGAATCAGAAGAAGCAGAAGAAGGGGAAGGAGAAGGTGAAGTCAGGAGGGTGAAGCAGAAGAAGTGGAGAAAGGAGAAGGAGAAGGTGAAGTCAGGAGGGTGAATCAGAAGAAGCAGAAGAAGGAGAAGGAGAAGGTGAAGTCAGGAGGGTGAGGCAGAAGAAGTAGAAGAAGGAGAAGGAGAAGCTGAAGTCTGGAGGGTGAATCAGAAGAAGCAGAAAAGGAGAAGGAGAAGGTGAGGTCAGGACGGTGAATCAGACGAAGTAGAAGAAGGAGAAGGAGAAGGTGAAGTCTGGAGGGTGAATCAGGAGAAGTAGAAGAAGGAGAAGGAGAAGGTGAAGACTGGAGGGTGAATCAGAAGAAGTAGAAGAAGGAGAAGGAGAAGGTGAAGTCTGGAGGGTGAATCAGAAGAAGCAGAAGAAAAAGAAGGAGAAGGTGAAGTCTGGAGGGTGAATCAGAAGAAGCAGAAGCAGGAGAAGGAGAAGGTGAAGTCTGGAGGGTGAATCAGAAGAAGCAGAAGAAGGAGAAGGAGAAGGTGAAGTCAGGAGGGTGAGGCAGAAGAAGTAGAAGAAGGAGAAGGAGAAGGTGAAGTCTGGAGGGTGAATCAGAAGAAGCAGAAAAGGAGAAGGAGAAGGTGAAGTCAGGACGGTGAATCAGACGAAGTAGAAGAAGGAGAAGGAGAAGGTGAAGTCTGGAGGGTGAATCAGAAGAAGTGGAGAAAGGAGAAGGAGAAGGTGAAGTCAGGAGGGTGAATCAGAAGAAGCAGAAGAAGGAGAAGGAGAAGGTGAAGTCAGGAGGGTGAGGCAGAAGAAGTAGAAGAAGGAGAAGAAGAAGGTGAAGTCTGGAGGGTGAATCAGTATAAGTAGAAGAAGGAGAAGGAGAAGGTGAAGTCTGGAGGGTGAATCAGAAGAAGCAGAAGGTGAAGTCTGGAGGGTGAATCAGAAGAAGCAGAAGAAGGAGATGGAGAAGGTGAAGTCTGGAGGGTGAAGCAGAAGAAGCAGAAGAAGGAGAAGGAGAAGGTGAAGTCTGGAGGGTGAATCAGAAGAAGCAGAAGAAGGAGAAGGAGAAGGTGAAGTCTGGAGGGTGAATCAGAAGAAGCAGAAGGTGAAGTCTGGAGGGTGAATCAGAAGAAGCAGAAGAAGGAGATGGAGAAGGTGAAGTCTGGAGGGTGAATCAGAAGAAGCAGAAGGTGAAGTCTGGAGGGTGAATCAGAAGAAGCAGAAGAAGGAGATGGAGAAGGTGAAGTCTGGAGGGTGAAGCAGAAGAAGCAGAAGAAGGATAAGGAGAAGGTGAAGTCTGGAGGGTGAAGCAGAAGAAGCAGAAGAAGGAGAAGGAGAAGGTGAAGTCTGGAGGGTGAATCAGAAGAAGTAGAAGAAGGAGAAGGAGTAGGTGAAGTCTGGAGGGTGAATCAGAAGAAGTAGAAGAAGGAGAAGGAGAAGGTGAAGTCTGGAGGGAGAAGCAGAAGAAGTAGAAAAACGAGAATGAGAAGTTGAAGTCTGGAGTTTGAAGCAGAAGAAGCAGAAGAAGGAGAAGGAGAGGGTGAAGTCAGGAGGGTGAATCAGAAGAAGCAGAAGAAGGAGAAGGAGAAGGTGAAGTCAGGAGGGTGAATCAGAAGAAGCAGAAGGAGAAGGAGAAGGTGAAGTCAGGAGGGTGAATCAGATGAAGCAGAAGAAGGAGAAGGAGAAGGTGAAGTCAGTAGGGTGAATCAGAGGAAGTAGAAGAATGAGAAGGAGAAGGTGAAGTCTGGAGGGTGAATCAGAAGAAGTAGAAGAAGGAGCAGGAGAAGGTGAAGACTTGAGGGTGAATCAGAAGAAGTAGAAGAAGGAGAAGGAGAAGGTGAAGTCAGGAGGGTGAAGCAGAAGAAGTAGAAGAAGGAGAAGGAGAAGGTGAAGTCTGGAGGGTGAATCAGAAGCAGCAGAAGAAGGAGAAGGAGAAGGTGAAGTCTGGAGGGAGAAGCAGAAAAAGTAGAAGAAGGAGAAGGAGAAGGTGATGACTGGAGGGTGAATCAGAAGAAGCAGAAGAAGGAGAAGGAGAACGTGAAGTCAGGAGGGTGAAGCAGAAGAAGTAGAAGAAGGAGAAGGAGAAGGTGAAGCCTGGAGGGTGAATCAGTAGAAGCAGAAGAAGGAGAAGGAGAAGGTGAAGTCTGGAGGGTGAATCAGAAGAAGCAGAAGAAGGAGAAGGAGAAGGTGAAGTCAGGAGTGTGAAGCAGAAGAAGTAGAAGAAGGAGAAGGAGAAGGTGAAGTCTGGAGGGTGAATCAGATGAAGCAGAAGAAGGAGAAGGAGAAGGTGAAGTCAGTAGGGTGAATCAGAGGAAGTAGAAGAATGAGAAGGAGAAGGTTAAGTCTGGAGGGTGAATCAGAAGAAGTAGAAGAAGGAGCAGGAGAAGGTGAAGACTTGAGGGTGAATCAGAAGAAGTAGAAGAAGGAGAAGGAGAAGGTGAAGTCAGGAGGGTGAAGCAGAAGAAGTAGAAGAAGGAGAAGGAGAAGGAGAAGTCTGGAGGGTGAATCAGAAGAAGCAGAAAAAGGAGAAGGAGAGGATGAAGTCTGGAGGGTGAAACAGAAGAAGTAGAAGAAGGAGAAGGAGAAGGTGAAGTCTGGAGGGTGAATCAGAAGAAGCAGAAGAAGGAGAAGGAGAAGGTGAAGTCTGGAGGGTGAATCAGAAGAAGCAGAAGAAGGAGAAGAAGAAGGTGAAGTCAGGAGGGTGAAGCAGAAGAAGTAGAAGAAGGAGAAGGCGAAGGTTATGTCAGGAGGGTGAAGCAGAAGAAGTAGAAGAAGGAGAAGGAGAAGGTGAAGACTGGAGGGTGAATCAGTAGAAGCAGAAGAAGGAGAAGGAGAAGGTGAAGTCTGGAGGGTGAATCAGAAGAAGAAGAAGAAGGAGAAGGAGAAGGTGAAGTCAGGAGTGTGAAGCAGAAGAAGTAGAAGAAGGAGAAGGAGAAGGTGAAGTCTGGAGGGTGAATCAGATGAAGCAGAAGAAGGAGAAGGAGATGGTGAAGTCAGTAGGGTGAATCAGAGGAAGTAGAAGAATGAGAAGGAGAAGGTGAAGTCTGGAGGGTGAATCAGAAGAAGTAGAAGAAGGAGCAGGAGAAGGTGAAGACTTGAGGGTGAATCAGAAGAAGTAGAAGAAGGAGAAGGAGAAGGTGAAGTCAGGAGGGTGAAGCAGAAGAAGTAGAAGAAGGAGAAGGAGAAGGAGAAGTCTGGAGGGTGAATCAGAAGAAGCAGAAGAAGGAGAAGGAGAAGGTGAAGTCTGGAGGGTGAATCAGAAGAAGCAGAAGAAGGAGAAGGAGAAGGTGATGTCTGGAGGGTGAATCAGAAGAAGCAGAAGAAGGAGATGGAGAATGTGAAGTCTGGAGGGTGAAGCAGAAGAAGCAGAAGAAGGATAAGGAGAAGGTGAAGTCTGGAGGGTGAAGCAGAAGTAGCAGAAGAAGGAGAAGGAGAAGGTGAAGTCTGGAGGGTGAATCAGAAGAAGTAGAAGAAGGAGAAGGAGAAGGTGAAGTCTGGAGGGTGAATCAGAAGAAGTAGAAGAAGGAGAAGGAGAAGGTGAAGTCTGGAGGGAGAAGCAGAAGAAGTAGAAAAACGAGAAGGAGAAGGTGAAGTCTGGAGGTTGAAGCAGAAGAAGCAGAAGAAGGAGAAGGAGAGGGTGAAGTCAGGAGGGTGAATCAGAAGAAGCAGAAGAAGGAGAAGGTGAAGTCTGGAGGGTGAATCAGAAGAAGTAGAAGAAGGAGAAGGAGAAGGTGAAGACTGGTGGGTGAATCAGAAGAAGTAGAAGAAGGAGAAGGTGAAGTCTGGAGGGTGAATCAGAAGAAGCAGAAGAAGGAGAAGGAGAAGGTGAAGTCTGGAGGGTGAATCAGAAGAAGCAGAAGAAGGAGAAGGAGAAGGTGAGGTCTGGAGGGTGAATCAGAAGAAGCTGAAGAAGGAGAAGGAGAAGGTGAAGTCTGGAGGGTGAATCAGAAGAAGCAGAAGAAGGAGATGGAGAAGGTGAAGTCTGGAGGGTGAAGCAGAAGAAGCAGAAGAAGGATAAGGAGAAGGTGAAGTCTGGAGGGTGAAGCAGAAGAAGCAGAAGAAGGAGAAGGAGAAGGTGAAGTCTGGAGGGTGAATCAGAAGAAGAAGAAGAAGGAGAAGGAGAAGATGAAGTCTGGAGGGTGAATCAGAAGAAGTAGAAGAAGGAGAAGGAGAAGGTGAAGTCTGGAGGGAGAAGCAGAAGAAGTAGAAAAACGAGAAGGAGAAGGTGAAGTCTGGAGGTTGAAGCAGAAGAAGCAGAAGAAGGAGAAGGAGAAGGTGAAGTCAGGAGGGTGAATCAGAAGAAGTAGAAGAAGGAAAAGGAGAAGGTGAAGTCTGGAGGGTGAATCAGAAGAAGTAGAAGAAGGAGAAGGAGAAGGTGAAGTCAGGAGGGTGAATCAGTATAAGTAGAAGAAGGAGAAGGAGACGGTGAAGTCAGGAGGGTGAAACAGAAGAAGCAGAAGAAGGAGAAGGAGAAGGTGAAGTCTGGAGGGTGAATCAGAAGAAGCAGAAGAAGGAGAAGGAGAAGGTGAAGTCTGGAGGGTGAATCAGAAGAAGCAGAAGAAGGAGAAGGAGAAGGTGAAGTCTGGAGGGTGAATCAGAAGAAGCAGAAGAAGGAGATGGAGAAGGTGAAGCCTGGAGGGTGAAGCAGAAGAAGCAGAAGAAGGATAAGGAGAAGGTGAAGTCTGGAGGGTGAAGCAGAAGAAGCAGAAGAAGGAGAAGGAGAAGGTGAAGTCTGGAGGGTGAATCAGAAGAAGTGGAGAAAGGAGAAGGAGAAGGTGAAGTCAGGAGGGTGAATCAGAAGAAGCAGAAGAAGGAGAAGGAGAAGGTGAAGTCAGGAGGGTGAGGCAGAAGAAGTAGAAGAAGGAGAAGGAGAAGGTGAAGTCTGGAGGGTGAATCAGAAGAAGCAGAAAAGGAGAAGGAGAAGGTGATGTCAGGACGGTGAATCAGACGAAGTAGAAGAAGGAGAAGGAGAAGGTGAAGTCTGGAGGGTGAATCAGAAGAAGTAGAAGAAGGAGAAGGAGAAGATGAAGTCTGGAAGGTGAAGCAGAAGAAGTAGAAGAAGGAAAAGGACAAGGTGAAGTCTGGAGGGTGAATCAGAAGAAGTAGAAGAAGGAGAAGGAGAAGGTGAAGTCAGGAGGGTGAATCAGTATAAGTAGAAGAAGGAGAAGGAGAAGGTGAAGTCAGGAGGGTGAATCAGAAGAAGCAGAAGAAGGAGAAGGAGAAGGTGAAGTCTGGAGGGTGAATCAGAAGAAGTAGAAGAAGGAGAAGGCGAAGGTGAAGTCAGGAGGGTGAATCAGAAGAAGCAGAAGAAGGAGAAGGAGAAGGTGAAGTCTGGAGGGTGAATCAGAAGAAGCAGAAGAAGGAGAAGGAGAAGGTGAAGTCAAGAGGGTGAATCAGAAGAAGTAGAAAAAGGAAAAGGACAAGGTGAAGTCTGGAGGGTGAATCAGAAGAAGCAGAAGAAGGAGAAGGAGAAGGTGAAGTCAGGAGGGTGAATCAGAAGAAGTAGAAAAAGGAAAAGGACAAGGTGAAGTCTGGAGGGTGAATCAGAAGAAGTAGAAGAAGGAGAAGGAGAAGGTGAAGTCAGGAGGGTGAATCAGTATAAGTAGAAGAAGGAGAAGGAGAAGGTGAAGTCAGGAGGGTGAATCAGAAGAAGCAGAAGAAGGAGAAGGAGAAGGTGAAGTCTGGAGGGTGAATCAGAAGAAGCAGAAGAAGGAGAAGGAGAAGGTGAAGTCTGGAGGGTGAATCAGAAGAAGCAGAAGAAGGAGATGGAGAAGGTGAAGTCTGGAGGGTGAAGCAGAAGATGCAGAAGAAGGATAAGGAGAAGGTGAAGTCTGGAGGGTGAAGCAGAAGAAGCAGAAGAAGGAGAAGGAGACGGTGAAGTCTGGAGGGTGAATCAGAAGAAGCAGAAGAAGGAGAAAGAGAAGGTGAAGTCAGGAGGGTGAGGCAGAAGAAGTAGAAGAAGGAGAAGGAGAAGGTGAAGTCTGGAGGGTGAATCAGAAGAAGCAGAAAAGGAGAAGGAGAAGGTGATGTCAGGACGGTGAATCAGACGAAGCAGAAGAAGGAGAAGGAGAAGGTGAAGTCTGGAGGGTGAATCAGAAGAAGTAGAAGAAGGAGAAGGAGAAGATGAAGTCTGGAAGGTGAATCAGAAGAAGCAGAAGAAGGAGAAGGAGAAGGTGAAGTCAGGAGGGTGAAGCAGAAGAAGTAGAAGAAGGAGAAGGCGAAGGTGAAGTCAGGAGGGTGAATCAGAAGAAGCAGAAGAAGGAGAAGGAGAAGAAGAAGGTGAAGTCTGGAGGGTGAATCAGAAGAAGCAGAAGAAGGAGAAGGAGAAGGTGAAGTCAGGAGGGTGAATCAGAAGAAGTAGAAAAAGGAAAAGGACAAGGTGAAGTCTGGAGGGTGAATCAGAAGAAGTAGAAGAAGGAGAAGGAGAAGGTGAAGTCAGGAGGGTGAATCAGTATAAGTAGAAGAAGGAGAAGGAGAAGGTGAAGTCAGGAGGGTGAATCAGAAGAAGCAGAAGAAGGAGAAGGAGAAGGTGAAGTCTGGAGGGTGAATCAGAAGAAGCAGAAGAAGGAGAAGGAGAAGGTGAAGTCTGGAGGGTGAATCAGAAGAAGCAGAAGAAGGAGATGGAGAAGGTGAAGTCTGGAGGGTGAAGCAGAAGAAGCAGAAGAAGGATAAGGAGAAGGTGAAGTCTGGAGGGTGAAGCAGAAGAAGCAGAAGAAGGAGAAGGAGACGGTGAAGTCTGGAGGGTGAATCAGAAGAAGTAGAAGAAGGAGAAGGAGAAGGTGAAGTCTGGAGGGTGAATCAGAAGAAGGAGAAGAAGGAGAAGGAGAAGGTGAAGTATGGAGGGAGAAGCAGAAGAAGTAGAAAAACGAGAAGGAGAAGGTGAAGTCTAGAGGTTGAGGCAGAAGAAGCAGAAGAAGGAGTAGGAGAAGGTGAAGTCAGGAGGGTGAATCAGAAGAAGTAGAAGAAGGAAAAGGAGAAGGTGAAGTCTGGAGGGTGAATCAGAAGAAGTAGAAGAAGGAGAAGGAGAAGGTGAAGTCAGGAGGGTGAATCAGAAGAAGCAGAAGAAGGAGAAGGAGAAGGTGAAGTCTGGAGGGTGAATCAGAAGAAGCAGAAGAAGGAGAAGGAGAAGGTGAAGTCTGGAGGGTGAATCAGAAGAAGCAGAAGAAGGAGATGGAGAAGCTGAAGTCTGGAGGGTGAAGCAGAAGAAGCAGAAGAAGGATAAGGAGAAGGTGAAGTCTGGAGGGTGAAGCAGAAGAAGCAGAAGAAGGAGAAGGAGAAGGTGAAGTCTGGAGGTTGAATCAGAAGAAGTAGAAGAAGGAGAAGGAGAAGGTGAAGTCTGGAGGGTGAATCAGAAGAAGTAGAAGAAGGAGAAGGAGAAGGTGAAGTCTGGAGGGAGAAGCAGAAGAAGTAGAAAAACGAGAAGGAGAAGGTGAAGTCTGGAGGTTGAAGGAGAAGAAGCAGAAGAAGGAGAAGGAGAGGGTGAAGTCAGGAGAGTGAATCAGAAGAAGCAGAAGAAGGAGAAGGAGAAGGTGAAGTCAGGAGGGTGAATCAGAAGAAGCAGAAGAAGGGGAAGGAGAAGGTGAAGTCAGGAGGGTGAAGCAGAAGAAGTGGAGAAAGGAGAAGGAGAAGGTGAAGTCAGGAGGGTGAATCAGAAGAAGCAGAAGAAGGAGAAGGAGAAGGTGAAGTCAGGAGGGTGAGGCAGAAGAAGTAGAAGAAGGAGAAGGAGAAGGTGAAGTCTGGAGGGTGAATCAGAAGAAGCAGAAAAGGAGAAGGAGAAGGTGAAGTCTGGAGGGTGAATCAGGAGAAGTAGAAGAAGGAGAAGGAGAAGGTGAAGACTGGAGGGTGAATCAGAAGAAGTAGAAGAAGGAGAAGGAGAAGGTGAAGTCTGGAGGGTGAATCAGAAGAAGCAGAAGAAGGAGAAGGAGAAGGTGAAGTCTGGAGGGTGAATCAGAAGAAGCAGAAGAAGGAGAAGGAGAAGGTGAAGTCTGGAGGGTGAATCAGAAGAAGCAGAAGAAGGAGAAGGAGAAGGTGAAGTCAGGAGGGTGAGGCAGAAGAAGTAGAAGAAGGAGAAGGAGAAGGTGAAGTCTGGAGGGTGTATCAGAAGAAGCAGAAAAGGAGAAGGAGAAGGTGAAGTCAGGACGGTGAATCAGACGAAGTAGAAGAAGGAGAAGGAGAAGGTGAAGTCTGGAGGGTGAATCAGAAGAAGTGGAGAAAGGAGAAGGAGAAGGTGAAGTCAGGAGGGTGAATCAGAAGAAGCAGAAGAAGGAGAAGGAGAAGGTGAAGTCAGGAGGGTGAGGCAGAAGAAGTAGAAGAAGGAGAAGGAGAAGGTGAAGTCTGGAGGGTGAATCAGAAGAAGCAGAAAAGGAGAAGGAGAAGGTGAAGTCAGGACGGTGAATCAGACGAAGTAGAAGAAGGAGAAGGAGAAGGTGAAGTCTGGAGGGTGAATCAGAAGAAGCAGAAGAAGGAGAAGGAGAAGGTGAAGTCTGGAGGGTGAATCAGAAGAAGCAGAAGAAGGAGATGGAGAAGGTGAAGTCTGGAGGGTGAAGCAGAAGAAGCAGAAGAAGGATAAGGAGAAGGTGAAGTCTGGAGGGTGAAGCAGAAGAAGCAGAAGAAGGAGAAGGAGACGGTGAAGTCTGGAGGGTGAATCAGAAGAAGCAGAAGAAGGAGAAAGAGAAGGTGAAGTCAGGAGGGTGAGGCAGAAGAAGTAGAAGAAGGAGAAGGAGAAGGTGAAGTCTGGAGGGTGAATCAGAAGAAGCAGAAAAGGAGAAGGAGAAGGTGATGTCAGGACGGTGAATCAGACGAAGCAGAAGAAGGAGAAGGAGAAGGTGAAGTCTGGAGGGTGAATCAGAAGAAGTAGAAGAAGGAGAAGGAGAAGATGAAGTCTGGAAGGTGAATCAGAAGAAGCAGAAGAAGGAGAAGGAGAAGGTGAAGTCAGGAGGGTGAAGCAGAAGAAGTAGAAGAAGGAGAAGGCGAAGGTGAAGTCAGGAGGGTGAATCAGAAGAAGCAGAAGAAGGAGAAGGAGAAGAAGAAGGTGAAGTCTGGAGGGTGAATCAGAAGAAGCAGAAGAAGGAGAAGGAGAAGGTGAAGTCAGGAGGGTGAATCAGAAGAAGTAGAAAAAGGAAAAGGACAAGGTGAAGTCTGGAGGGTGAATCAGAAGAAGTAGAAGAAGGAGAAGGAGAAGGTGAAGTCAGGAGGGTGAATCAGTATAAGTAGAAGAAGGAGAAGGAGAAGGTGAAGTCAGGAGGGTGAATCAGAAGAAGCAGAAGAAGGAGAAGGAGAAGGTGAAGTCTGGAGGGTGAATCAGAAGAAGCAGAAGAAGGAGAAGGAGAAGGTGAAGTCTGGAGGGTGAATCAGAAGAAGCAGAAGAAGGAGATGGAGAAGGTGAAGTCTGGAGGGTGAAGCAGAAGAAGCAGAAGAAGGATAAGGAGAAGGTGAAGTCTGGAGGGTGAAGCAGAAGAAGCAGAAGAAGGAGAAGGAGACGGTGAAGTCTGGAGGGTGAATCAGAAGAAGTAGAAGAAGGAGAAGGAGAAGGTGAAGTCTGGAGGGTGAATCAGAAGAAGGAGAAGAAGGAGAAGGAGAAGGTGAAGTATGGAGGGAGAAGCAGAAGAAGTAGAAAAACGAGAAGGAGAAGGTGAAGTCTGGAGGTTGAGGCAGAAGAAGCAGAAGAAGGAGTAGGAGAAGGTGAAGTCAGGAGGGTGAATCAGAAGAAGTAGAAGAAGGAAAAGGAGAAGGTGAAGTCTGGAGGGTGAATCAGAAGAAGTAGAAGAAGGAGAAGGAGAAGGTGAAGTCAGGAGGGTGAATCAGTATAAGTAGAAGAAGGAGAAGGAGAAGGTGAAGTCAGGAGGGTGAATCAGAAGAAGCAGAAGAAGGAGAAGGAGAAGGTGAAGTCTGGAGGGTGAATCAGAAGAAGCAGAAGAAGGAGAAGGAGAAGGTGAAGTCTGGAGGGTGAATCAGAAGAAGCAGAAGAAGGAGATGGAGAAGCTGAAGTCTGGAGCGTGAAGCAGAAGAAGCAGAAGAAGGATAAGGAGAAGGTGAAGTCTGGAGGGTGAAGCAGAAGAAGCAGAAGAAGGAGAAGGAGAAGGTGAAGTCTGGAGGTTGAATCAGAAGAAGTAGAAGAAGGAGAAGGAGAAGGTGAAGTCTGGAGGGTGAATCAGAAGAAGTAGAAGAAGGAGAAGGAGAAGGTGAAGTCTGGAGGGAGAAGCAGAAGAAGTAGAAAAACGAGAAGGAGAAGGTGAAGTCTGGAGGTTGAAGGAGAAGAAGCAGAAGAAGGAGAAGGAGAGGGTGAAGTCAGGAGAGTGAATCAGAAGAAGCAGAAGAAGGAGAAGGAGAAGGTGAAGTCAGGAGGGTGAATCAGAAGAAGCAGAAGAAGGGGAAGGAGAAGGTGAAGTCAGGAGGGTGAAGCAGAAGAAGTGGAGAAAGGAGAAGGAGAAGGTGAAGTCAGGAGGGTGAATCAGAAGAAGCAGAAGAAGGAGAAGGAGAAGGTGAAGTCAGGAGGGTGAGGCAGAAGAAGTAGAAGAAGGAGAAGGAGAAGGTGAAGTCTGGAGGGTGAATCAGAAGAAGCAGAAAAGGAGAAGGAGAAGGTGAAGTCTGGAGGGTGAATCAGGAGAAGTAGAAGAAGGAGAAGGAGAAGGTGAAGACTGGAGGGTGAATCAGAAGAAGTAGAAGAAGGAGAAGGAGAAGGTGAAGTCTGGAGGGTGAATCAGAAGAAGCAGAAGAAGGAGAAGGAGAAGGTGAAGTCTGGAGGGTGAATCAGAAGAAGCAGAAGAAGGAGAAGGAGAAGGTGAAGTCTGGAGGGTGAATCAGAAGAAGCAGAAGAAGGAGAAGGAGAAGGTGAAGTCAGGAGGGTGAGGCAGAAGAAGTAGAAGAAGGAGAAGGAGAAGGTGAAGTCTGGAGGGTGTATCAGAAGAAGCAGAAAAGGAGAAGGAGAAGGTGAAGTCAGGACGGTGAATCAGACGAAGTAGAAGAAGGAGAAGGAGAAGGTGAAGTCTGGAGGGTGAATCAGAAGAAGTGGAGAAAGGAGAAGGAGAAGGTGAAGTCAGGAGGGTGAATCAGAAGAAGCAGAAGAAGGAGAAGGAGAAGGTGAAGTCAGGAGGGTGAGGCAGAAGAAGTAGAAGAAGGAGAAGGAGAAGGTGAAGTCTGGAGGGTGAATCAGAAGAAGCAGAAAAGGAGAAGGAGAAGGTGAAGTCAGGACGGTGAATCAGACGAAGTAGAAGAAGGAGAAGGAGAAGGTGAAGTCTGGAGGGTGAATCTGAAGAAGTAGAAGAAGGAGAAGGAGAAGATGAAGTCTGGAAGGTGAATCAGAAGAAGCAGAAGAAGGAGAAAGAGAAGGTGAAGTCAGAAGGGTGAAGCAGAAGAAGTAGAAGAAGGAGAATGCGAAGGTGAAGTCTGGAGGGTGAATCAGAAGAAGCAGAAGAAGGAGAAGGAGAAGGTGAAGTCTGGAGGGTGAATCAGAAGAAGCAGAAGAAGGAGAAGGAGAAGGTGAAGTCAGGAGGGTGAATCAGAAGAAGTAGAAGAAGGAAAAGGAGAAGGTGAACTCTGGAGGGTGAATCAGAAGAAGTAGAAGAAGGAGAAGGAAAAGGTGAAGTCAGGAGGGTGAATCAGTATAAGTAGAAGAAGGAGAAGGAGAAGGTGAAGTCAGGAGGGTGAATCAGAAGAAGCAGAAGAAGGAGAAGGAGAAGGTGAAGTCTGGAGGGTGAATCAGAAGAAGCAGAAGAAGGAGAAGGAGAAGGTGAAGTCTGGAGGGTGAATCAGAAGAAGCAGAAGAAGGAGAAGGAGAAGGTGAAGTCTGGAGGGTGAATCAGAAGAAGCAGAAGAAGGAGATGGAGAAGGTGAAGTCTGGAGGGTGAAGCAGAAGAAGCAGAAGAAGGATAAGGAGAAGGTGAAGTCTGGAGGGAGAAGCAGAAGAAGTAGAAAAACGAGAATGAGAAGGTGAAGTCTGGAGGTTGAAGCAGAAGAAGCAGAAGAAGGAGAAGGAGAAGGTGTAGTCTGGAGGGTGAATCTGAAGAAGTAGACGAAGGAGAAGGAGAAGGTGAAGTCTGGAGGGTGAATCAGAAGAAGCAGAAGAAGGAGAAGGAAAAGGTGAAGTCTGGAGGGTGAATCAGAAGAAGTAGAAGAAGGAGAAGGAGAAGGTGTAGTCTTGAGGGTGAATCTGAAGAAGTAGACGAAGGAGAAGGAGAAGGTGAAGTCTGGAGGGTGAATCAGAAGAAGCAGAAGAAGGAGAAGGAAAAGGTGAAGTCTGGAGGGTGAATCAGAAGAAGTAGAAGAAGGAGAAGGAGAAGGTGAAGTCTGGAGGGTGAATCAGAAGAAGCAGAAGAAGGAGAAGGAGAAGGTGAAATCTGGAGGGTGAATCAGAAGAAGCAGAAGAAGGAGAAGGAGAAGGTGAAGTCTGGAGGGTGAATCAGAAGAAGTAGAAGAAGGAGAAGGAGAAGTTGAAGTCTGGAGGGTGAAGCAGAAGAAGTAGAAGATGGAGAAGGAGAAGGTGAAGTCAGGAGGGTGAATCAGAAGAAGTAGAAGAAGGAGAAGGAGAAGGTGAAGTCAGGAGGGTGAATCAGAAGAAGCAGAAGATGGAGAAGGAGAAGGTGAAGTCTGGAGGGTGAATCAGAAGAATCAGAAGAAGGAGAAGGAGAAGGTGAAGTCTGGAGGGTGAATCAGAAGAAGCAAAGGAAGGAGAAGGAGAAGGTGAAGTCTGGAGGGTGAATCAGAAGAAGCAGAATAAGGAGAAGGAGAAGTTGAAGTCTGGAGGGTGAATCAGAAGAAGCAGAATAAGGAGAAGGAGAAGGTGAAGTCTGGAGGGTGTATCAGAAGAAGCAGAAGAAGGAGAAGGAGAAGGTGAAGTCTGGAGGGTGAATCAGAAGAAGTAGAAGAAGGAGAAGGAGAAGGTGAAGTCTGGAGGGTGAAGCAGAAGAAGTAGAAGAAGGAGAAGGAGAAGGTGAAGTCAGGAGGGTGAATCAGAAGAAGTAGAAGAAGGAGAAGGAGAAGGTGAAGTCAGGAGGGTGAATCAGAAGAAGCAGAAGAAGGAGAAGGAGAAGGTGAAGTCTGGAGGGTGAATCAGAAGAAACAGAAGAAGGAGAAGGAGAAGGTGAAGTCTGGAGGGTGAATCAGAAGAAGTAGAAGAAGGAGAAGGAGAAGGTGTAGTCTGGAGGGTGAATCAGAAGAAGTAGACGAAGGAGAAGGAGAAGGTGAAGTCTGGAGGGTGAATCAGAAGAAGCAGAAGAAGGAGATGGAGAAGGTGAAGTCTGGAGGGTGAATCAGAAGAAGTAGAAGAAGGAGAAGGAGAAGGTGAAGTCTGGAGGGTGAATCAGAAGAAGCAGAAGAAGGAGAAGGAGAAGGTGAAGTCTGGAGGGTGAATCAGAAGAAGCAGAAGAAGGAGAAGGAGAAGGTGAAGTCTGGAGGGTGATTCAGAAGAAGCAGAATAAGGAGAAGGAGAAGGTGATGTCTGGAGGGTGAATCAGAAGAAGCAGAAGAAGGAGAAGGAGAAGGTGAAGTCTGGAGGGTGAATCAGAAGAAGTAGAAGAAGGAGAAGGAGAAAGTGAAGTCTGGAGGGTGAATCAGAAGAAGTAGAAGAAGGAGAAGGAGAAGGTGAAGTCTGGAGGGTGAATCAGAAGAAGTAGAAGAAGGAGAAGGAGAAGGTGAAGTCTGGAGGGTGAAGCAGAAGAAGTAGAAGAAGGAGAAGGAGAAGGTGAAGTCAGGAGGGTGAATCAGAAGATGTAGAAGAAGGAGAAGGAGAAGGTGAAGTCAGGAGGGTGAATCAGAAGAAGCAGAAGAAGGAGAAGGAGAAGGTGAAGTCTGGAGGGTGAATCAGAAGAATCAGAAGAAGGAGAAGGAGAAGGTGAAGTCTGGAGGGTGAATCAGAAGAAGCAGAAGAAAAAAAGGAGAAGGTGAAGTCTGGAGGGTGAATCAGAAGAAGTAGAAGAAGGAGAAGGAGAAGGTGAAGTCTGGAGGGTGAATTAGAAGAAGCAGAAGAAGGAGAAGGAGAAGGTGAAGTCTGGAGGGTGAATCAGAAGAAGCAGACGAAGGAGAAGGAGAAGGTGAAGTCTGGAGGGTGAATCAGAAGAAGCAGAAGAAGGAGATGGAGAAGGTGAAGTCTGGAGGGTGAATCAGAAGAAGTAGAAGAAGGAGAAGGTGAAGGTGAAGTCTGGAGGGTGAATCAGAAGAAGCAGAAGAAGGAGAAGGAGAAGGTGAGGTCTGGAGGGTGAATCAGAAGAAGCAGAAGAAGGAGAAGGAGAAGGTGAATTCTGGAGGGTGATTCAGAAGAAGCAGAATAAGGAGAAGGAGAAGGTGAAGTCTGGAGGGTGAATCAGAAGAAGCAGAAGAAGGAGAAGGAGAAGGTGAAGTCTGGAGGGTGAATCAGAAGAAGCAGAATAAGGAGAAGGAGAAGGTGAAGTCTGGAGGGTGTATCAGAAGAAGCAGAAGAAGGAGAAGGAGAAGGTGAAGTCTGGAGGGTGAATCAGAAGAAGCAGAAGAAGGAGAAGGAGAAGGTGAATTCTGGAGGGTGATTCAGAAGAAGCAGAATAAGGAGAAGGAGAAGGTGAAGTCTGGAGGGTGAATCAGAAGAAGCAGAAGAAGGAGAAGGAGAAGGTGAAGTCTGGAGGGTGAATCAGAAGAAGCAGAATAAGGAGAAGGAGAAGGTGAAGTCTGGAGGGTGTATCAGAAGAAGCAGAAGAAGGAGAAGGAGAAGGTGAAGTCTGGAGGGTGAATCAGAAGAAGTAGAAGAAGGAGAAGGAGAAGGTGAAGTCTGGAGGGTGAAGCAGAAGAAGTAGAAGAAGGAGAAGGAGAAGGTGAAGTCAGGAGGGTGAATCAGAAGAAGTAGAAGAAGGAGAAGGAGAAGGTGAAGTCAGGAGGGTGAATCAGAAGAAGCAGAAGAAGGAGAAGGAGAAGGTGAAGTCTGGAGGGTGAATCAGAAGAAACAGAAGAAGGAGAAGGAGAAGGTGGAGTCTGGAGGGTGAATCAGAAGAAGTAGAAGAAGGAGAAGGAGAAGGTGTAGTCTGGAGGGTGAATCAGAAGAAGTAGACGAAGGAGAAGGAGAAGGTGAAGTCTGGAGGGTGAATCAGAAGAAGCAGAAGAAGGAGATGGAGAAGGTGAAGTCTGGAGGGTGAATCAGAAGAAGTAGAAGAAGGAGAAGGAGAAGGTGAAGTCTGGAGGGTGAATCAGAAGAAGCAGAAGAAGGAGAAGTTGAAGGTGAAGTCTGGAGGGTGAATCAGAAGACGCAGAAGAAGGAGAAGGAGAAGGTGAAGTCTGGAGGGTGATTCAGAAGAAGCAGAATAAGGAGAAGGAGAAGGTGATGTCTGGAGGGTGAATCAGAAGAAGCAGAAGAAGGAGAAGGAGAAGGTGAAGTCTGGAGGGTGAATCAGAAGAAGTAGAAGAAGGAGAAGGAGAAAGTGAAGTCTGGAGGGTGAATCAGAAGAAGTAGAAGAAGGAGAAGGAGAAGGTGAAGTCTGGAGGGTGAATCAGAAGAAGTAGAAGAAGGAGAAGGAGAAGGTGAAGTCTGGAGGGTGAAGCAGAAGAAGTAGAAGAAGGAGAAGGTGAAGTCAGGAGGGTGAATCAGAAGATGTAGAAGAAGGAGAAGGAGAAGGTGAAGTCAGGAGGGTGAATCAGAAGAAGCAGAAGAAGGAGAAGGAGAAGGTGAAGTCTGGAGGGTGAATCAGAAGAATCAGAAGAAGGAGAAGGAGAAGGTGAAGTCTGGAGGGTGAATCAGAAGAAGCAGAAGAAAAAAAGGAGAAGGTGATGTCTGGAGGGTGAATCAGAAGAAGTAGAAGAAGGAGAAGGAGAAGGTGAAGTCTGGAGGGTGAATCAGAAGAAGCAGAAGAAGGAGAAGGAGAAGGTGAAGTCTGGAGGGTGAATCAGAAGAAGCAGACGAAGGAGAAGAAGAAGGTGAAGTCTGGAGGGTGAATCAGAAGAAGCAGAAGAAGGAGATGGAGAAGGTGAAGTCTGGAGGGTGAATCAGAAGAAGTAGAAGAAGGAGAAGGTGAAGGTGAAGTCTGGAGGGTGAATCAGAAGAAGCAGAAGAAGGAGAAGGAGAAGGTGAAGTCTGGAGGGTGAACCAGAAGAAGCAGAAGAAGGAGAAGGAGAAGGTGAATTCTGGAGGGTGATTCAGAAGAAGCAGAATAAGGAGAAGGAGAAGGTGAAGTCTGGAGGGTGAATCAGAAGAAGCAGAAGAAGGAGAAGGAGAAGGTGAAGTCTGGAGGGTGAATCAGAAGAAGTAGAAGAAGGAGAAGGAGAAGGTGAAGTCTGGAGGGTGAAGCAGAAGAAGTAGAAGAAGGAGAAGGAGAAGGTGAAGTCAGGATGGTGAATCAGAAGATGTAGAAGAAGGAGAAGGAGAAGGTGAAGTCAGGAGGGTGAATCAGAAGAAGCAGAAGAAGGAGAAGGAGAAGGTGAAGTCTGGAGGGTGAATCAGAAGAAGCAGAAGAAGGAGAAGGAGAAGGTGAAGTCTGGAGGGTGAATCAGAAGAAGAAGAAGAAGGAGAAGGGGAAGGTGAAGTCTGGAGGGTGAAGCAGAAGAAGTAGAAGAAGGAGAAGGAGAAGGTGAAGTCAGGAGGGTGAATCAGAAGAAGTAGAAGAAGGAGAAGGAGAAGGTGAAGTCAGGAGGGTGAATCAGAAGAAGCAGAATAAGGAGAAGGAGAAGGTGATGTCTGGAGGGTGAATCAGAAGAAGCAGAAGAAGGAGAAGGAGAAGGTGAAGTCTGGAGGGTGAATCAGAAGAAGTAGAAGAAGGAGTAGGAGAAGGTGAAGTCTGGAGGGTGAATCAGAAGAAGTAGAAGAAGGAGAAGGAGAAGGTGAAGTCTGGAGGGTGAATCAGAAGAAGTAGAAGAAGGAGAAGGAGAAGGTGAAGTCTGGAGGGGGAAGCAGAAGAAGTAGAAGAAGGAGAAGGAGAAGGTGAAGTCAGGAGGGTGAATCAGAAGATGTAGAAGAAGGAGAAGGAGAAGGTGAAGTCAGGAGGGTGAATCAGAAGAAGCAGAAGAAGGAGAAGGAGAAGGTGAAGTCTGGAGGGTGAATCAGAAGAATCAGAAGAAGGAGAAGGAGAAGGTGAAGTCTGGAGGGTGAATCAGAAGAAGTAGAAGAAGGAGAAGGAGAAGGTGAAGTCTGGAGGGTGAATCAGAAGAAGCAGAAGAAGGAGAAGGAGAAGGTGAAGTCTGGAGGGTGAATCAGAAGAAGTAGACGAAGGAGAAGGAGAAGGTGAAGTCTGGAGGGTGAATCAGAAGAAGCAGAAGAAGGAGATGGAGAAGGTGAAGTCTGGAGGGTGAATCAGAAGAAGTAGAAGAAGGAGAAGGTGAAGGTGAAGTCTGGAGGGTGAATCAGAAGAAGCAGAAGAAGGAGAAGGAGGAGGTGAAGTCTGGAGGGTGAATCAGAAGAAGCAGAAGAAGGAGAAGGAGAAGGTGAAGTCTGGAGGGTGATTCAGAAGAAGCAGAATAAGGAGAAGGAGAAGGTGAAGTCTGGAGGGTGAATCAGAAGAAGCAGAAGAAGGAGAAGGAGAAGGTGAAGTCTGGAGGGTGAATCAGAAGAAGCAGACGAAGGAGAAGGAGAAGGTGAAGTCTGGAGGGTGAATCAGAAGAAGCAGAAGAAGGAGATGGAGAAGGTGAAGTCTGGAGGGTGAATCAGAAGAAGTAGAAGAAGGAGAAGGTGAAGGTGAATTCTGGAGGGTGAATCAGAAGAAGCAGAAGAAGGAGAAGGAGAAGGTGAAGTCTGGAGGGTGAATCAGAAGAAGCAGAAGAAGGAGAAGGAGAAGGTGAATTCTGGAGGGTGATTCAGAAGAAGCAGAATAAGGAGAAGGAGAAGGTGAAGTCTGGAGGGTGAATCAGAAGAAGCAGAAGAAGGAGAAGGAGAAGGTGAAGTCTGGAGGGTGAATCAGAAGAAGTAGAAGAAGGAGAAGGAGAAGGTGAAGTCTGGAGGGTGAATCAGAAGAAGTAGAAGAAGGAGAAGGAGAAGGTGAAGTCTGGAGGGTGAATCAGAAGAAGTAGAAGAAGGAGAAGGAGAAGGTGAAGTCTGGAGGGTGAAGCAGAAGAAGTAGAAGAAGGAGAAGGAGAAGGTGAAGTCAGGAGGGTGAATCAGAAGATGTAGAAGAAGGAGAAGGAGAAGGTGAAGTCAGGAGGGTGAATCAGAAGAAGCAGAAGAAGGAGAAGGAGAAGGTGAAGTCTGGAGGGTGAATCAGAAGAAGTAGAAGAAGGAGAAGGAGAAGGTGAAGTCTGGAGGGTGAATCAGAAGAAGCAGAAGAAGGAGAAGGAGAAGGTGAAGTCTGGAGGGTGAATCAGAAGAAGCAGAAGAAGGAGAAGGAGAAGGTGAAGTCTGGAGGGTGAATCAGAAGAAGCAGAAGAAGGAGAAGGAGAAGGTGAAGTCTGGAGGGTGAATCAGAAGAAGCAGAATAAGGAGAAGGAGAAGGTGAAGTCTGGAGGGTGAATCAGAAGAAGCAGAAGAAGGAGAAGGAGAAGGTGAAGTCTGGAGGGTGAATCAGAAGAAGAAGAAGAAGGAGAAGGAGAAGGTGAAGTCTGGAGGGTGAAGCAGAAGAAGTAGAAGAAGGAGAAGGAGAAGGTGAAGTCAGGAGGGTGAATCAGAAGAAGTAGAAGAAGGAGAAGGAGAAGGTGAAGTCAGGAGGGTGAATCAGAAGAAGCAGAATAAGGAGAAGGAGAAGGTGATGTCTGGAGGGTGAATCAGAAGAAGCAGAAGAAGGAGAAGGAGAAGGTGAAGTCTGGAGGGTGAATCAGAAGAAGTAGAAGAAGGAGAAGGAGAAGGTGAAGTCTGGAGGGTGAATCAGAAGAAGTAGAAGAAGGAGAAGGAGAAGGTGAAGTCTGGAGGGTGAATCAGAAGAAGTAGAAGAAGGAGAAGGAGAAGGTGAAGTCTGGAGGGGGAAGCAGAAGAAGTAGAAGAAGGAGAAGGAGAAGGTGAAGTCAGGAGGGTGAATCAGAAGATGTAGAAGAAGGAGAAGGAGAAGGTGAAGTCAGGAGGGTGAATCAGAAGAAGCAGAAGAAGGAGAAGGAGAAGGTGAAGTCTGGAGGGTGAATCAGAAGAATCAGAAGAAGGAGAAGGAGAAGGTGAAGTCTGGAGGGTGAATCAGAAGAGGTAGAAGAAGGAGAAGGAGAAGGTGAAGTCTGGAGGGTGAATCAGAAGAAGCAGAAGAAGGAGAAGGAGAAGGTGAAGTCTGGAGGGTGAATCAGAAGAAGTAGACGAAGTAGAAGGAGAAGTTGAAGTCTGGAGGGTGAATCAGAAGAAGCAGAAGAAGGAGATGGAGAAGGTGAAGTCTGGAGGGTGAATCAGAAGAAGTAGAAGAAGGAGAAGGTGAAGGTGAAGTCTGGAGGGTGAATCAGAAGAAGCAGAAGAAGGAGAAGGAGAAGGTGAAGTCTGGAGGGTGAATCAGAAGAAGCAGAAGAAGGAGAAGGAGAAGGTGAAGTCTGGAGGGTGATTCAGAAGAAGCAGAATAAGGAGAAGGAGAAGGTGAAGTCTGGAGGGTGTATCAGAAGAAGCAGAAGAAGGAGAAGGAGAAGGTGAAGTCTGGAGGGTGAATCAGAAGAAGTAGAAGAAGGAGAAGGAGAAGGTGAAGTCTGGAGGGTGAATCAGAAGAAGTAGAAGAAGGAGAAGGAGAAGGTGAAGTCTGGAGGGTGAATCAGAAGAAGTAGAAGAAGGAGAATGAGAAGGTG
This sequence comes from Somniosus microcephalus, assembly GCF_052327205.1. Classification (NCBI taxonomy): domain Eukaryota; kingdom Metazoa; phylum Chordata; class Chondrichthyes; order Squaliformes; family Somniosidae; genus Somniosus; species Somniosus microcephalus. The sequence continues at coordinate 17,541,419 of NW_028225184.1, forward strand.
AAGTCTGGAGGGTGAAGCAGAAGAAGTAGAAGAAGGAGAAGGAGAAGGTGAAGTCAGGAGGGTGAATCAGAAGATGTAGAAGAAGGAGAAGGAGAAGGTGAAGTCAGGAGGGTGAATCAGAAGAAGCAGAAGAAGGAGAAGGAGAAGGTGAAGTCTGGAGGGTGAATCAGAAGAAGTAGAAGAAGGAGAAGGAGAAGGTGAAGTCTGGAGGGTGAATCAGAAGAAGCAGAAGAAGGAGAAGGAGAAGGTGAAGTCTGGAGGGTGAATCAGAAGAAGCAGAAGAAGGAGAAGGAGAAGGTGAAGTCTGGAGGGTGAATCAGAAGAAGCAGAAGATGGAGAAGGAGAAGGTGAAGTCTGGAGGGTGAATCAGAAGAAGCAGAATAAGGAGAAGGAGAAGGTGAAGTCTGAAGGGTGAATCAGAAGAAGCAGAAGAAGGAGAAGGAGAAGGTGAAGTCTGGAGGGTGAATCAGAAGAAGTAGAAGAAGGAGAAGGAGAAGGTGAAGTCTGGAGGGTGAAGCAGAAGAAGTAGAAGAAGGAGAAGGAGAAGGTGAAGTCAGGAGGGTGAATCAGAAGAAGTAGAAGAAGGAGAAGGAGTAGGTGAAGTCAGGAGGGTGAATCAGAAGAAGCAGAAGAAGGAGATAGAGAAGGTGAAGTCTGGAGGGTGAATCAGAAGAATCAGAAGAAGGAGAAGGAGAAGGTGAAGTCTGGAGGCTGAATCAGAAGAAGTAGAAGAAGGAGAAGGAGAAGGTGAAGTCTGGAGGGTGAATCAGAAGAAGCAGAAGAAGGAGAAGGAGAAGGTGAAGTCTGGAGGGTGAATCAGAAGAAGTAGAAGAAGGAGAAGGAGAAGGTGAAGTCTGGAGGGTGAATCAGAAGAAGTAGAAGAAGGAGAAGGAGAAGGTGAAGTCTGGAGGGTGAATCAGAAGAAGTAGAAGAAGGAGAAGGAGAAGGTGAAGTCTGGAGGGGGAAGCAGAAGAAGTAGAAGAAGGAGAAGGAGAAGGTGAAGTCAGGAGGGTGAATCAGAAGATGTAGAAGAAGGAGAAGGAGAAGGTGAAGTCAGGAGGGTGAATCAGAAGAAGCAGAAGAAGGAGAAGGAGAAGGTGAAGTCTGGAGGGTGAATCAGAAGAATCAGAAGAAGGAGAAGGAGAAGGTGAAGTCTGGAGGGTGAATCAGAAGAAGTAGAAGAAGGAGAAGGAGAAGGTGAAGTCTGGAGGGTGAATCAGAAGAAGCAGAAGAAGGAGAAGGAGAAGGTGAAGTCTGGAGGGTGAATCAGAAGAAGTAGACGAAGGAGAAGGAGAAGTTGAAGTCTGGAGGGTGAATCAGAAGAAGCAGAAGAAGGAGATGGAGAAGGTGAAGTCTGGAGGGTGAATCAGAAGAAGTAGAAGAAGGAGAAGGTGAAGGTGAAGTCTGGAGGGTGAATCAGAAGAAGCAGAAGAAGGAGAAGGAGAAGGTGAAGTCTGGAGGGTGAATCAGAAGAAGCAGAAGAAGGAGAAGGAGAAGGTGAAGTCTGGAGGGTGATTCAGAAGAAGCAGAATAAGGAGAAGGAGAAGGTGAAGTCTGGAGGGTGAATCAGAAGAAGCAGAAGAAGGAGAAGGAGAAGGTGAAGTCTGGAGGGTGAATCAGAAGAAGTAGAAGAAGGAGAAGGAGAAGGTGAAGTCTGGAGGGTGAATCAGAAGAAGTAGAAGAAGGAGAAGGAGAAGGTGAAGTCTGGAGGGTGAATCAGAAGAAGTAGAAGAAGGAGAAGGAGAAGGTGAAGTCTGGAGGGTGAAGCAGAAGAAGTAGAAGAAGGAGAAGGAGAAGGTGAAGTCAGGAGGGTGAATCAGAAGATGTAGAAGAAGGAGAAGGAGAAGGTGAAGTCAGGAGGGTGAATCAGAAGAAGCAGAAGAAGGAGAAGGAGAAGGTGAAGTCTGGAGGGTGAATCAGAAGAAGTAGAAGAAGGAGAAGGAGAAGGTGAAGTCTGGAGGGTGAATCAGAAGAAGCAGAAGAAGGAGAAGGAGAAGGTGAAGTCTGGAGGGTGAATCGGAAGAAGCAGAAGAAGGAGAAGGAGAAGGTGAAGTCTGGAGGGTGAATCAGAAGAAGCAGAAGATGGAGAAGGAGAAGGTGAAGTCTGGAGGGTGAATCAGAAGAAGCAGAATAAGGAGAAGGAGAAGGTGAAGTCTGGAGGGTGAATCAGAAGAAGCAGAAGAAGGAGAAGGAGAAGGTGAAGTCTGGAGGGTGAATCAGAAGAAGTAGAAGAAGGAGAAGGAGAAGGTGAAGTCTGGAGGGTGAAGCAGAAGAAGTAGAAGAAGGAGAAGGAGAAGGTGAAGTCAGGAGGGTGAATCAGAAGAAGTAGAAGAAGGAGAAGGAGTAGGTGAAGTCAGGAGGGTGAATCAGAAGAAGCAGAAGAAGGAGATAGAGAAGGTGAAGTCTGGAGGGTGAATCAGAAGAATCAGAAGAAGGAGAAGGAGAAGGTGAAGTCTGGAGGGTGAAGCAGAAGAAGCAGAAGAAAGAGAAGGAGAAGGTGAAGTCTGGAGGGTGAAGCAGAAGAAACAGAAGAAGGAGAAGGAGAAGGTGAAGACTGGAGGGTGAATCAGAAGAAGTAGAAGAAGGAGAAGGAGAAGGTGAAGTCTGGAGGGTGAATCAGAAGAAGTAGAAGAAGGAGAAGGAGAAGGTGAAGTCTGGAGGGTGAATCAGAAGAAGCAGAAGAAGGAGAAGGAGAAGCTGAAGTCTGGAGGGTGAATCAGAAGAAGCAGAAGAAGGAGAAGGAGAAGATGAAGTCTGGAGGGTGAATCAGAAGAAGTAGAAGAAGGAGAAGGAGAAGGTGAGGTCTGGAGGGTGAATCAGAAGAAGCAGAAGAAGGAGAAGGAGAAGGTGAAGTCTGGAGGGTGAATCAGAAGAAGCAGAAGAAGGAGAAGGAGAAGGTGAAGTCTGGAGGGTGAATCAGAAGAAGCAGAAGAAGGAGAAGGAGAAGGTGAAGTCAGGAGGGTGAATCAGAAGAAGCAGAAGAAGGAGAAGGAGTAGGTGAAGTTAGGAGGGTGAATCAGAAGAAGCAGAAGAAGGAGAAGGAGCAGGTGAAGTCAGGGGGGTGTAGCAGAAGAAGTAGAAGAAGGAGAAGAAGAAGGTGAAGTCAGGACGGTGAAGCAGAAGAAGCAGAAGAAGGAGAAGGAGAAGGTGAAGCCTGGAGGGCGCAGCAGAAGAAGCAGAAGAAGGAGAAGGAGAAGGTGAAGTCTGGAGTGTGAAGCAGAAGAAGCAGGAGAAGGAGAAGAAGAAGGTGAAGTCTGGAGGGTGAATCAGAAGAAGTAGAAGAAGGAGAAGTAGAAGGTGAAGTCTGGAGGGTGAAGCAGAAGAAGTAGAAGAAGGAGAAGGAGAAGGTGAAGTCAGGAGGGTGAATCAGAAGAAGTAGAAGAAGGAGAAGGAGAAGGTGAAGTCAGGAGGGTGAATCAGAAGAAGCAGAAGAAGGAGAAGGAGAAGGTGAAGTCTGGAGGGTGAATCAGAAGAATCAGAAGAAGGAGAAGGAGAAGGTGAAGTCTGGAGGGTGAATCAGAAGAAGCAGAATAAAGAGAAGGAGAAGGTGAAGTCTGGAGGGTGAAGCAGAAGAAACAGAAGAAGGAGAAGGAGAAGGTGAAGACTGGAGGGTGAATCAGAAGAAGTAGAAGAAGGAGAAGGAGAAGGTGAAGTCTGGAGGGTGAATCAGAAGAAGTAGAAGAAGGAGAAGGAGAAGTTGAAGTCTGGAGGGTGAATCAGAAGAAGCAGAAGAAGGAGAAGGAGAAGGTGAAGTCTGGAGGGTGAATCAGAAGAAGCAGAAGAAGGAGAAGGAGAAGATGAAGTCCGGAGGGTGAATCAGAAGAAGTAGAAGAAGGAGAAGGAGAAGGTGAAGTCTGGAGGGTGAATCAGAAGAAGTAGAAGAAGGAGAAGGAGAAGATGAAGTCTGGAGGGTGAATCAGAAGAAACAGAAGAAGGAGAAGGAGAAGGTGAAGTCTGGAGGGTGAATCAGAAGAAGTAGAAGAAGGAGAAGGAGAAGGTGTAGTCTGGAGGGTGAATCAGAAGAAGTAGACGAAGGAGAAGGAGAAGGTGAAGTCTGGAGGGTGAATCAGAAGAAGCAGAAGAAGTAGAAGGAGAAGGTTAAGTCTGGAGGGTGAATCAGAAGAAGTAGAAGAAGGAGAAGGAGAAGGTGAAGTCTGGAGGGTGAATCAGAAGAAGCAGAAGAAGGAGAAGGAGAAGGTGAAGTCTGGAGGGTGAATCAGAAGAAGCAGAATAAGGAGAAGGAGAAGGTGAAGTCTGGAGGGTGAATCAGAAGAAGCAGAAGAAGGAGAAGGAGAAGATGAAGTCTGGAGGGTGAATCAGTAGAAGTAGAAGAAGGAGAAGGAGAAGGTGAAGTCTGGATGGTGAATCAGAAGAAGTAGAAGAAGGAGAAGGAGAAGATGAAGTCTGGAGGGTGAATCAGAAGAAACAGAAGAAGGAGAAGGAGAAGGTGAAGTCTGGAGGGTGAATCAGAAGAAGTAGAAGAAGGAGAAGGAGAAGGTGAAGTCTGGAGGATGAATCAGAAGAAGCAGAAGAAGGAGAAGGAGAAGGTGAAGTCTGGAGGGTGAATCAGAAGAAGTAGAAGAAGGAGAAGGAGAAGGTGAAGTCTGGAGGGTGTATCAGAAGAAGCAGAATAAGGAGAAGTAGAAGGTGAAATCTGGAGGGTGAATCAGAAGAAGCAGAAGAAGGAGAAGGAGAAGGTGAAGTCTGGAGGGTGAATCAGAAGAAGTAGAAGAAGGAGAAGGAGAAGATGAAGTCTGGAGGGTGAATCAGAAGAAGTAGAAGAAGGAGAAGGAGAAGGTGAAGTCTGGAGGGTGAATCAGAAGAGGTAGAAGAAGGAGAAGGAGAAGATGAAGTCTGGAGGGTGAATCAGAAGAAACAGAAGAATGAGAAGGAGAAGGTGAAGTCTGGAGGGTGAATCAGAAGAAGTAGAAGAAGGAGAAGGAGAAGGTGTCGTCTGGAGGGTGAATCAGAAGAAGTAGACGAAGGAGAAGGAGAAGGTGAAGTCTGGAGGGTGAATCAGAAGAAGCAGAAGAAGGAGAAGGAGAAGGTGAAGTCTGGAGGGTGAATCAGAAGAAGTAGAAGAAGGAGAAGGAGAAGGTGAAGTCTGGTGGGTGAATCAGAAGAAGCAGAAGAAGGAGAAGGAGAAGGTGAAGTCTGGAGGGTGAATCAGAAGAAGCAGAAGAAGGAGAAGGAGAAGGTGAAGTCTGGAGGGTGAATCAAAAGAAGTAGAAGAAGGAGAAGGAGAAGTTGAAGTCTGGAGGGTGAAGCAGAAGAAGTAGAAGATGGAGAAGGAGAAGGTGAAGTCAGGAGGGTGAATCAGAAGAAGTAGAAGAAGGAGAAGGAGAAGGTGAAGTCAGGAGGGTGAATCAGAAGAAGCAGAAGATGGAGAAGGAGAAGGTGAAGTCTGGAGGGTGAATCAGAAGAATCAGAAGAAGGAGAAGGAAAAGGTGAAGTCTGGAGGGTGAATCAGAAGAAGCAAAGGAAGGAGAAGGAGAAGGTGAAGTCTGGAGGGTGAATCAGAAGAAGCAGAATAAGGAGAAGGAGAAGTTGAAGTCTGGAGGGTGAATCAGAAGAAGCAGAATAAGGAGAAGGAGAAGGTGAAGTCTGGAGGGTGTATCAGAAGAAGCAGAAGAAGGAGAAGGAGAAGGTGAAGTCTGGAGGGTGAATCAGAAGAAGTAGAAGAAGGAGAAGGAGAAGGTGAAGTCTGGAGGGTGAAGCAGAAGAAGTAGAAGAAGGAGAAGGAGAAGGTGAAGTCAGGAGGGTGAATCAGAAGAAGTAGAAGAAGGAGAAGGAGAAGGTGAAGTCAGGAGGGTGAATCAGAAGAAGCAGAAGAAGGAGAAGGAGAAGGTGAAGTCTGGAGGGTGAATCAGAAGAAACAGAAGAAGGAGAAGGAGAAGGTGAAGTCTGGAGGGTGAATCAGAAGAAGTAGAAGAAGGAGAAGGAGAAGGTGTAGTCTGGAGGGTGAATCAGAAGAAGTAGACGAAGGAGAAGGAGAAGGTGAAGTCTGGAGGGTGAATCAGAAGAAGCAGAAGAAGGAGATGGAGAAGGTGAAGCCTGGAGGGTGAATCAGAAGAAGTAGAAGAAGGAGAAGGAGAAGGTGAAGTCTGGAGGGTGAATCAGAAGAAGCAGAAGAAGGAGAAGGAGAAGGTGAAGTCTGGAGGGTGAATCAGAAGAAGCAGAAGAAGGAGAAGGAGAAGGTGCAGTCTGGAGGGTGATTCAGAAGAAGCAGAATAAGGAGAAGGAGAAGGTGATGTCTGGAGGGTGAATCAGAAGAAGCAGAAGAAGGAGAAGGAGAAGGTGAAGTCTGGAGGGTGAATCAGAAGAAGTAGAAGAAGGAGAAGGAGAAGGTGAAGTCTGGAGGGTGAATCAGAAGAGGTAGAAGAAGGAGAAGGAGAAGATGAAGTCTGGAGGGTGAATCAGAAGAAACAGAAGAATGAGAAGGAGAAGGTGAAGTCTGGAGGGTGAAGCAGAAGAAGTAGAAGAAGGAGAAGGAGAAGGTGAAGTCAGGGGGGTGTAGCAGAAGAAGTAGAAGAAGGAGAAGGAGAAGGTGAAGTCAGGACGGTGAAGCAGAAGAAGCAGAAGAAGGAGAAGGAGAAGGTGAAGCCTGGAGGGCGCAGCAGAAGAAGCAGAAGAAGGAGAAGGAGAAGGTGAAGTCTGGAGTGTGAAGCAGAAGAAGCAGAAGAAGGAGAAGAAGAAGGTGAAGTCTGGAGGGTGAATCAGAAGAAGTAGAAGAAGGAGAAGTAGAAGGTGAAGTCTGGAGGGTGAAGCAGAAGAAGTAGAAGAAGGAGAAGGAGAAGGTGAAGTCAGGAGGGTGAATCAGAAGAAGTAGAAGAAGGAGAAGGAGAAGGTGAAGTCAGGAGGGTGAATCAGAAGAAGCAGAAGAAGGAGAAGGAGAAGGTGAAGTCTGGAGGGTGAATCAGAAGAATCAGAAGAAGGAGAAGGAGAAGGTGAAGTCTGGAGGGTGAATCAGAAGAAGCAGAATAAAGAGAAGGAGAAGGTGAAGTCTGGAGGGTGAAGCAGAAGAAACAGAAGAAGGAGAAGGAGAAGGTGAAGACTGGAGGGTGAATCAGAAGAAGTAGAAGAAGGAGAAGGAGAAGGTGAAGTCTGGAGGGTGAATCAGAAGAAGTAGAAGAAGGAGAAGGAGAAGTTGAAGTCTGGAGGGTGAATCAGAAGAAGCAGAAGAAGAAGAAGGAGAAGGTGAAGTCTGGAGGGTGAATCAGAAGAAGCAGAAGAAGGAGAAGGAGAAGATGAAGTCCGGAGGGTGAATCAGAAGAAGTAGAAGAAGGAGAAGGAGAAGGTGAAGTCTGGAGGGTGAATCAGAAGAAGTAGAAGAAGGAGAAGGAGAAGATGAAGTCTGGAGGGTGAATCAGAAGAAACAGAAGAAGGAGAAGGAGAAGGTGAAGTCTGGAGGGTGAATCAGAAGAAGTAGAAGAAGGAGAAGGAGAAGGTGTAGTCTGGAGGGTGAATCAGAAGAAGTAGACGAAGGAGAAGGAGAAGGTGAAGTCTGGAGGGTGAATCAGAAGAAGCAGAAGAAGGAGAAGGAGAAGGTTAAGTCTGGAGGGTGAATCAGAAGAAGTAGAAGAAGGAGAAGGAGAAGGTGAAGTCTGGAGGGTGAATCAGAAGAAGCAGAAGAAGGAGAAGGAGAAGGTGAAGTCTGGAGGGTGAATCAGAAGAAGCAGAATAAGGAGAAGGAGAAGGTGAAGTCTGGAGGGTGAATCAGAAGAAGCAGAAGAAGGAGAAGGAGAAGATGAAGTCTGGAGGGTGAATCAGTAGAAGTAGAAGAAGGAGAAGGAGAAGGTGAAGTCTGGATGGTGAATCAGAAGAAGTAGAAGAAGGAGAAGGAGAAGATGAAGTCTGGAGGGTGAATCAGAAGAAACAGAAGAAGGAGAAGGAGAAAGTGAAGTCTGGAGGGTGAATCAGAAGAAGTAGAAGAAGGAGAAGGAGAAGGTGAAGTCTGGAGGATGAATCAGAAGAAGCAGAAGAAGGAGAAGGAGAAGGTGAAGTCTGGAGGGTGAATCAGAAGAAGTAGAAGAAGGAGAAGGAGAAGGTGAAGTCTGGAGGGTGTATCAGAAGAAGCAGAATAAGGAGAAGTAGAAGGTGAAATCTGGAGGGTGAATCAGAAGAAGCAGAAGAAGGAGAAGGAGAAGGTGAAGTCTGGAGGGTGAATCAGAAGAAGTAGAAGAAGGAGAAGGAGAAGATGAAGTCTGGAGGGTGAATCAGAAGAAGTAGAAGAAGGAGAAGGAGAAGGTGAAGTCTGGAGGGTGAATCAGAAGAGGTAGAAGAAGGAGAAGGAGAAGATGAAGTCTGGAGGGTGAATCAGAAGAAACAGAAGAATGAGAAGGAGAAGGTGAAGTCTGGAGGGTGAATCAGAAGAAGTAGAAGAAGGAGAAGGAGAAGGTGTCGTCTGGAGGGTGAATCAGAAGAAGTAGACGAAGGAGAAGGAGAAGGTTGAGGTCTGGAGGGTGAATCAGAAGAAGCAGAAGAATGAGAAGGAGAAGGTGAAGTCTGGAGGGTGAATCAGAAGAAGTAGAAGAAGGAGAAGGAGAAGGTGAAGTCTGGAGGGTGAATCAGAAGAAGCAGAAGAAGGAGAAGGAGAAGGTGGAGTCTGGAGGGTGAATCAGAAGAAGCAGAAGAAGGAGAAGGAGAAGGTGAAGTCTGGAGGGTGAATCAAAAGAAGTAGAAGAAGGAGAAGGAGAAGTTGAAGTCTGGAGGGTGAAGCAGAAGAAGTAGAAGATGAAGAAGGAGAAGGTGAAGTCAGGAGGGTGAATCAGAAGAAGTAGAAGAAGGAGAAGGAGAAGGTGAAGTCAGGAGGGTGAATCAGAAGAAGCAGAAGATGGAGAAGGAGAAGGTGAAGTCTGGAGGGTGAATCAGAAGAATCAGAAGAAGGAGAAGGAAAAGGTGAAGTCTGGAGGGTGAATCAGAAGAAGCAAAGGAAGGAGAAGGAGAAGGTGAAGTCTGGAGGGTGAATCAGAAGAAGCAGAATAAGGAGAAGGAGAAGTTGAAGTCTGGAGGGTGAATCAGAAGAAGCAGAATAAGGAGAAGGAGAAGGTGAAGTCTGGAGGGTGTATCAGAAGAAGCAGAAGAAGGAGAAGGAGAAGGTGAAGTCTGGAGGGTGAATCAGAAGAAGTAGAAGAAGGAGAAGGAGAAGGGGAAGTCTGGAGGGTGAAGCAGAAGAAGTAGAAGAAGGAGAAGGAGAAGGTGAAGTCAGGAGGGTGAATCAGAAGAAGTAGAAGAAGGAGAAGGAGAAGGTGAAGTCAGGAGGGTGAATCAGAAGAAGCAGAAGAAGGAGAAGGAGAAGGTGAAGTCTGGAGGGTGAATCAGAAGAAACAGAAGAAGGAGAAGGAGAAGGTGAAGTCTGGAGGGTGAATCAGAAGAAGTAGAAGAAGGAGAAGGAGAAGGTGTAGTCTGGAGGGTGAATCAGAAGAAGTAGACGAAGGAGAAGGAGAAGGTGAAGTCTGGAGGGTGAATCAGAAGAAGCAGAAGAAGGAGATGGAGAAGGTGAAGCCTGGAGGGTGAATCAGAAGAAGTAGAAGAAGGAGAAGGAGAAGGTGAAGTCTGGAGGGTGAATCAGAAGAAGCAGAAGAAGGAGAAGGAGAAGGTGAAGTCTGGAGGGTGAATCAGAAGAAGCAGAAGAAGGAGAAGGAGAAGGTGCAGTCTGGAGGGTGATTCAGAAGAAGCAGAATAAGGAGAAGGAGAAGGTGATGTCTGGAGGGTGAATCAGAAGAAGCAGAAGAAGGAGAAGGAGAAGGTGAAGTCTGGAGGGTGAATCAGAAGAGGTAGAAGAAGGAGATGGAGAAAGTGAAGTCTGGAGGGTGAATCAGAAGAAGTAGAAAAAGGAGAAGGAGAAGGTGAAGTCTGGAGGGTGAATCAGAAGAAGTAGAAGAAGGAGAAGGAGAAGGTGAAGTCTGGAGGGTGAAGCAGAAGAAGTAGAAGAAGGAGAAGGAGAAGGTGAAGTCAGGAGGGTGAATCAGAAGATGTAGAAGAAGGAGAAGGAGAAGGTGAAGTCAGGAGGGTGAATCAGAAGAAGCAGAAGAAGGAGAAGGAGAAGGTGAAGTCTGGAGGGTGAATCAGAAGAATCAGAAGAAGGAGAAGGAGAAGGTGAAGTCTGGAGGGTGAATCAGAAGAAGCAGAAGAAAAAAAGGAGAAGGTGAAGTCTGGAGGGTGAATCAGAAGAAGTAGAAGAAGGAGAAGGAGAAGGTGAAGTCTGGAGGGTGAATCAGAAGAAGCAGAAGAAGGAGAAGGAGAAGGTGTAGTCTGGAGGGTGAATCAGAAGAAGCAGACGAAGGAGAAGGAGAAGGTGAAGTCTGGAGGGTGAATCAGAAGAAGCAGAAGAAGGAGATGGAGAAGGTGAAGTCTGGAGGGTGAATCAGAAGAAGTAGAAGAAGGAGAAGGTGAAGGTGAAGTCTGGAGGGTGAATCAGAAGAAGCAGAAGAAGGAGAAGGAGAAGGTGAAGTCTGGAGGGTGAATCAGAAGAAGCAGAAGAAGGAGAAGGAGAAGGTGAAGTCTGGAGGGTGATTCAGAAGAAGCAGAATAAGGAGAAGGAGAAGGTGAAGTCTGGAGGGTGAATCAGAAGAAGCAGAAGAAGGAGAAGGAGAAGGTGAAGTCTGGAGGGTGAATCAGAAGAAGTAGAAGAAGGAGAAGGAGAAGGTGAAATCTGGAGGGTGAATCAGAAGAAGTAGAAGAAGGAGAAGGAGAAGGTGAAGTCTGGAGGGTGAATCAGAAGAAGTAGAAGAAGGAGAAGGAGATGGTGAAGTCTGGAGGGTGAAGCAGAAGATGTAGAAGAAGGAGAAGGAGAAGGTGAAGTCAGGAGGGTGAATCAGAAGATGTAGAAGAAGGAGAAGGAGAAGGTGAAGTCAGGAGGGTGAATCAGAAGAAGCAGAAGAAGGAGAAGGAGAAGGTGAAGTCTGGAGGGTGAATCAGAAGAAGTAGAAGAAGGAGAAGGAGAAGGTGAAGTCTGGAGGGTGAATCAGAAGAAGCAGAAGAAGGAGAAGGAGAAGGTGAAGTCTGGAGGGTGAATCAGAAGAAGCAGAAGAAGGAGAAGGAGAAGGTGAAGTCTGGAGGGTGAATCAGAAGAAGCAGAAGAAGGAGAAGGAGAAGGTGAAGTCTGGAGGGTGAATCAGAAGAAGCAGAATAAGGAGAAGGAGAAGGTGAAGTCTGGAGGGTGAATCAGAAGAAGCAGAAGAAGGAGAAGGAGAAGGTGAAGTCTGGAGGGTGAATCAGAAGAAGTAGAAGAAGGAGAAGGAGAAGGTGAAGTCTGGAGGGTGAAGCAGAAGAAGTAGAAGAAGGAGAAGGAGAAGGTGAAGTCAGGAGGGTGAATCAGAAGAAGTAGAAGAAGGAGAAGGAGAAGGTGAAGTCAGGAGGGTGAATCAGAAGAAGCAGAAGAAGGAGATAGAGAAGGTGAAGTCTGGAGGGTGAATCAGAAGAATCAGAAGAAGGAGAAGGAGAAGGTGAAGTCTGGAGGGTGAAGCAGAAGAAGCAGAAGAAAGAGAAGGAGAAGGTGAAGTCTGGAGGGTGAAGCAGAAGAAACAGAAGAAGGAGAAGGAGAAGGTGAAGACTGGAGGGTGAATCAGAAGAAGTAGAAGAAGGAGAAGGAGAAGGTGAAGTCTGGAGGGTGAATCAGAAGAAGTAGAAGAAGGAGAAGGAGAAGGTGAAGTCTGGAGGGTGAATCAGAAGAAGCAGAAGAAGGAGAAGGTAAAGTCTGGAGGGTGAATCAGAAGAAGCAGAAGAAGGAGAAGGAGAAGATGAAGTCTGGAGGGTGAATCAGAAGAAGTAGAAGAAGGAGAAGGAGAAGGTGAAGTCTGGAGGGTGAATCAGAAGAAGCAGAAGAAGGAGAAGGAGAAGGTGAAGTCTGGAGGGTGAATCAGAAGAAGCAGAAGAAGGAGAAGGAGAAGGTGAAGTCTGGAGGGTGAATCAGAAGAAGCAGAAGAAGGAGAAGGAGAAGGTGAAGTCAGGAGGGTGAATCAGAAGAAGCAGAAGAAGGAGAAGGAGAAGGTGAAGTTAGGAGGGTGAATCAGAAGAAGCAGAAGAAGGAGAAGGAGCAGGTGAAGTCAGGGGGGTGTAGCAGAAGAAGTAGAAGAAGGAGAAGGAGAAGGTGAAGTCAGGACGGTGAAGCAGAAGAAGCAGAAGAAGGAGAAGGAGAAGGTGAAGCCTGGAGGGCGCAGCAGAAGAAGCAGAAGAAGGAGAAGGAGAAGGTGAAGTCTGGAGTGTGAAGCAGAAGAAGCAGAAGAAGGAGAAGGAGAAGGTGAAGTCTGGAGGGCGCAGCAGAAGAAGCAGAAGAAGGAGAATGAGAAGGTGAAGTCTGGAGGGTGAATCAGAAGAAGCAGAAGAAGGAGAAGGAGAAGGTGAAGTCTGGAGGGTGAATCAGAAGAAGTAGAAGAAGGAGAAGGAGAAGGTGAAGTCTGGAGGGTGAAGCAGAAGAAGTAGAAGAAGGAGAAGGAGAAGGTGAAGTCAGGAGGGTGAATCAGAAGAAGTAGAAGAAGAAGGAGAAGGTGAAGTCAGGAGGTTGAATCAGAAGAAGCAGAAGAAGGAGAAGGAGAATGTGAAGTCTGGAGGGTGAATCAGAAGAAGTAGAAGAAGGAGAAGGAGAAGGTGAAGTCTGGAGGGTGAATCAGAAGAAGCAGAAGAAGGAGAAGGAGAAGGTGAAGTCTGGAGGGTGAATCAGAAGAAGCAGAAGAAGGAGAAGGAGAAGGTGAAGTCTGGAGGGTGAATCAGAAGAAGCAGAAGAAGGAGAAGGAGAAGGTGAAGTCTGGAGGGTGAATCAGAAGAAGCAGAATAAGGAGAAGGAGAAGGTGAAGTCTGGAGGGTGAATCAGAAGAAGCAGAAGAAGGAGAAGGAGAAGGTGAAGTCTGGAGGGTGAATCAGAAGAAGTAGAAGAAGGAGAAGGAGAAGGTGAAGTCTGGAGGGTGAAGCAGAAGAAGTAGAAGAAGGAGAAGGAGAAGGTGAAGTCAGGAGGGTGAATCAGAAGAAGTAGAAGAAGGAGAAGGAGAAGGTGAAGTCAGGAGGGTGAATCAGAAGAAGCAGAAGAAGGAGATAGAGAAGGTGAAGTCTGGAGGGTGAATCAGAAGAATCAGAAGAAGGAGAAGGAGAAGGTGAAGTCTGGAGGGTGAAGCAGTAGAAGCAGAAGAAAGAGAAGGAGAAGGTGAAGTCTGGAGGGTGAAGCAGAAGAAACAGAAGAAGGAGAAGGAGAAGGTGAAGACTGGAGGGTGAATCAGAAGAAGTCGAAGAAGGAGAAGGAGAAGGTGAAGTCTGGAGGGTGAATCAGAAGAAGTAGAAGAAGGAGAAGGAGAAGGTGAAGTCTGGAGGGTGAATCAGAAGAAGCAGAAGAAGGAGAAGGAGAAGGTGAAGTCTGGAGGGTGAATCAGAAGAAGCAGAAGAAGGAGAAGGAGAAGATGAAGTCTGGAGGGTGAATCAGAAGAAGTAGAAGAAGGAGAAGGAGAAGGTGAGGTCTGGAGGGTGAATCAGAAGAAGCAGAAGAAGGAGAAGGAGAAGGTGAAGTCTGGAGGGTGAATCAGAAGAAGCAGAAGAAGGAGAAGGAGAAGGTGAAGTCTGGAGGGTGAATCAGAAGAAGCAGAAGAAGGAGAAGGAGAAGGTGAAGTCAGGAGGGTGAATCAGAAGAAGCAGAAGAAGGAGAAGGAGAAGGTGAATTTAGGAGGGTGAATCAGAAGAAGCAGAAAAAGGAGAAGGAGCAGGTGAAGTCAAGGGGGTGTAGCAGAAGAAGTAGAAGAAGGAGAAGGAGAAGGTGAAGTCAGGACGGTGAAGCAGAAGAAGCAGAAGAAGGAGAAGGAGAAGGTGAAGCCTGGAGGGCGCAGCAGAAGAAGCAGAAGAAGGAGAAGGAGAAGGTGAAGTCTGGAGTGTGAAGCAGAAGAAGCAGAAGAAGGAGAAGGAGAAGGTGAAGTCTGGAGGGCGCAGCATAAGAAGCAGAAGAAGGAGAATGAGAAGGTGAAGTCTGGAGGGTGAATCAGAAGAAGCAGAAGAAGGAGAAGGAGAAGGTGAAGTCTGGAGGGTGAATCAGAAGAAGTAGAAGAAGGAGAAGGAGAAGGTGAAGTCTGGAGGGTGAAGCAGAAGAAGTAGAAGAAGGAGAAGGAGAAGGTGAAGACAGGAGGGTGAATCAGAAGAAGTAGAAGAAGGAGAAGGAGAAGGTGAAGTCAGGAGGGTGAATCAGAAGAAGCAGAAGATGGAGAAGGAGAAGGTGAAGTCTGGAGGTTGAATCAGAAGAATCAGAAGAAGGAGAAGGAGAAGGTGAAGTCTGGAGGGTGAATCAGAAGAAGCAGAAGAAAGAGAAGGAGAAGGTGAAGTCTGGAGGGTGAAGCAGAAGAAACAGAAAAAGGAGAAGGAGAAGGTGAAGACTGGAGGGTGAATCAGAAGAAGTAGAAGAAGGAGAAGGAGAAGGTGAAGTCTGGAGGGTGAATCAGAAGAAGTGGAAGAAGGAGAAGGAGAAGTTGAAGTCTGGAGGGTGAATCAGAAGAAGCAGAAGAAGGAGAAGGAGAAGGTGAAGTCTGGAGGGTGAATCAGAAGAAGCAGAAGAAGGAGAAGGAGCAGATGAAGTCTGGAGGGTGAATCAGAAGAAGTAGAAGAAGGAGAAGGAGAAGGTGATATCTGGAGGGTGAATCAGAAGAAGTAGAAGAAGGAGAAGGAGAAGGTGAAGTCTGGAGGGTGAATCAGAAGAAACAGAAGAAGGAGAAGGAGAAGGTGAAGTCTGGAGGGTGAATCAGAAGAAGTAGAAGAAGGAGAAGGAGAAGGAGAAGGTGTAGTCTGGAGGGTGAATCAGAAGAAGTAGACGAAGGAGAAGGAGAAGGTGAAGTCTGGAGGGTGAATCAGAAGAAGCAGAAGAAGGAGAAGGAGAAGGTGAAGTCTGGAGGGTGAATCAGAAGAAGCAGAATAAGGAGAAGGAGAAGGTGAAGTCTGGAGGGTGAATCAGAAGAAGCAGAAGAAGGAGAAGGAGAAGGTGAAGTCTGGAGGGTGAATCAGAAGAAGTATAAGAAGGAGAAGGAGAAGGTGAAGTCTGGAGGGTGAATCAGAAGAAGTAGAAGAAGGAGAAGGAGAAGGTGAAGTCTGGAGGGTGAAGCAGAAGAAGTAGATGAAGGAGAAGGAGAAGGTGAAGTCAGGAGGGTGAATCAGAAGAAGTAGAAGAAGGAGAAGGAGAAGGTGAGTTCTGGAGGGTGAATCAGAAGAAGCAGAAGAAGGAGAAGGAGAAGGTGAAGTCTGGAGGGTGAATCAGAAGAATCAGAAGAAGGAGAAGGAGAAGGTGAAGTCTGGAGGGTGAATCAGAAGAAGTAGAAGAAGGAGAAGGAGAAGGAGAAGGTGTAGTCTGGAGGGTGAATCAGAAGAAGTAGACGAAGGAGAAGGAGAAGGTGAAGTCTGGAGGGTGAATCAGAAGAAGCAGAAGAAGGAGAAGGAGAAGGTGAAGTCTGGAGGGTGAATCAGAAGAAGTAGAAGAAGGAGAAGGAGAAGGTGAAGTCTGGAGGGTGAATCAGAAGAAGCAGAAGAAGGAGAAGGAGAAGGTGAAGTCTGGAGGGTGAATCAGAAGAAGCAGAATAAGGAGAAGGAGAAGGTGAAGTCTGGAGGGTGAATCAGAAGAAGCAGAAGAAGGAGAAGGAGAAGGTGAAGTCTGGAGGGTGAATCAGAAGAAGTATAAGAAGGAGAAGGAGAAGGTGAAGTCTGGAGGGTGAATCAGAAGAAGTAGAAGAAGGAGAAGGAGAAGGTGAAGTCTGGAGGGTGAAGCAGAAGAAGTAGATGAAGGAGAAGGAGAAGGTGAAGTCAGGAGGGTGAATCAGAAGAAGTAGAAGAAGGAGAAGGAGAAGGTGAGTTCTGGAGGGTGAATCAGAAGAAGCAGAAGAAGGAGAAGGAGAAGGTGAAGTCTGGAGGGTGAATCAGAAGAATCAGAAGAAGGAGAAGGAGAAGGTGAAGTCTGGAGGGTGAATCAGAAGAAGCAGAAGAAAGAGAAGGAGAAGGTGAAGTCTGGAGGGTGAAGCAGAAGAAACAGAAGAAGGAGAAGGAGAAGGTGTAGACTGGAGGGTGAATCAGAAGAAGTAGAAGAAGGAGAAGGAGAAGGTGAAGTCTGGAGGGTGAACCAGCAGAAGTAGAAGAAGGAGAAGGAGAAGGTGATGTCTGGAGGGTGAATCAGAAGAAGCAGAAGAAGGAGAAGGAGATGGTGAAGTCTGGAGGGTGAATCAGAAGAAGGAGAAGAAGGAGAAGGAGAAGATGAAGTCTGGAGGGTGAATCAGAAGAAGTAGAATAAGGAGAAGGAGAAGGTGAAGTCTGGAGGCTGAATCAGAAGAAGTAGAAGAAGGAGAAGGAGAAGGTGAGGTCTGGAGGGTGAATCAGAAGAAGCAGAAGAAGGAGAAGGAGAAGGTGAAGTCTGGAGGGTGAATCAGAAGAAGCAGAAGAAGGAGAAGGAGAAGGTGAAGTCAGGAGGGTGAATCAGAAGAAGCAGAAGAAGAAGAAGGAGAAGGTGAATTTAGGAGGGTGAATCAGAAGAAGCAGAAGAAGGAGAAGGAGCAGGTGAAGTCAGGGGGGTGTAGCAGAAGAAGTAGAAGAAGGAGAAGGAGAAGGTGAAGTCAGGACGGTGAAGCAGAAGAAGCAGAAGAAGTAGAAGGAGAAGGTGAAGCCTGGAGGGCGCAGCAGAAGAAGCAGAAGAAGGAGAAGGAGAAGGTGAAGTCTGGAGTGTGAAGCAGAAGAAGCAGAAGAAGGAGAAGGAGAAGGTGAAGTCTGGAGGGCGCAGCAGAAGAAGCAGAAGAAGGAGAATGAGAAGGTGAAGTCTGGAGGGTGAATCAGAAGAAGCAGAAGAAGGAGAAGGAGAAGGTGAAGTCTGGAGGGTGAATCAGAAGAAGTAGAAGAAGGAGAAGGAGAAGGTGAAGTCTGGAGGGTGAAGCAGAAGAAGCAGAAGAAGGAGAAGGAGAAGGTGAAGTCAGGAGGGTGAATCAGAAGAAGTAGAAGAAGGAGAAGGAGAAGATGAAGTCAGGAGGGTGAATCAGAAGAAGCAGAAGAAGGAGAAGGAGAAGGTGAAGTCTGGAGGGTGAATCAGAAGAATCAGAAGAAGGAGAAGGAGAAGGTGAAGTCTGGAGGGTGAATCAGAAGAAGTGGAAGAAGGAGAAGGAGAAGTTGAAGTCTGGAGGGTGAATCAGAAGAAGCAGAAGAAGGAGAAGGAGAAGGTGAAGTCTGGATGGTGAATCAGAAGAAGCAGAAGAAGGAGAAGGAGAAGATGAAGTCTGGAGGGTGAATCAGAAGAAGTAGAAGAAGGAGAAGGAGAAGGTGAAGTCTGGAGGGTGAATCAGAAGAAGTAGAAGAAGGAGAAGGAGAAGATGAAGTCTGGAGGGTGAATCAGAAGAAACAGAAGAAGGAGAAGGAGAAGGTGAAGTCTGGAGGGTGAATCAGAAGAAGTAGAAGAAGGAGAAGGAGAAGGTGTAGTCTGGAGGGTGAATCAGAAGAAGTAGACGAAGGAGAAGGAGAAGGTGAAGTCTGGAGGGTGAATCAGAAGAAGCAGAAGAAGGAGAAGGAGAAGGTGAAGTCTGGAGGGTGAATCAGAAGAAGTAGAAGAAGGAGAAGGAGAAGGTGAAGTCTGGAGGGTGAATCAGAAGAAGCAGAAGAAGGAGAAGGAGAAGGTGAAGTCTGGAGGGTGAATCAGAAGAAGCAGAAGAAGGAGAAGGAGAAGGTGAAGTCTGGAGGGTGAATCAGAAGAAGCAGAATAAGGAGAAGGAGAAGGTGAAGTCTGGAGGGTGAATCAGAAGAAGCAGAAGAAGGAGAAGGAGAAGGTGAAGTCTGGAGGGTGAATCAGAAGAAGTAGAAGAAGGAGAAGGAGAAGGTGAAGTCTGGAGGGTGAATCAGAAGAAGTATAAGAAGGAGAAGGAGAAGGTGAAGTCTGGAGGGTGAATCAGAAGAAGTAGAAGAAGGAGAAGGAGAAGGTGAAGTCTGGAGGGTGAAGCAGAAGAAGTAGATGAAGGAGAAGGAGAAGGTGAATTCAGGAGGGTGAATCAGAAGAAGTAGAAGAAGGAGAAGGAGAAGGTGAGTTCTGGAGGGTGAATCAGAAGAAGTAGAAGAAGGAGAAGGAGAAGGTGAAGTCTGGAGGGTGAATCAGAAGAATCAGAAGAAGGAGAAGGAGAAGGTGAAGTCTGGAGGGTGAATCAGAAGAAGCAGAAGAAAGAGAAAGAGAAGGTGAAGTCTGGAGGGTGAAGCAGAAGAAACAGAAGAAGGAGAAGGAGAAGGTGAAGACTGGAGGGTGAATCAGAAGAAGTAGAAGAAGGAGAAGGAGAAGGTGAAGTCTGGAGGGTGAATCAGAAGAAGTAGAAGAAGGAGAAGGAGAAGGTGAAGTCTGGAGGGTGAATCAGAAGAAGCAGAAGAAGGAGAAGGAGAAGGTGAAGTCTGGAGGCTGAATCAGAAGAAGGAGAAGAAGGAGAAGGAGAAGATGAAATCTGGAGGGTGAATCAGAAGAAGTAGAAGAAGGAGAAGGAGAAGGTGAAGTCTGGAGGCTGAATCAGAAGAAGTAGAAGAAGGAGAAGGAGAAGGTGAAGTCTGGAGGGTGAATCAGAAGAAGCAGAAGAAGGAGAAGGAGAAGATGAAGTCTGGAGGGTGAATCAGAAGAAGTAGAAGAAGGAGAAGGAGAAGGTGAGGTCTGGAGGGTGAATCAGAAGAAGCAGAAGAAGGAGAAGGAGAAGGTGAAGTCTGGAGGGTGAATCAGAAGAAGCAGAAGAAGGAGAAGGAGAAGGTGAAGTCTGGAGGGTGAATCAGAAGAAGCAGAAGAAGGAGAAGGAGAAGGTGAAGTCAGGAGGGTGAATCAGAAGAAGCAGAAGAAGGAGAAGGAGAAGGTGAATTTAGGAGGGTGAATCAGAAGAAGCAGAAGAAGGAGAAGGAGCAGGTGAAGTCAGGGGGGTGTAGCAGAAGAAGTAGAAGAAGGAGAAGGAGAAGGTGAAGTCAGGACGGTGAAGCAGAAGAAGCAGAAGAAGGAGAAGGAGAAGGTGAAGCCTGGAGGGCGCAGCAGAAGAAGCAGAAGAAGGAGAAGGAGAAGGTGAAGTCTGGAGTGTGAAGCAGAAGAAGCAGAAGAAGGAGAAGGAGAAGGTGAAGTCTGGAGGGCGCAGCAGAAGAAGCAGAAGAAGGAGAATGAGAAGGTGAAGTCTGGAGGGTGAATCAGAAGAAGCAGAAGAAGGAGAAGGAGAAGGTGAAGTCTGGAGGGTGAATCAGAAGAAGTAGAAGAAGGAGAAGGAGAAGGTGAAGTCTGGAGGGTGAAGCAGAAGAAGTAGAAGAAGGAGAAGGAGAAGGTGAAGTCAGGAGGGTGAATCAGAAGAAGTAGAAGAAGGAGAAGGAGAAGGTGAAGTCAGGAGGGTGAATCAGAAGAAGCAGAAGAAGGAGAAGGAGAAGGTGAAGTCTGGAGGGTGAATCAGAAGAATCAGAAGAAGGAGAAGGAGAAGGTGAAGTCTGGAGGGTGAATCAGAAGAAGCAGAAGAAAGAGAAGGAGAAGGTGAAGTCTGGAGGGTGAAGCAGAAGAAACAAAAAAAGGAGAAGGAGAAGGTGAAGACTGGAGGGTGAATCAGAAGACGTAGAAGAAGGAGAAGGAGAAGGTGAAGTCTGGAGGGTGAATCAGAAGAAGAGGAAGAAGGAGAAGGAGAAGTTGAAGTCTGGAGAGTGAATCAGAAGAAGCAGAAGAAGGAGAAGGAGAAGGTGAAGTCTGGAGGGTGAATCAGAAGAAGCAGAAGAAGGAGGAGGAGAAGATGAAGTCTGGAGGGTGAATCAGAAGAAGTAGAAGAAGGAGAAGGAGAAGGTGAAGTCTGGAGGGTGAATCAGAAGAAGTAGAAGAAGGAGAAGGAGAAGGTGAAGTCTGGAGGGTGAAGCAGAAGAAATAGAAGAAGGAGAAGGAGAAGGTGAAGTCAGGAGGGTGAATCAGAAGAAGTAGAAGAAGGAGAAGGAGAAGGTGAAGTCAGGAGGGTGAATCAGAAGAAGCAGAAGAAGGAGAAGGAGAAGGTGAAGTCTGGAGGGTGAATCAGAAGAATCAGAAGAAGGAGAAGGAGAAGGTGAAGTCTGGAGGGTGAATCAGAAGAAGCAGAAGAAAGAGAAGGAGAAGGTGAAGTCTGGAGGGTGAAGCAGAAGAAACAAAAAAAGGAGAAGGAGAAGGTGAAGACTGGAGGGTGAATCAGAAGAAGTAGAAGAAGGAGAAGGAGAAGGTGAAGTCTGGAGGGTGAATCAGAAGAAGTGGAAGAAGGAGAAGGAGAAGTTGAAGTCTGGAGGGTGAATCAGAAGAAGCAGAAGAAGGAGAAGGAGAAGGTGAAGTCTGGAGGGTGAATCAGAAGAAGCAGAAGAAGGAGAAGGAGAAGATGAAGTCTGGAGGGTGAATCAGAAGAAGTAGAAGAAGGAGAAGGAGAAGGTGAAGTCTGGAGGGTGAATCAGAAGAAGTAGAAGAAGGAGAAGGAGAAGATGAAGTCTGGAGGGTGAATCAGAAGAAACAGAAGAAGGAGAAGGAGAAGGTGAAGTCTGGAGGGTGAATCAGAAGAAGTAGAAGAAGGAGAAGGAGAAGGTGTAGTCTGGAGGGTGAATCAGAAGAAGTAGACGAAGGAGAAGGAGAAGGTGAAGTCTGGAGGGTGAATCAGAAGAAGCAGAAGAAGGAGAAGGAGAAGGTGAAGTCTGGAGGGTGAATCAGAAGAAGTAGAAGAAGGAGAAGGAGAAGGTGAAGTCTGGAGGGTGAATCAGAAGAAGCAGAAGAAGGAGAAGGAGAAGGTGAAGTCTGGAGGGTGAATCAGAAGACGCAGAAGAAGGAGAAGGAGAAGGTGAAGTCTGGAGGGTGAATCAGAAGAAGCAGAATAAGGAGAAGGAGAAGGTGAAGTCTGGAGGGTGAATCAAAAGAAGCAGAAGAAGGAGAAGGAGAAGGTGAAGTCTGGAGGGTGAATCAGAAGAAGTAGAAGAAGGAGAAGGAGAAGGTGAAGTCTGGAGGGTGAATCAGAAGAAGTATAAGAAGGAGAAGGAGAAGGTGAAGTCTGGAGGGTGAATCAGAAGAAGTAGAAGAAGGAGAAGGAGAAGGTGAAGTCTGGAGGGTGAAGCAGAAGAAGTAGATGAAGGAGAAGGAGAAGGTGAAGTCAGGAGGGTGAATCAGAAGAAGTAGAAGAAGGAGAAGGAGAAGGTGAGGTCTGGAGGGTGAATCAGAAGAAGCAGAAGAAGGAGAGGGAGAAGGTGAAGTCTGGAGGGTGAATCAGAAGAATCAGAAGAAGGAGAAGGAGAAGGTGAAGTCTGGAGGGTGAATCAGAAGAAGCAGAAGAAAGAGAAGGAGAAGGTGAAGTCTGGAGGGTGAAGCAGAAGAAACAGAAGAAGGAGAAGGAGAAGGTGAAGACTGGAGGGTGAATCAGAAGAAGTAGAAGAAGGAGAAGGAGAAGGTGAAGTCTGGAGGGTGAATCAGAAGAAGTAGAAGAAGGAGAAGGAGAAGGTGAAGTCTGGAGGGTGAATCAGAAGAAGCAGAAGAAGGAGAAGGAGAAGGTGAAGTCTGGAGGGTGAATCAGAAGAAGGAGAAGAAGGAGAAGGAGAAGATGAAGTCTGGAGGGTGAATCAGAAGAAGTAGAAGAAGGAGAAGGAGAAGGTGAAGTCTGGAGGCTGAATCAGAAGAAGTAGAAGAAGGAGAAGGAGAAGGTGAAGTCTGGAGGGTGAATCAGAAGAAACAGAAGAAGGAGAAGGAGAAGGTGAAGTCTGGAGGGTGTATCAGAAGAAGTAGAAGAAGGAGAAGGAGAAGGTGTAGTCTGGAGGGTGAATCAGAAGAAGTAGACGAAGGAGAAGGAGAAGGTGAAGTCTGGAGGGTGAATCAGAAGAAGCAGAAGAAGGAGAAGGAGAAGGTGAAGTCTGGAGGGTGAATCAGAAGAAGTAGAAGAAGGAGAAGGAGAAGGTGAAGTCTGGAGGGTGAAGCAGAAGAAGTAGAAGAAGGAGAAGGAGAAGGTGAAGTCAGGAGGGTGAATTAGAAGAAGTAGAAGAAGGAGAAGGAGAAGGTGAAGTCAGGAGGGTGAATCAGAAGAAGCAGAAGATGGAGAAGGAGAAGGTGAAGTCTGGAGGTTGAATCAGAAGAATCAGAAGAAGGAGAAGGAGAAGGTGAAGTCTGGAGGGTGAATCAGAAGAAGTAGAAGAAGGAGAAGGAGAAGGTGAAGTCTGGAGGGTGAAGCAGAAGAAGTAGAAGAAGGAGAAGGAGAAGGTGAAGTCAGGAGGGTGAATCAGAAGAAGTAGAAGAAGGAGAAGGAGAAGGTGAAGTCAGGAGGGTGAATCAGAAGAAGCAGAAGATGGAGAAGGAGAAGGTGAAGTCTGGAGGTTGAATCAGAAGAATCAGAAGAAGGAGAAGGAGAAGGTGAAGTCTGGAGGGTGAATCAGAAGAAGCAGAAGAAAGAGAAGGAGAAGGTGAAGTCTGGAGGGTGAAGCAGAAGAAACAGAAAAAGGAGAAGGAGAAGGTGAAGACTGGAGGGTGAATCAGAAGAAGTAGAAGAAGGAGAAGGAGAAGGTGAAGTCTGGAGGGTGAATCAGAAGAAGTGGAAGAAGGAGAAGGAGAAGTTGAAGTCTGGAGGGTGAATCAGAAGAAGCAGAAGAAGGAGAAGGAGAAGGTGAAGTCTGGAGGGTGAATCAGAAGAAGCAGAAGAAGGAGAAGGAGTAGATGAAGTCTGGAGGGTGAATCAGAAGAAGTAGAAGAAGGAGAAGGAGAAGGTGATATCTGGAGGGTGAATCAGAAGAAGTAGAAGAAGGAGAAGGAGAAGGTGAAGTCTGGAGGGTGAATCAGAAGAAACAGAAGAAGGAGAAGGAGAAGGTGAAGTCTGGAGGGTGAATCAGAAGAAGTAGAAGAAGGAGAAGGAGAAGGAGAAGGTGTAGTCTGGAGGGTGAATCAGAAGAAGTAGACGAAGGAGAAGGAGAAGGTGAAGTCTGGAGGGTGAATCAGAAGAAGCAGAAGAAGGAGAAGGAGAAGGTGAAGTCTGGAGGGTGAATCAGAAGAAGTAGAAGAAGGAGAAGGAGAAGGTGAAGTCTGGAGGGTGAATCAGAAGAAGCAGAAGAAGGAGAAGGAGAAGGTGAAGTCTGGAGGGTGAATCAGAAGAAGCAGAATAAGGAGAAGGAGAAGGTGAAGTCTGGAGGGTGAATCAGAAGAAGCAGAAGAAGGAGAAGGAGAAGGTGAAGTCTGGAGGGTGAATCAGAAGAAGTATAAGAAGGAGAAGGAGAAGGTGAAGTCTGGAGGGTGAATCAGAAGAAGTAAAAGAAGGAGAAGGAGAAGGTGAAGTCTGGAGGGTGAAGCAGAAGAAGTAGATGAAGGAGAAGGAGAAGGTGAAGTCAGGAGGGTGAATCAGAAGAAGTAGAAGAAGGAGAAGGAGAAGGTGAGTTCTGGAGGGTGAATCAGAAGAAGCAGAAGAAGGAGAAGGAGAAGGTGAAGTCTGGAGGGTGAATCAGAAGAATCAGAAGAAGGAGAAGGAGAAGGTGAAGTCTGGAGGGTGAATCAGAAGAAGCAGAAGAAAGAGAAGGAGAAGGTGAAGTCTGGAGGGTGAAGCAGAAGAAACAGAAGAAGGAGAAGGAGAAGGTGTAGACTGGAGGGTGAATCAGAAGAAGTAGAAGAAGGAGAAGGAGAAGGTGAAGTCTGGAGGGTGAATCAGAAGAAGTAGAAGAAGGAGAAGGAGAAGGTGAAGTCTGGAGGGTGAATCAGAAGAAGCAGAAGAAGGAGAAGGAGAAGGTGAAGTCTGGAGGGTGAATCAGAAGAAGGAGAAGAAGGAGAAGGAGAAGATGAAGTCTGGAGGGTGAATCAGAAGAAGTAGAAGAAGGAGAAGGAGAAGGTGAAGTCTGGAGGCTGAATCAGAAGAAGTAGAAGAAGGAGAAGGAGAAGGTGAGGTCTGGAGGGTGAATCAGAAGAAGCAGAAGAAGGAGAAGGAGAAGGTGAAGTCTGGAGGGTGAATCAGAAGAAGCAGAAGAAGGAGAAGGAGAAGGTGAAGTCTGGAGGGTGAATCAGAAGAAGCAGAAGAAGGAGAAGGAGAAGGTGAAGTCAGGAGGGTGAATCAGAAGAAGCAGAAGAAGAAGAAGGAGAAGGTGAATTTAGGAGGGTGAATCAGAAGAAGCAGAAGAAGGAGAAGGAGCAGGTGAAGTCAGGGGGGTGTAGCAGAAGAAGTAGAAGAAGGAGAAGGAGAAGGTGAAGTCAGGACGGTGAAGCAGAAGAAGCAGAAGAAGGAGAAGGAGAAGGTGAAGCCTGGAGGGCGCAGCAGAAGAAGCATAAGAAGGAGAAGGAGAAGGTGAAGTCTGGAGTGTGAAGCAGAAGAAGCAGAAGAAGGAGAAGGAGAAGGCGAAGTCTGGAGGGCGCAGCAGAAGAAGCAGAAGAAGGAGAATGAGAAGGTGAAGTCTGGAGGGTGAATCAGAAGAAGCAGAAGAAGGAGAAGGAGAAGGTGAAGTCTGGAGGGTGAATCAGAAGAAGTAGAAGAAGGAGAAGGAGAAGGTGAAGTCTGGAGGGTGAAGCAGAAGAAGGAGAAGGAGAAGGTGAAGTCAGGAGGGTGAATCAGAAGAAGTAGAAGAAGGAGAAGGAGAAGGTGAAGTCAGGAGGGTGAATCAGAAGAAGCAGAAGAAGGAGAAGGAGAAGGTGAAGTCTGGAGGGTGAATCAGAAGAATCAGAAGAAGGAGAAGGAGAAGGTGAAGTCTGGAGGGTGAATCAGAAGAAGCAGAAGAAAGAGAAGGAGAAGGTGAAGTCTGGAGGGTGTAGCAGAAGAAACAAAAAAAGGAGAAGGAGAAGGTGAAGACTGGAGGGTGAATCAGAAGAAGTAGAAGAAGGAGAAGGAGAAGGTGAAGTCTGGAGGGTGAATCAGAAGAAGTGGAAGAAGGAGAAGGAGAAGTTGAAGTCTGGAGGGTGAATCAGAAGAAGCAGAAGAAGGAGAAGGAGAAGGTGAAGTCTGGATGGTGAATCAGAAGAAGCAGAAGAAGGAGAAGGAGAAGATGAAGTCTGGAGGGTGAATCAGAAGAAGTAGAAGAAGGAGAAGGAGAAGGTGAAGTCTGGAGGGTGAATCAGAAGAAGTAGAAGAAGGAGAAGGAGAAGATGAAGTCTGGAGGGTGAATCAGAAGAAACAGAAGAAGGAGAAGGAGAAGGTGAAGTCTGGAGGGTGAATCAGAAGAAGTAGAAGAAGGAGAAGGAGAAGGTGTAGTCTGGAGGGTGAATCAGAAGAAGTAGACGAAGGAGAAGGAGAAGGTGAAGTCTGGAGGGTGAATCAGAAGAAGCAGAAGAAGGAGAAGGAGAAGGTGAAGTCTGGAGGGTGAATCAGAAGAAGTAGAAGAAGGAGAAGGAGAAGGTGAAGTCTGGAGGGTGAATCAGAAGAAGCAGAAGAAGGAGAAGGAGAAGGTGAAGTCTGGAGGGTGAATCAGAAGAAGCAGAAGAAGGAGAAGGAGAAGGTGAAGTCTGGAGGGTGAATCAGAAGAAGCAGAATAAGGAGAAGGAGAAGGTGAAGTCTGGAGGGTGAATCAGAGGAGGCAGAAGAAGGAGAAGGAGAAGGTGAAGTCTGGAGGGTGAATCAGAAGAAGTAGAAGAAGGAGAAGGAGAAGGTGAAGTCTGGAGGGTGAATCAGAAGAAGTATAAGAAGGAGAAGGAGAAGGTGAAGTCTGGAGGGTGAATCAGAAGAAGTAGAAGAAGGAGAAGGAGAAGGTGAAGTCTGGAGGGTGAAGCAGAAGAAGTAGATGAAGGAGAAGGAGAAGGTGAATTCAGGAGGGTGAATCAGAAGAAGTAGAAGAAGGAGAAGGAGAAGGTGAGTTCTGGAGGGTGAATCAGAAGAAGCAGAAGAAGGAGAAGGAGAAGGTGAAGTCTGGAGGGTGAATCAGAAGAATCAGAAGAAGGAGAAGGAGAAGGTGAAGTCTGGAGGGTGAATCAGAAGAAGCAGAAGAAAGAGAAGGAGAAGGTGAAGTCTGGAGGGTGAAGCAGAAGAAACAGAAGAAGGAGAAGGAGAAGGTGAAGACTGGAGGGTGAATCAGAAGAAGTAGAAGAAGGAGAAGGAGAAGGTGAAGTCTGGAGGGTGAATCAGAAGAAGTAGAAGAAGGAGAAGGAGAAGGTGAAGTCTGGAGGGTGAATCAGAAGAAGCAGAAGAAGGAGAAGGAGAAGGTGAAGTCTGGAGGCTGAATCAGAAGAAGGAGAAGAAGGAGAAGGAGAAGATGAAATCTGGAGGGTGAATCAGAAGAAGTAGAAGGAGGAGAAGGAGAAGGTGAAGTCTGGAGGCTGAATCAGAAGAAGTAGAAGAAGGAGAAGGAGAAGGTGAAGTCTGGAGGGTGAATCAGAAGAAGCAGAAGAAGGAGAAGGAGAAGATGAAGTCTGGAGGGTGAATCAGAAGAAGTAGAAGAAGGAGAAGGAGAAGGTGAGGTCTGGAGGGTGAATCAGAAGAAGCAGAAGAAGGAGAAGGAGAAGGTGAAGTCTGGAGGGTGAATCAGAAGAAGCAGAAGAAGGAGAAGGAGAAGGTGAAGTCTGGAGGGTGAATCAGAAGAAGCAGAAGAAGGAGAAGGAGAAGGTGAAGTCAGGAGGGTGAATCAGAAGAAGCAGAAGAAGGAGAAGGAGAAGGTGAATTTAGGAGGGTGAATCAGAAGAAGCAGAAGAAGGAGAAGGAGCAGGTGAAGTCAGGGGGGTGTAGCAGAAGAAGTAGAAGAAGGAGAAGGAGAAGGTGAAGTCAGGACGGTGAAGCAGAAGAAGCAGAAGAAGGAGAAGGAGAAGGTGAAGCCTGGAGGGCGCAGCAGAAGAAGCAGAAGAAGGAGAAGGAGAAGGTGAAGTCTGGAGTGTGAAGCAGAAGAAGCAGAAGAAGGAGAAGGAGAAGGTGAAGTCTGGAGGGCGCAGCAGAAGAAGCAGAAGAAGGAGAATGAGAAGGTGAAGTCTGGAGGGTGAATCAGAAGAAGCAGAAGAAGGAGAAGGAGAAGGTGAAGTCTGGAGGGTGAATCAGAAGAAGTAGAAGAAAGAGAAGGAGAAGGTGAAGTCTGGAGGGTGAAGCAGAAGAAGTAGAAGAAGGAGAAGGAGAAGGTGAAGTCAGGAGGGTGAATCAGAAGAAGTAGAAGAAGGAGAAGGAGAAGGTGAAGTCAGGAGGGTGATTTCGAAGAAGCAGAAGAAGGAGAAGGAGAAGGTGAAGTCTGGAGGGTGAATCAGAAGAATCAGAAGAAGGAGAAGGAGAAGGTGAAGTCTGGAGGGTGAATCAGAAGAAGCAGAAGAAAGAGAAGGAGAAGGTGAAGTCTGGAGGGTGAAGCAGAAGAAACAAAAAAAGGAGAAGGAGAAGGTGAAGACTGGAGGGTGAATCAGAAGACGTAGAAGAAGGAGAAGGAGAAGGTGAAGTCTGGAGGGTGAATCAGAAGAAGTGGAAGAAGGAGAAGGAGAAGTTGAAGTCTGGAGGGTGAATCAGAAGAAGCAGAAGAAGGAGAAGGTGAAGTCTGGAGGGTGAATCAGAAGAAGCAGAAGAAGGAGGAGGAGAAGATGAAGTCTGGAGGGTGAATCAGAAGAAGTAGAAGAAGGAGAAGGAGAAGGTGAAGTCTGGAGGGTGAATCAGAAGAAGTAGAAGAAGGAGAAGGAGAAGGTGAAGTCTGGAGGGTGAAGCAGAAGAAATAGAAGAAGGAGAAGGAGAAGGTGAAGTCAGGAGGGTGAATCAGAAGAAGTAGAAGAAGGAGAAGGAGAAGGTGAAGTCAGGAGGGTGAATCAGAAGAAGCAGAAGAAGGAGAAGGAGAAGGTGAAGTCTGGAGGGTGAATCAGAAGAATCAGAAGAAGGAGAAGGAGAAGGTGAAGTCTGGAGGGTGAATCAGAAGAAGCAGAAGAAAGGGAAGGAGAAGGTGAAGTCTGGAGGGTGAAGCAGAAGAAACAAAAAAAGGAGAAGGAGAAGGTGAAGACTGGAGGGTGAATCAGAAGAAGTAGAAGAAGGAGAAGGAGAAGGTGAAGTCTGGAGGGTGAATCAGAAGAAGTGGAAGAAGGAGAAGGAGAAGTTGAAGTCTGGAGGGTGAATCAGAAGAAGCAGAAGAAGGAGAAGGAGAAGGTGAAGTCTGGAGGGTGAATCAGAAGAAGCAGAAGAAGGAGAAGGAGAAGATGAAGTCTGGAGGGTGAATCAGAAGAAGTAGAAGAAGGAGAAGGAGAAGGTGAAGTCTGGAGGGTGAATCAGAAGAAGTAAGGAGAAGGAGAAGATGAAGTCTGGAGGGTGAATCAGAAGAAACAGAAGAAGGAGAAGGAGAAGGTGAAGTCTGGAGGGTGAATCAGAAGAAGTAGAAGAAGGAGAAGGAGAAGTGTGTAGTCTGGAGGGTGAATCAGAAGAAGAAGACGAAGGAGAAGGAGAAGGTGAAGTCTGGAGGGTGAATCAGAAGAAGCAGAAGAAGGAGAAGGAGAAGGTGAAGTCCTGGAGGGTGAATCAGAAGAAGTAGAAGAAGGAGAAGGAGAAGGTGAAGTCTGGAGGGTGAATCAGAAGAAGCAGAAGAAGGAGAAGGAGAAGGTGAAGTCTGGAGGGTGAATCAGAAGAAGCAGAAGAAGGAGAAGGAGAAGGTGAAGTCTGGAGGGGTGAATCAGAAGAAGCAGAATAAGGAGAAGGAGAAGGTGAAGTCTGGAGGGTGAATCAGAAGAAGCAGAAGAAGGAGAAGGAGAAGGTGAAGTCTGGAGGGTGAATCAGAAGAAGTAGAAGAAGGAGAAGGAGAAGGTGAAGTCTGGAGGGTGAATCAGAAGAAGTATAAGAAGGAGAAGGAGAAGGTGAAGTCTGGAGGGTGAATCAGAAGAAGTAGAAGAAGGAGAAGGAGAAGGTGAAGTCTGGAGGGTGAAGCAGAAGAAGTAGATGAAGGAGAAGGAGAAGGTGAAGTCAGGAGGGTGAATCAGAAGAAGTAGAAGAAGGAGAAGGAGAAGGTGAGGTCTGGAGGGTGAATCAGAAGAAGCAGAAGAAGGAGAGGGAGAAGGTGAAGTCTGGAGGGTGAATCAGAAGAATCAGAAGAAGGGAGAAGGAGAAGGTGAAGTCTGGAGGGTGAATCAGAAGAAGCAGAAGAAAGAGAAGGAGAAGGTGAAGTCTGGAGGGTGAAGCAGAAGAAACAGAAGAAGGAGAAGGAGAAGGTGAAGACTGGAGGGTGAATCAGAAGAAGTAGAAGAAGGAGAAGGAGAAGGTGAAGTCTGGAGGGTGAATCAGAAGATGTAGAAGAAGGAGAAGGAGAAGGTGAAGTCTGGAGGGTGAATCAGAAGAAGCAGAAGAAGGAGAAGGAGGAAGGTGAAGTCTGGAGGGTGAATCAGAAGAAGGAGAAGAAGGAGAAGGAGAAGATGAAGTCTGGAGGGTGAATCAGAAGAAGTAGAAGAAGGAGAAGGAGAAGGTGAAGTCTGGAGGCTGAATCAGAAGAAGTAGAAGAAGGAGAAGGAGAAGGTGAAGTCTGGAGGGTGAATCAGAAGAAACAGAAGAAGGAGAAGGAGAAGGTGAAGTCTGGAGGGTGTATCAGAAGAAGTAGAAGAAGGAGAAGGAGAAGGTGTAGTCTGGAGGGTGAATCAGAAGAAGTAGACGAAGGAGAAGGAGAAGGTGAAGTCTGGAGGGTGAATCAGAAGAAGCAGAAGAAGGAGAAGGAGAAGGTGAAGTCTGGAGGGTGAATCAGAAGAAGTAGAAGAAGGAGAAGGAGAAGGTGAAGTCTGGAGGGTGAATCAGAAGAAGCAGAAGAAGGAGAAGGAGAAGGTGAAGTCTGGAGGTTGAATCAGAAGAAGCAGAAGAAGGAGAAGGAGAAGGTGAAGTCTGGAGGGTGAATCAGAAGAAGTAGAAGAAGGAGAAGGAGAAGGTGTAGTCTGGAGGGTGAATCAGAAGAAGTAGACGAAGGAGAAGGAGAAGGTGAAGTCTGGAGAGTGAATCAGAAGAAGTAGAAGAAGGAGAAGGAGAGGTGAAGTCTGGAGGGTGAATCAGAAGAAACAGAAGAAGGAGAAGGAGAAGGTGAAGTCTGGAGGGTGAATCAGAAGAAAGTAGAAAGAAGGAGAAGGAGAAGGTGTAGTCTGGAGGGTGAATCAGAAGAAGTAGACGAAGGAGAAGGAGAAGGTGAAGTCTGGAGGGTGAATCAGAAGAAGCAGAAGAAGGAGAAGGAGAAGATGAAGTCTGGAGGGTGAATCAGAAGAAGTAGAAGAAGGAGAAGGAGAAGGTGAAGTCCTGGAGGGTGAATCAGAAGAAGCAGAAGAAGGAGAAGGAGAAGGTGAAGTCTGGAGGGTGAATCAGAAGAAGCAGAAGAAGGAGAAGGAGAGGTGAAGTCTGGAGGGTGAATCAGAAGAAGCAGAATAGGAGAAGGAGAAGGTGAAGTCTGGAGGGTGAATCAGAGAAGCAGAAGAAGGAGAAGGAGAAGGTGAAGTCTGGAGGATGAATCAGAAGAAGTAGAAGAAGGAGAAGGAGAAGGTGAAGTCTGGAGGGTGAATCAGAAGAAGTAGAAGAAGGAGAAGGAGAAGGTGAAGTCTGGAGGGTGAATCAGAAGAAGTAGAAGAAGGAGAAGGAGAAGGTGAAGTCTGGAGGGTGAAGCAGAAGAAGTAGAAGAAGGAGAAGGAGAAGGTGAAGTCAGGAGGGTGAATCAGAAGAAGTAGAAGAAGGAGAAGGAGAAGGTGAAGTCAGGAGGGTGAAGCAGAAGAAGCAGAAGAAGGAGAAGGAGAAGGTGAAGGTCTGGAGGGTGAAGCAGAAGAAGCAGAAGAAGGAGAAGGAGAAGGTGAAGTCTGGAGGGTGAATCAGAAGAAGCAGAAGAAGGAGAAGGAGAAGGTGAAGTCTGGAGGGTTGAATCAGAAGAAGCAGAAGAAGGAGAAGGAGAAGGTGAAGTCAGAAGGGTGAATCAGAAGAAGCAGAAGAAGGAGAAGGAGAAGGTGAATTTAGGAGGGTGAATCAGAAGAAGCAGAAGAAGGAGAAGGAGCAGGTGAAGCCAGGGGGGTGTCGCAGAAGAAGTAGAAGAAGGAGAAGGAGAAGGTGAAGTCAGGACGGTGAAGCAGAAGAAGCAGAAGAAGGAGAAGGAGAAGGTGAAGCCTGGAGGGCGCAGCAGAAGAAGCAGAAGAAGGAGAAGGAGAAGGTGAAGTCTGGAGTGTGAAGCAGAAGAAGCAGAAGAAGGAGAAGGAGAAGATGAAGTCTGGAGGGTGAATCAGAAGAAGTAGAAGAAGGAGAAGGAGAAGGTGAAGTCTGGAGGGTGAATCAGAAGAAGTAGAAGAAGGAGAAGGAGAAGATGAAGTCTGGAGGGTGAATCAGAAGAAACAGAAGAAGTAGAAGGAGAAGGTGAAGTCTGGAGGGTGAATCAGAAGAAGCAGAAGAAGGAGAAGGAGAAGGTGAAGTCTGGAGGGTGAATCAGAAGAAGCAGAATAAGGAGAAGGAGAAGGTGAAGTCTGGAGGGTGAATCAGAAGAAGCAGAAGAAGGAGAAGGAGAAGGTGAAGTCTGGAGGGTGAATCAGAAGAAGTAGAAGAAGGAGAAGGAGAAGGTGAAGTCTGGAGGGTGAATCAGAAGAAGTATAAGAAGGAGAAGGAGAAGGTGAAGTCTGGAGGGTGAATCAGAAGAAGTAGAAGAAGGAGAAGGAGAAGGTGAAGTCTGGAGGGTGAAGCAGAAGAAGTAGATGAAGGAGAAGGAGAAGGTGAAGTCAGGAGGGTGAATCAGAAGAAGTAGAAGAAGGAGAAGGAGAAGGTGAGGTCTGGAGGGTGAATCAGAAGAAGCAGAAGAAGGAGAGGGAGAAGGTGAAGTCTGGAGGGTGAATCAGAAGAATCAGAAGAAGGAGAAGGAGAAGGTGAAGTCTGGAGGATGAATCAGAAGAAGTAGAAGAAGGAGAAGGAGAAGGTGAAGTCTGGAGGGTGAATCAGAAGAAGTAGAAGAAGGAGAAGGTGAAGTCTGGAGGGTGAATCAGAAGAAGTAGAAGAAGGAGAAGGAGAAGGTGAAGTCTGGAGGGTGAAGCAGAAGAAGTAGAAGAAGGAGAAGGAGAAGGTGAAGTCAGGAGGGTGAATCAGAAGAAGTAGAAGAAGGAGAAGGAGAAGGTGAAGTCAGGAGGGTGAAGCAGAAGAAGCAGAAGAAGGAGAAGGAGAAGGTGAAGTCTGGAGGGTGAAGCAGAAGAAGCAGAAGAAGGAGAAGGAGAAGGTGAAGTCTGGAGGGTGAATCAGAAGAAGCAGAAGAAGGAGAAGGAGAAGGTGAAGTCTGGAGGGTGAATCAGAAGAAGCAGAAGAAGGAGAAGGAGAAGGTGAAGTCAGGAGGGTGAATCAGAAGAAGCAGAAGAAGGAGAAGGAGAAGGTGAATTTAGGAGGGTGAATCAGAAGAAGTAGAAGAAGGAGAAGAGCAGGTGAAGCCAGGGGGTGTCGCAGAAGAAGTAGAAGAAGGAGAAGGAGAAGGTGAAGTCAGACGGTGAAGCAGAAGAAGCAGAAGAAGGAGAAGGAGAAGGTGAAGCCTGGAGGGCGCAGCAGAAGAAGCAGAAGAAGGAGAGGAGAAGGTGAAGTCTGGAGTGTGAAGCAGAAGAAGCAGAAGAAAGAGAAGGAGAAGATGAAGTCTGGAGGGTGAATCAGAAGAAGGAGAAGAAGGAGAAGGAGAAGGTGAAGTCTGGAGTGTGAATCAGAAGAAGTAAAGAAGGAGAAGGAGAAGATGAAGTCTGGAGGGTGAATCAGAAGAAACAGAAGAAGGAGAAGGAGAAGGTGAAGTCTGGAGGGTGAATCAGAAGAAGTAGAAGAAGGAGAAGGAGAAGGTGTAGTCTGGAGGGTGAATCAGAAGAAGTAGACGAAGGAGAAGGAGAAGGTGAAGTCTGGAGGGTGAATCAGAAGAAGCAGAAGAAGGAGAAGGAGAAGGTGAAGTCTGGAGGGTGAATCAGAAGAAGTAGAAGAAGGAGAAGGAGAAGGTGAAGTCTGGAGGGTGAATCAGAAGAAGCAGAAGAAGGAGAAGGAGAAGGTGAAGTCTGGAGGGTGAATCAGAAGAAGCAGAAGAAGGAGAAGGAGAAGGTGAGGTCTGGAGGGTGAATCAGAAGAAGCAGAATAAGGAGAAGGAGAAGGTGAAGTCTGGAGGGTGAATCAGAAGAAGCAGAAGAAGGAGAAGGAGAAGGTGAAGTCTGGAGGGTGAATCAGAAGAAGTAGAAGAAGGAGAAGGAGAAGGTGAAGTCTGGAGGGTGAATCAGAAGAAGTATAAGAAGGAGAAGGAGAAGGTGAAGTCTGGAGGGTGAATCAGAAGAAGTAAAAGAAGGAGAAGGAGAAGGTGAAGTCTGGAGGGTGAAGCAGAAGAAGTAGATGAAGGAGAAGGAGAAGGTGAAGTCAGGAGGGTGAATCAGAAGAAGTAGAAGAAGGAGAAGGAGAAGGTGAGGTCTGGAGGGTGAATCAGAAGAAGCAGAAGAAGGAGAGGGAGAAGGTGAAGTCTGGAGGGTGAATCAGAAGAATCAGAAGAAGGAGAAGGAGAAGGTGAAGTCTGGAGGGTGAATCAGAAGAAGCAGAAGAAAGAGAAGGAGAAGGTGAAGTCTGGAGGGTGAAGCAGAAGAAACAGAAGAAGGAGAAGGAGAAGGTGAAGACTGGAGGGTGAATCAGAAAAGTAGAAGAAGGAGAAGGAGAAGGTGAAGTCTGGAGGGTGAATCAGAAGAAGTAGAAGAAGGAGAAGGAGAAGGTGAAGTCTGGAGGGTGAATCAGAAGAAGCAGAAGAAGGAGAAGGAGAAGGTGAAGTCTGGAGGGTGAATCAGAAGAAGGAGAAGAAGGAGAAGGAGAAGATGAAGTCTGGAGGGTGAATCAGAAGAAGTAGAAGAAGGAGAAGGAGAAGGTGAAGTCTGGAGGCTGAATCAGAAGAAGTAGAAGAAGGAGAAGGAGAAGGTGAAGTCTGGAGGGTGAATCAGAAGAAACAGAAGAAGGAGAAGGAGAAGGTGAAGTCTGGAGGGTGTATCAGAAGAAGTAGAAGAAGGAGAAGGAGAAGGTGTAGTCTGGAGGTTGAATCAGAAGAAGTAGACGAAGGAGAAGGAGAAGGTGAAGTCTGGAGGGTGAATCAGAAGAAGCAGAAGAAGGAGAAGGAGAAGGTGAAGTCTGGAGGGTGAATCAGAAGAAGTAGAAGAAGGAGAAGGAGAAGGTGAAGTCTGGAGGGTGAATCAGAAGAAGCAGAAGAAGGAGAAGGAGAAGGTGAAGTCTGGAGGGTGAATCAGAAGAAGCAGAAGAAGGAGAAGGAGAAGGTGAAGTCTGGAGGGTGAATCAGAAGAAACAGAAGAAGGAGAAGGAGAAGGTGAAGTCTGGAGGGTGAATCAGAAGAAGTAGAAGAAGGAGAAGGAGAAGGTGTAGTCTGGAGGGTGAATCAGAAGAAGTAGACGAAGGAGAAGGAGAAGGTGAAGTCTGGAGGGTGTATCAGAAGAAGTAGAAGAAGGAGAAGGAGAAGGTGAAGTCTGGAGGGTGAATCAGAAGAAACAGAAGAAGGAGAAGGAGAAGGTGAAGTCTGGAGGGTGAATCAGAAGAAGTAGAAGAAGGAGAAGGAGAAGGTGTAGTCTGGAGGGTGAATCAGAAGAAGTAGACGAAGGAGAAGGAGAAGGTGAAGTCTGGAGCGTGAATCAGAAGAAGCAGAAGAAGGAGAAGGAGAAGATGAAGTCTGGAGGGTGAATCAGAAGAAGTAGAAGAAGGAGAAGGAGAAGGTGAAGTCTGGAGGGTGAATCAGAAGAAGCAGAAGAAGGAGAAGGAGAAGGTGAAGTCTGGAGGGTGAATCAGAAGAAGCAGAAGAAGGAGAAGGAGAAGGTGATGTCTGGAGGGTGAATCAGAAGAAGCAGAATAAGGAGAAGGAGAAGGTGAAGTCTGGAGGGTGAATCAGAAGAAGCAGAAGAAGGAGAAGGAGAAGGTGAAGTCTGGAGGATGAATCAGAAGAAGTAGAAGAAGGAGAAGGAGAAGGTGAACTCTGGAGGGTGAATCAGAAGAAGTAGAAGAAGGAGAAGGAGAAGGTGAAGTCTGGAGGGTGAATCAGAAGAAGTAGAAGAAGGAGAAGGAGAAGGTGAAGTCTGGAGGGTGAAGCAGAAGAAGTAGAAGAAGGAGAAGTAGAAGGTGAAGTCAGGAGGGTGAATCAGAAGAAGTAGAAGAAGGAGAAGGAGAAGGTGAATTCAGGAGGGTGAAGCAGAAGAAGCAGAAGAAGGAGAAGGGGAAGGTGAAGTCTGGAGGGTGAAGCAGAAGAAGCAGAAGAAGGAGAAGGAGAAGGTGAAGTCTGGAGGGTGAATCAGAAGAAGCAGAAGAAGGAGAAGGAGAAGGTGAAGTCTGGAGGGTGAATCAGAAGAAGCAGAAGAAGGAGAAGGAGAAGGTGAAGTCAGGAGGGTGAATCAGAAGAAGCAGAAGAAGGAGAAGGAGAAGGTGAATTTAGGAGGGTGAATCAGAAGAAGCAGAAGAAGGAGAAGGAGCAGGTGAAGCCAGGGGGGTGTCGCAGAAGAAGTAGAAGAGGGAGAAGGAGAAGGTGAAGTCAGGACGGTGAAGCAGAAGATGCAGAAGAAGGAGAAGGAGAAGGTGAAGCCTGGAGGGCGCAGCAGAAGAAGCAGAAGAAGGAGAAGGAGAAGGTGAAGTCTGGAGTGTGAAGCAGAAGAAGCAGAAGAAGGAGAAGGAGAAGGTGAAGTCTGGAGGGCGCAGCAGAAGAAGCAGAAGAAGGAGAATGAGAAGGTGAAGTCTGGAGGGTGAATCAGAAGAAGCAGAAGAAGGAGAAGGAGAAGGTGAAGTCTGGAGGGTGAATCAGAAGAAGTAGAAGAAGGAGAAGGAGAAGGTGAAGTCAGGAGGGTGAATCAGAAGAAGTAGAAGAAGGAGAAGGAGAAGGTGAAGTCAGGAGGGTGAATCAGAAGAAGCAGAAGAAGGTGAAGGAGAAGGTGAAGTCTGGAGGGCGAATCAGAAGAAACAGAAGAAGGAGAAGGAGAAGGTGAAGTCTGGAGGGTGAATCAGAAGAAGCAGAAGAAGGAGAAGGAGAAGGTGAAGTCTGGAGGTTGAATCAGAAGAAGCAGAATAACGAGAAGGTGAAGGTGAAGTCTGGAGGGTGAATCAGAAGAAGCAGAATAAGGAGAAGGAGAAGGTGAAGTCTGGAGGGTGAATCAGAAGAAGCAGAAGAAGGAGAAGGAGAAGGTGAAGTCTGGAGGGTGAATCAGAAGAGGTAGAAGAAGGAGAAGGAGAAGGTGAAGTCTGGAGGGTGAAGCAGAAGAAGGAGAAGAAGGAGAAGGAGAAGGTGAAGTCAGGAGGGTGAATCAGAAGAAGTAGAAGAAGGAGAAGGAGAAGGTGAAGCCAGGAGGGTGAATCAGAAGAAGCAGAAGAAGGAGAAGGAGAAGGTGAAGTCTGGAGGGTGAATCAGAAGAATCAGAAGAAGGAGAAGGAGAAGGTGAAGTCTGGAGGGTGAATCAGAAGAATCAGAAGAAAGAGAAGGAGAAGGTGAAGTCTGGAGGCTGAAGCAGAAGAAACAGAAGAAGGAGAAGGAGAATGTGAAGACTGGAGGGTGAATCAGAAGAAGTAGAAGAAGGAGAAGGAGAAGGTGAAGTCTGGAGGGTGAATCAGAAGAAGTAGAAGAAGGAGAAGGAGAAGGTGAAGTCTGGAGGGTGAATCAGAAGAAGCAGAAGAAGGAGAAGGAGAAGGTGAAGTCTGGAGGGTGAATCAGAAGATGCAGAAGAAGGAGAAGGAGAAGATGAAGTCTGGAGGGTGAATCAGAAGAAGTAGAAGAAGGAGAAGGAGAAGGTGAAGTCTGGAGGGTGAATCAGAAGAAGTAGAAGAAGGAGAAGGAGAAGGTGAAGTCTGGAGGGTGAATCAGAAGAGGTAGAAGAAGGAGAAGGAGAAGGTGAAGTCTGGAGGGTGAATCAGAAGAAGTAGAAGAAGGAGAAGGAGAAGGTGAAGTCTGGAGGGTGAAGCAGAAGAAGTAGATGAAGGAGAAGGAGAAGGTGAAGTCAGGAGGGTGAATCAGAAGAAGTAGAAGAAGGAGAAGGAGAAGGTGTGGTCTGGAGGGTGAATCAGAAGAAGCAGAAGAAGGAGAGGGAGAAGGTGAAGTCTGGAGGGTGAATCAGAAGAATCAGAAGAAGGAGAAGGAGAAGGTGAAGTCTGGAGGGTGAATCAGAAGAAGCAGAAGAAAGAGAAGGAGAAGGTGAAGTCTGGAGGGTGAAGCAGAAGAAACAGAAGAAGGAGAAGGAGAAGGTGAAGACTGGAGGGTGAATCAGAAAAGTAGAAGAAGGAGAAGGAGAAGGTGAAGTCTGGAGGGTGAATCAGAAGAAGTAGAAGAAGGAGAAGGAGAAGGTGAAGTCTGGAGGGTGAATCAGAAGAAGCAGAAGAAGGAGAAGGAGAAGGTGAAGTCTGGAGGGTGAATCAGAAGAAGGAGAAGAAGGAGAAGGAGAAGATGAAGTCTGGAGGGTGAATCAGAAGAAGTAGAAGAAGGAGAAGGAGAAGGTGAAGTCTGGAGGCTGAATCAGAAGAAGTAGAAGAAGGAGAAGGAGAAGGTGAAGTCTGGAGGGTGAATCAGAAGAAACAGAAGAAGGAGAAGGAGAAGGTGAAGTCTGGAGGGTGTATCAGAAGAAGTAGAAGAAGGAGAAGGAGAAGGTGTAGTCTGGAGGTTGAATCAGAAGAAGTAGACGAAGGAGAAGGAGAAGGTGAAGTCTGGAGGGTGAATCAGAAGAAGCAGAAGAAGGAGAAGGAGAAGTTGAAGTCTGGAGGGTGAATCAGAAGAAGTAGAAGAAGGAGAAGGAGAAGGTGAAGTCTGGAGGGTGAATCAGAAGAAGCAGAAGAAGGAGAAGGAGAAGGTGAAGTCTGGAGGGTGAATCAGAAGAAGCAGAAGAAGGAGAAGGAGAAGGTGAAGTCTGGAGGGTGAATCAGAAGAAACAGAAGAAGGAGAAGGAGAAGGTGAAGTCTGGAGGGTGAATCAGAAGAAGTAGAAGAAGGAGAAGGAGAAGGTGTAGTCTGGAGGGTGAATCAGAAGAAGTAGACGAAGGAGAAGGAGAAGGTGAAGTCTGGAGGGTGAATCAGAAGAAGTAGAAGAAGGAGAAGGAGAAGGTGAAGTCTGGAGGGTGAATCCGAAGAAACAGAAGAAGGAGAAGGAGAAGGTGAAGTCTGGAGGGTGAATCAGAAGAAGTAGAAGAAGGAGAAGGAGAAGGTGTAGTCTGGAGGGTGAATCAGAAGAAGTAGACGAAGGAGAAGGAGAAGGTGAAGTCTGGAGCGTGAATCAGAAGAAGCAGTAGAAGGAGAAGGAGAAGATGAAGTCTGGAGGGTGAATCAGAAGAAGTAGAAGAAGGAGAAGGAGAAGGTGAAGTCTGGAGGGTGAATCAGAAGAAGCAGAAGAAGGAGAAGGAGAAGGTGAAGTCTGGAGGGTGAATCAGAAGAAGCAGAAGAAGGAGAAGGAGAAGGTGATGTCTGGAGGGTGAATCAGAAGAAGCAGAATAAGGAGAAGGAGAAGGTGAAGTCTGGAGGGTGAATCAGAAGAAGCAGAAGAAGGAGAAGGAGAAGGTGAAGTCTGGAGGATGAATCAGAAGAAGTAGAAGAAGGAGAAGGAGAAGGTGAACTCTGGAGGGTGAATCAGAAGAAGTAGAAGAAGGAGAAGGAGAAGGTGAAGTCTGGAGGGTGAATCAGAAGAAGTAGAAGAAGGAGAAGGAGAAGGTGAAGTCTGGAGGGTGAAGCAGAAGAAGTAGAAGAAGGAGAAGGAGAAGGTGAAGTCAGGAGGGTGAATCAGAAGAAGTAGAAGAAGGAGAAGGAGAAGGTGAATTCAGGAGGGTGAAGCAGAAGAAGCAGAAGAAGGAGAAGGGGAAGGTGAAGTCTGGAGGGTGAAGCAGAAGAAGCAGAAGAAGGAGAAGGAGAAGGTGAAGTCTGGAGGGTGAATCAGAAGAAGCAGAAGAAGGAGAAGGAGAAGGTGAAGTCTGGAGGGTGAATCAGAAGAAGCAGAAGAAGGAGAAGGAGAAGGTGAAGTCAGGAGGGTGAATCAGAAGAAGCAGAAGAAGGAGAAGGAGAAGGTGAATTTAGGAGGGTGAATCAGAAGAAGCAGAAGAAGGAGAAGGAGCAGGTGAAGCCAGGGGGGTGTCGCAGAAGAAGTAGAAGAGGGAGAAGGAGAAGGTGAAGTCAGGACGGTGAAGCAGAAGATGCAGAAGAAGGAGAAGGAGAAGGTGAAGCCTGGAGGGCGCAGCAGAAGAAGCAGAAGAAGGAGAAGGAGAAGGTGAAGTCTGGAGTGTGAAGCAGAAGAAGCAGAAGAAGGAGAAGGAGAAGGTGAAGTCTGGAGGGCGCAGCAGAAGAAGCAGAAGAAGGAGAATGAGAAGGTGAAGTCTGGAGGGTGAATCAGAAGAAGCAGAAGAAGGAGAAGGAGAAGGTGAAGTCTGGAGGGTGAATCAGAAGAAGTAGAAGAAGGAGAAGGAGAAGGTGAAGTCAGGAGGGTGAATCAGAAGAAGTAGAAGAAGGAGAAGGAGAAGGTGAAGTCAGGAGGGTGAATCAGAAGAAGCAGAAGAAGGAGAAGGAGAAGGTGAAGTCTGGAGGGCGAATCAGAAGAAACAGAAGAAGGAGAAGGAGAAGGTGAAGTCTGGAGGGTGAATCAGAAGAAGCAGAAGAAGGAGAAGGAGAAGGTGAAGTCTGGAGGTTGAATCAGAAGAAGCAGAATAACGAGAAGGTGAAGGTGAAGTCTGGAGGGTGAATCAGAAGAAGCAGAATAAGGAGAAGGAGAAGGTGAAGTCTGGAGGGTGAATCAGAAGAAGCAGAAGAAGGAGAAGGAGAAGGTGAAGTCTGGAGGGTGAATCAGAAGAGGTAGAAGAAGGAGAAGGAGAAGGTGAAGTCTGGAGGGTGAAGCAGAAGAAGGAGAAGAAGGAGAAGGAGAAGGTGAAGTCAGGAGGGTGAATCAGAAGAAGTAGAAGAAGGAGAAGGAGAAGGTGAAGCCAGGAGGGTGAATCAGAAGAAGCAGAAGAAGGAGAAGGAGAAGGTGAAGTCTGGAGGGTGAATCAGAAGAATCAGAAGAAGGAGAAGGAGAAGGTGAAGTCTGGAGGGTGAATCAGAAGAATCAGAAGAAAGAGAAGGAGAAGGTGAAGTCTGGAGGCTGAAGCAGAAGAAACAGAAGAAGGAGAAGGAGAATGTGAAGACTGGAGGGTGAATCAGAAGAAGTAGAAGAAGGAGAAGGAGAAGGTGAAGTCTGGAGGGTGAATCAGAAGAAGTAGAAGAAGGAGAAGGAGAAGGTGAAGTCTGGAGGGTGAATCAGAAGAAGCAGAAGAAGGAGAAGGAGAAGGTGAAGTCTGGAGGGTGAATCAGAAGATGCAGAAGAAGGAGAAGGAGAAGATGAAGTCTGGAGGGTGAATCAGAAGAAGTAGAAGAAGGAGAAGGAGAAGGTGAAGTCTGGAGGGTGAATCAGAAGAAGTAGAAGAAGGAGAAGGAGAAGGTGAAGTCTGGAGGGTGAATCAGAAGAGGTAGAAGAAGGAGAAGGAGAAGGTGAAGTCTGGAGGGTGAGGCAGAAGAAGCAGAAGAAGGAGAAGGAGAAGGTGAAGTCTGGAGGGTGAAGCAGAAGAAGGAGAAGAAGGAGAAGGAGAAGGTGAAGTCAGGAGGGTGAATCAGAAGAAGCAGAAGAAGGAGAAGGAGAAGGTGAAGTCTGGAGGTTGACTCAGAAGAAGCAGAATAACGAGAAGCAGAAGGTGAAGTCTGGAGGGTGAATCAGAAGAAGCAGAATAAGGAGAAGGAGAAGGTGAAGTCTGGAGGGTGAATCAGAAGAAGCAGAAGAAGGAGAAGGAGAAGGTGAAGTCTGGAGGGTGAATCAGAAGAGGTAGAAGAAGGAGAAGGAGAAGGTGAAGTCAGGAGGGTGAAGCAGAAGAAGCAGAAGAAGGAGAAGGAGAAGGTGAAGTCTGGTGGGTGAAGCAGAAGAAGCAGAAGAAGGAGAAGGAGAAGGTGAAGTCTGGAGGGTGAAGCAGAAGAAGCAGAAGAAGGAGAAGGAGAAGGTGAAGTCAGGAGGGTGGATCAGAAGAAGTAGAAGAAGGAGAAGGAGAAGGTGAAGTCTGGAGGGTGAATCAGAAGAAGCAGAAGAAGGAGAAGGAGAAGGTGAAGTCTGGAGGGCGCAGCAGAAGAAGCAGAAGAAGGAGAAAGAGAAGGTGAAGTCTGGAGGGTGAAGCAGAAGAAGCAGAAGAAGGAGAAGGAGAGGGTGAAGTCTGGAGGGTGAATCAGAAGAAGTAGAAGAAGGAGAAGGAGAAGGTGAAGTCAGGAGAGTGAAGCAGAAGAAG
This sequence comes from Somniosus microcephalus, assembly GCF_052327205.1. NCBI lineage: Eukaryota > Metazoa > Chordata > Chondrichthyes > Squaliformes > Somniosidae > Somniosus > Somniosus microcephalus. The sequence goes on from NW_028225184.1 coordinate 17,582,427, forward strand.
CAGAAGAAGGAGAAGGAGAAGGTGAAGTCTGGAGGGCGAAGCAGAAGAAGCAGAAGAAGGAGAAGGAGAAGGTGAAGTCTGGAGGGTGAAGCAGAAGAAGCAGAAGAAGGAGAAGGAGAAGGTGAAGTCTGGAGGGTGAATCAGAAGAAGTAGAAGAAGGAGAAGGAGAAGGTGAAGTCAGGAGGGTGAAGCAGAAGAAGCAGAAGAAGGAGAAGGAGAAGGTGAAGTCTGGAGGGTGAAGCAGAAGAAGCAGAAGAAGGAGAAGGAGAAGGTGAAGTCTGGAGGGTGAATCAGAAGAAGCAGAAGAAGGAGAAGGAGAAGGTGAAGTCTGGAGGGTGAATCAGAAGAAGCAGAAGAAGGAGAAGGAGAAGGTGAAGTCAGGAGGGTGAATCAGAAGAAGCAGAAGAAGGAGAAGGAGAAGGTGAATTTAAGAGGGTGAATCAGAAGAAGCAGAAGAAGGAGAAGGAGCAGGTGAAGTCAGGGGGGTGTAGCAGAAGAAGTAGAAGAAGGAGAAGGAGAAGGTGAAGTCAGGACGGTGAAGCAGAAGAAGCAGAAGAAGGAGAAGGAGAAGGTGAAGCCTGGAGGGCGCAGCAGAAGAAGCCGAAGAAGGAGAAGGAGAAGGTGAAGTCTGGAGTGTGAAGCAGAAGAAGCAGAAGAAGGAGAAGGAGAAGGTGAAGTCTGGAGGGCGCAGCAGAAGAAGCAGAAGAAGGAGAATGAGAAGGTGAAGTCTGGAGGGTGAATCAGAAGAAGAAGAAGAAGGAGAAGGAGAAGGTGAAGTCTGGAGGGTGAATCAGAAGAAGTAGAAGAAGGAGAAGGAGAAGGTGAAGTCAGGAGGGTGATTCAGAAGAAGTAGAAGAAGGAGAAGGAGAAGGTGAAGTCAGGAGGGTGAATCAGAAGAAGCAGAAGAAGGAGAAGGAGAAGGTGAAGTCTGGAGGGCGAATCAGAAGAAACAGAAGAAGGAGAAGGAGAAGGTGAAGTCTGGAGGGTGAATCAGAAGAAGCAGAAGAAGGAGAAGGAGAAGGTGAAGTCTGGAGGTAGAATCAGAAGAAGCAGAATAACGAGAAGGAGAAGGTGAAGTCTGGAGGGTGAATCAGAAGAAGCAGAATAAGGAGAAGGAGAAGGTGAAGTCTGGAGGGTGAATCAGAAGAGGTAGAAGAAGGAGAAGGAGAAGGTGAAGTCTGGAGGGTGAAGCAGAAGAAGGAGAAGAAGGAGAAGGAGAAGGTGAAGTCAGGAGGGTGAATCAGAAGAAGTAGAAGAAGGAGAAGGAGAAGGTGCAGTCTGGAGGGTGAATCAGAAGAAGCAGAAGAAGGAGAAGGAGAAGGTGAAGTCTGGAGGTTGAATCAGAAGAAGCAGAATAACGAGAAGGAGAAGGTGAAGTCTGGAGGGTGAATCAGAAGAAGCAGAATAAGGAGAAGGAGAAGGTGAAGTCTGGAGGGTGAATCAGAAGAAGCAGAAGAAGGAGAAGGAGAAGGTGAAGTCTGGAGGGTGAATCAGAAGAGGTAGAAGAAGGAGAAGGAGAAGGTGAAGTCAGGAGGGTGAAGCAGAAGAAGCAGAAGAAGGAGAAGGAGAAGGTGAAGTCTGGTGGGTGAAGCAGAAGAAGCAGAAGAAGGAGAAGGAGAAGGTGAAGTCTGGAGGGTGAAGCAGAAGAAGCAGAAGAAGGAGAAGGAGAAGGTGAAGTCAGGAGGGTGGATCAGAAGAAGTAGAAGAAGGAGAAGGAGAAGGTGAAGTCTGGAGGGTGAATCAGAAGAAGCAGAAGAAGGAGAAGGAGAAGGTGAAGTCTGGAGGGCGCAGCAGAAGAAGCAGAAGAAGGAGAAAGAGAAGGTGAAGTCTGGAGGGTGAAGCAGAAGAAGCAGAAGAAGGAGAAGGAGAGCATGAAGTCTGGAGGGTGAATCAGAAGAAGTAGAAGAAGGAGAAGGAGAAGGTGAAGTCAGGAGAGTGAAGCAGAAGAAGCAGAAGAAGGAGAAGGAGAAGGTGAAGTCTGGAGGGCGAAGCAGAAGAAGCAGAAGAAGGAGAAGGAGAAGGTGAAGTCTGGAGGGTGAAGCAGAAGAAGCAGAAGAAGGAGAAGGAATAGGTGAAGTCTGGAGGGTGAATCAGAAGAAGTAGAAAAAGGAGAAGGAGAAGGTGAAGTCAGGAGGGTGAAGCAGAAGAAGCAGAAGAAGGAGAAGGAGAAGGTGAAGTCCGGAGGGTGAAGCAGAAGAAGCAGAAGAAGGAGAAGGAGAAGGTGAAGTCTGGAGGGTGAATCGGAAGAAGCAGAAGAAGGAGAAGGAGAAGGTGAAGTCTGGAGGGTGAATCAGAAGAAGCAGAAGAAGGAGAAGGAGAAGGTGAAGTCAGGAGGGTGAATCAGAAGAAGCAGAAGAAGGAGAAGGAGAAGGTGAATTTAGGAGGGTGAATCAGAAGAAGCAGAAGAAGGAGAAGGAGCAGGTGAAGTCAGGGGGGTGTAGCAGAAGAAGTAGAAGAAGGAGAAGGAGAAGGTGAAGTCAGGACGGTGAAGCAGAAGAAGCAGAAGAAGGAGAAGGAGAAGGTGAAGCCTGGAGGGCGCAGCAGAAGAAGCAGAAGAAGGAGAAGGAGAAGGTGAAGTCTGGAGTGTGAAGCAGAAGAAGCAGAAGAAGGAGAAGGAGAAGGTGAAGTCTGGAGGGCGCAGCAGAAGAAGCAGAAGAAGGAGAATGAGAAGGTGAAGTCTGGAGGGTGAATCAGAAGAAGCAGAAGAAGGAGAAGGAGAAGGTGAAGTCTGGAGGGTGAATCAGAAGAAGGAGAAGAAGGAGAAGGAGAAGGTGAAGTCAGGAGGGTGAATCAGAAGAAGTAGAAGAAGGAGAAGGAGAAGGTGAAGTCAGGAGGGTGAATCAGAAGAAGCAGAAGAAGGAGAAGGAGAAGGTGAAGTCTGGAGGGCGAATCAGAAGAAACAGAAGATGGAGAAGGAGAAGGTGAAGTCTGGAGGGTGAATCAGAAGAAGCTGAAGAAGGAGAAGGAGAAGGTGAAGTCTGGAGGTTGAATCAGAAGAAGCAGAATAACGAGAAGGAGAAGGTGAAGTCTGGAGGGTGAATCAGAAGAAGCAGAATAAGGAGAAGGAGAAGGTGAAGTCTGGAGGGTGAATCAGAAGAGGTAGAAGAAGGAGAAGGAGAAGGTGAAGTCTGGAGGGTGAAGCAGAAGAAGGAGAAGAAGGAGAAGGAGAAGGTGAAGTCAGGAGGGTGAATCAGAAGAAGTAGAATAAGGAGAAGGAGAAGGTGAAGCCAGGAGGGTGAATCAGAAGAAGCAGAAGAAGGAGAAGGAGAAGGTGAAGTCTGGAGGGTGAATCAGAAGAATCAGAAGAAGGAGAAGGAGAAGGTGAAGTCTGGAGGGTGAATCAGAAGAATCAGAAGAAAGAGAAGGAGAAGGTGAAGTCTGGAGGCTGAAGCAGAAGAAACAGAAGAAGGAGAAGGAGAATGTGAAGACTGGAGAGTGAATCAGAAGAAGTAGAAGAAGGAGAAGGAGAAGGTGAAGTCTGGAGGGTGAATCAGAAGAAGTAGAAGAAGGAGAAGGAGAAGGTGAAGTCTGGAGGGTGAATCAGAAGAAGCAGAAGAAGGAGAAGGAGAAGGTGAAGTCTGGAGGGTGAATCAGAAGATGCAGAAGAAGGAGAAGGAGAAGATGAAGTCTGGAGGGTGAATCAGAAGAAGTAGAAGAAGGAGAAGGAGAAGGTGAAGTCTGGAGGGTGAATCAGAAGAAGTAGAAGAAGGAGAAGGAGAAGGTGAAGTCTGGAGGGTGAATCAGAAGAAACAGAAGAAGGAGAAGGAGAAGGTGAAGTCTGGAGGGTGAATCAGAAGAAGTAGAAGAAGGAGAAGGTGTAGTCTGGAGGGTGAATCAGAAGAAGTAGACGAAGGAGAAGGAGAAGGTGAAGACTGGAGGGTGAATCAGAAGAAGCAGAAGAAGGAGAAGGAGAAGATGAAGTCTGGAGGGTGAATCAGAAGAAGTAGAAGAAGGAGAAGGAGAAGGTGAAGTCTGGAGGGTGAATCAGAAGAAGCAGAAGAAGGAGAAGGAGAAGGTGAAGTCTGGAGGGTGAATCAGAAGAAGCAGAAGAAGGAGAAGGAGAAGGTGAAGTCTGGAGGGTGAATCAGAAGAAGCAGAATAAGGAGAAGGAGAAGGTGAAGTCTGGAGGGTGAATCAGAAGAAGCAGAAGAAGCAGAAGGAGAAGGTGAAGTCTGGAGGATGAATCAGAAGAAGTAGAAGAAGGAGAAGGAGAAGGTGAAGTCTGGAGGGTGAATCAGAAGAAGTAGAAGAAGGAGAAGGAGAAGGTGAAGTCTGGAGGGTGAATCAGAAGAAGTAGAAGAAGGAGAAGGAGAAGGTGAAGTCTGGAGGGTGAAGCAGAAGAAGTAGAAGAAGGAGAAGGAGAAGGTGAAGTCATGAGGGTGAATCAGAAGAAGTAGAAGAGGGAGAAGGAGAAGGTGAAGTCAGGAGGGTGAAGCAGAAGAAGCAGAAGAAGGAGAAGGAGAAGGTGAAGTCTGGAGGGTGAAGCAGAAGAAGCAGAAGAAGGAGAAGGAGAAGGTGAAGTCTGGAGGGTGAATCAGAAGAAGCAGAAGAAAGAGAAGGAGAAGGTGAAGTCTGGAGGGTGAATCAGAAGAAGTAGAAGAAGGAGAAGGAGAAGGTGAAGTCTGGAGGGTGAATCAGAAGAAGCAGAAGAAGGAGAAGGAGAAGGTGAAGTCTGGAGGGTGAATCAGAAGAAGCAGAAGAAGGAGAAGGAAAAGGTGAAGTCTGGAGGGTGAATCAGAAGAAGCAGAAGAAGGAGAAGGAGAAGGTGAAGTCTGGAGGATGAATCAGAAGAAGCAGAATAAGGAGAAGGAGAAGGTGAAGTCTGGAGGGTGAATCAGAAGAAGCAGAAGAAGGAGAAGGAGAAGGTGAAGTCTGGAGGGTGAAGCAGAAGAAGTAGAAGAAGGAGAAGGAGAAGGTGAAGTCAGGAGGGTGAATCAGAAGAAGCAGAAGAAGGAGAAGGAGAAGGTGAAGTCTGGAGGGTGAATCAGAAGAATCAGAAGAAGGAGAAGGAGAAAATTATGTCTGGAGGGTGAATCAGAAGAAGCAGAAGAAAGAGAAGGAGAAGGTGAAGTCTGGAGGGTGAAGCAGAAGAAACAGAAGAAGGAGAAGGAGTAGGTGAAGACTGGAGGGTGAATCAGAAGAAGTAGAAGAAGGAGAAGGTGAAGTCTGGAGGGTGAATCAGACGAAGTAGAAGAAGGAGAAGGAGAAGGTGAAGTCTGGAGGGTGAATCAGAAGAAGCAGAAGAAGGAGAAGGAGAAGGTGAAGTTAGGAGGGTGAATCAGAAGAAGCAGAAGAAGGAGAAGGAGCAGGTGAAGTCAGGGGGGTGAAGCAGAAGAAGTAGAAGAAGGAGAAGGAGAAGGTGAAGTCAGGACGGTGAAGCAGAAGAAGCAGAAGAAGGAGAAGGAGAAGGTGAAGTCTGGAGGGTGAAGCAGAAGAAGCAGAAGAAGGAGAAGGAGAGGGTGAAGTCTGGAGGGTGAATCAGAAGAAGTAGAAGAAGGAGAAGGAGAAGGTGAAGTCAGGAGAGTGAAGCAGAAGAAGCAGAAGAAGGAGAAGGAGAAGGTGAAGTCTGGAGGGCGAAGCAGAAGAAGCAGAAGAAGGAGAAGGAGAAGGTGAAGTCTGGAGGGTGAAGCAGAAGAAGCAGAAGAAGGAGAAGGAGTAGGTGAAGTCCGGAGGGTGAATCAGAAGAAGTAGAAGAAGGAGAAGGATAAGGTGAAGTCAGGAGGGTGAAGCAGAAGAAGCAGAAGAAGGAGAAGGAGAAGGTGAAGTCTGGTGGGTGAAGCAGAAGAAGCAGAAGAAGGAGAAGGAGAAGGTGAAATCTGGAGTGTGAAGCAGAAGAAGCAGAAGAAGGAGAAGGAGAAGGTGAAGTCAGGAGGGTGGATCAGAAGAAGTAGAAGAAGGAGAAGGAGAAGGTGAAGTCTGGAGGGTGAATCAGAAGAAGCAGAAGAAGGAGAAGGAGAAGGTGAAGTCTGGAGGGCGCAGCAGAAGAAGCAGAAGAAGGAGAAAGAGAAGGTGAAGTCTGGAGGGTGAAGCAGAAGAAGCAGAAGAAGGAGAAGGAGAGGGTGAAGTCTGGAGGGTGAATCAGAAGAAGTAGAAGAAGGAGAAGGAGAAGGTGAAGTCTGGAGGGTGAAGCAGAAGAAGTAGAAGAAGGAGAAGGAGAAGGTGAAGTCAGGAGGGTGAATCAGAAGAAGCAGAAGAAGGAGAAGGAGAAGGTGAAGTCTGGAGGGTGAATCAGAAGAATCAGAAGAAGGAGAAGGAGAAGATGAAGTCTGGAGGGTGAATCAGAAGAAGCAGAAGAAAGAGAAGGAGAAGGTGAAGTCTGGAGGGTGAAGCAGAAGAAACAGAAGAAGGAGAAGGAGTAGGTGAAGACTGGAGGGTGAATCAGAAGAAGTAGAAGAAGGAGAAGGAGAAGGTGAAGTCTGGAGGGTGAATCAGACGAAGTAGAAGAAGGAGAAGGTGAAGTCTGGAGGGTGAATCAGAAGAAGCAGAAGAAGGAGAAGGAGAAGGTGAAGTTAGGAGGGTGAATCAGAAGAAGCAGAAGAAGGAGAAGGAGCAGGTGAAGTCAGGGGGGTGAAGCAGAAGAAGTAGAAGAAGGAGAAGGAGAAGGTGAAGTCAGGACGGTGAAGCAGAAGAAGCAGAAGAAGGAGAAGGAGAAGGTGAAGTCTGGAGGGTGAAGCAGAAGAAGCAGAAGAAGGAGAAGGAGAGGGTGAAGTCTGGAGGGTGAATCAGAAGAAGTAGAAGAAGGAGAAGGAGAAGGTGAAGTCAGGAGAGTGAAGCAGAAGAAGCAGAAGAAGGAGAAGGAGAAGGTGAAGTCTGGAGGGCGAAGCAGAAGAAGCAGAAGAAGGAGAAGGAGAAGGTGAAGTCTGGAGGGTGAAGCAGAAGAAGCAGAAAAAGGAGAAGGAGTAGGTGAAGTCTGGAGGGTGAATCAGAAGAAGTAGAAGAAGGAGAAGGATAAGGTGAAGTCAGGAGGGTGAAGCAGAAGAAGCAGAAGAAGGAGAAGGAGAAGGTGAAGTCTGGTGGGTGAAGCAGAAGAAGCAGAAGAAGGAGAAGGAGAAGGTGAAGTCTGGAGGGTGAAGCAGAAGAAGCAGAAGAAGGAGAAGGAGAAGGTGAAGTCAGGAGGGTGGATCAGAAGAAGTAGAAGAAGGAGAAGGAGAAGGTGAAGTCTGGAGGGTGAATCAGAAGAAGCAGAAGAAGGAGAAGGAGAAGGTGAAGTCTGGAGGGCGCAGCAGAAGAAGCAGAAGAAGGAGAAAGAGAAGGTGAAGTCTGGAGGGTGAAGCAGAAGAAGCAGAAGAAGGAGAAGGAGAGGGTGAAGTCTGGAGGGTGAATCAGAAGAAGTAGAAGAAGGAGAAGGAGAAGGTGAAGTCAGGAGAGTGAAGCAGAAGAAGCAGAAGAAGGAGAAGGAGAAGGTGAAGTCTGGAGGGAGAAGCAGAAGAAGCAGAAGAAGTAGAAGGAGTAGGTGAAGTCTGGAGGGTGAAGCAGAAGAAGCAAAAGAAGGAGAAGGAGTAGGTGAAGTCAGGAGGGTGAAGCAGAAGAAGCAGAAGAAGGAGAAGGAGAAGGTGAAGTCTGGTGGGTGAAGCAGAAGAAGCAGAAGAAGGAGAAGGAGAAGGTGAAGTCTGGAGGGTGAAGCAGAAGAAGCAGAAGAAGGAGAAGGAGAAGGTGAAGTCAGGAGGGTGGATCAGAAGAAGTAGAAGAAGGAGAAGGAGAAGGTGAAGTCTGGAGGGTGAATCAGAAGAAGCAGAAGAAGGAGAAGGAGAAGGTGAAGTCTGGAGGGCGCAGCAGAAGAAGCAGAAGAAGGAGAAAGAGAAGGTGAAGTCTGGAGGGTGAAGCAGAAGAAGCAGAAGAAGGAGAAGGAGAGGGTGAAGTCTGGAGGGTGAATCAGAAGAAGTAGAAGAAGGAGAAGGAGAAGGTGAAGTCAGGAGATTGAAGCAGAAGAAGCAGAAGAAGGAGAAGGAGAAGGTGAAGTCTGGAGGGCGAAGCAGAAGAAGCAGAAGAAGGAGAAGGAGAAGGTGAAGTCTGGAGGGTGAAGCAGAAGAAGCAGAAGAAGGAGAAGGAGTAGGTGAAGTCTGGAGGGTGAATCAGAAGAAGTAGAAGAAGGAGAAGGAGAAGGTGAAGTCAGGAGGGTGAAGCAGAAGAAGCAGAAGAAGGAGAAGGAGAAGGTGAAGTCTGGAGGGTGAAGCAGAAGAAGCAGAAGAAGGAGAAGGAGAAGGTGAAGTCTGGAGGGTGAATCAGAAGAAGCAGAAGAAGGAGAAGGAGAAGGTGAAGTCTGGAGGGTGAATCAGAAGAAGCAGAAGAAGGAGAAGGAGAAGGTGAAGTCAGGAGGGTGAATCAGAAGAAGCAGAAGAAGGAGAAGGAGAAGGTGAATTTAGGAGGGTGAATCAGAAGAAGCAGAAGAAGGAGAAGGAGCAGGTGAAGTCAGGGGGGTGTAGCAGAAGAAGTAGATGAAGGAGAAGGAGAAGGTGAAGTCAGGACGGTGAAGCAGAAGAAGCAGAAGAAGGAGAAGGAGAAGGTGAAGCCTGGAGGGCGCAGCAGAAGAAGCAGAAGAAGGAGAAGGAGAAGGTGAAGTCTGGAGTGTGAAGCAGAAGAAGCAGAAGAAGGAGAAGGAGAAGGTGAAGTCTGGAGGGTGAAGCAGAAGAAACAGAAGAAGGAGAAGGAGAAGGTGAAGACTGGAGGGTGAATCAGAAGAAGTAGAAGAAGGAGAAGGAGAAGGTGAAGTCTGGAGGGTGAATCAGAAGAAGTAGAAGAAGGAGAAGGAGAAGTTGAAGTCTGGAGGGTGAATCAGAAGAAGCAGAAGAAGGAGAAGGAGAAGGTGAAGTCTGGAGGGTGAATCAGAAGAAGCAGAAGAAGGAGAAGGAGAAGATGAAGTCTGGAGGGTGAATCAGAAGAAGTAGAAGAAGGAGAAGGAGAAGGTGAAGTCTGGAGGGTGAAGCAGAAGAAGTAGAAGAAGGAGAAGGAGAAGGTGAAGTCAGGAGGGTGAATCAGAAGAAGCAGAAGAAGGAGAAGGAGAAGGTGAAGTCTGGAGGGTGAATCAGAAGAATCAGAAGAAGGAGAAGGAGAAGATGAAGTCTGGAGGGTGAATCAGAAGAAGCAGAAGAAAGAGAAGGAGAAGGTGAAGTCTGGAGGGTGAAGCAGAAGAAACAGAAGAAGGAGAAGGAGTAGGTGAAGACTGGAGGGTGAATCAGAAGAAGTAGAAGAAGGAGAAGGAGAAGGTGAAGTCTGGAGGGTGAATCAGACGAAGTAGAAGAAGGAGAAGGAGAAGGTGAAGTCTGGAGGGTGAATCAGAAGAAGCAGAAGAAAGAGAAGGAGAAGGTGAAGTCTGGAGGGTGAAGCAGAAGAAACAGAAGAAGGAGAAGGAGTAGGTGAAGACTGGAGGGTGAATCAGAAGAAGTAGAAGAAGGAGAAGGAGAAGGTGAAGTCTGGAGGGTGAATCAGACGAAGTAGAAGAAGGAGAAGGAGAAGGTGAAGTCTGGAGGGTGAATCAGAAGAAGCAGAAGAAGGAGAAGGAGAAGGTGAAGTTAGGAGGGTGAATCAGAAGAAGCAGAAGAAGGAGAAGGAGCAGGTGAAGTCAGGGGGGTGAAGCAGAAGAAGTAGAAGAAGGAGAAGGAGAAGGTGAAGTCAGGACGGTGAAGCAGAAGAAGCAGAAGAAGGAGAAGGAGAAGGTGAAGTCTGGAGGGTGAAGCAGAAGAAGCAGAAGAAAGAGAAGGAGAGGGTGAAGTCTGGAGGGTGAATCAGAAGAAGTAGAAGAAGGAGAAGGAGAAGGTGAAGTCAGGAGAGTGAAGCAGAAGAAGCAGAAGAAGGAGAAGGAGAAGGTGAAGTCTGGAGGGCGAAGCAGAAGAAGCAGAAGAAGGAGAAGGAGAAGGTGAAGTCTGGAGGGTGAAGCAGAAGAAGCAGAAGAAGGAGAAGGAGTAGGTGAAGTCTGGAGGGTGAATCAGAAGAAGTAGAAGAAGGAGAAGGATAAGGTGAAGTCAGGAGGGTGAAGCAGAAGAAGCAGAAGAAGGAGAAGGAGAAGGTGAAGTCTGGTGGGTGAAGCAGAAGAAGCAGAAGAAGGAGAAGGAGAAGATGAAGTCTGGAGGGTGAAGCAGAAGAAGCAGAAGAAGGAGAAGGAGAAGGTGAAGTCAGGAGGGTGGATCAGAAGAAGTAGAAGAAGGAGAAGGAGAAGGTGAAGTCTGGAGGGTGAATCAGAAAAAGCAGAAGAAGGAGAAGGAGAAGGTGAAGTCTGGAGGGCGCAGCAGAAGAAGCAGAAGAAGGAGAAAGAGAAGGTGAAGTCTGGAGGGTGAAGCAGAAGAAGCAGAAGAAGGAGAAGGAGAGGGTGAAGTCTGGAGGGTGAATCAGAAGAAGTAGAAGAAGGAGAAGGAGAAGGTGAAGTCAGGAGAGTGAAGCAGAAGAAGCAGAAGAAGGAGAAGGAGAAGGTGAAGTCTGGAGGGCGAAGCAGAAGAAGCAGAAGAAGTAGAAGGAGAAGGTGAAGTCAGGAGAGTGAAGCAGAAGAAGCAGAAGAAGGAGAAGGAGAAGGTGAAGTCTGGAGGGCGAAGCAGAAGAAGCAGAAGAAGGAGAAGGAGAAGGTGAAGTCTGGAGGGTGAAGCAGAAGAAGCAGAAGAAGGAGAAGGAGTAGGTGAAGTCTGGAGGGTGAATCAGAAGAAGTAGAAGAAGGAGAAGGAGAAGGTGAAGTCAGGAGGGTGAAGCAGAAGAAGCAGAAGAAGGAGAAGGAGAAGGTGAAGTCTGGAGGGTGAAGCAGAAGAAGCAGAAGAAGGAGAAGGAGAAGGTGAAGTCTGGAGGGTGAATCAGAAGAAGCAGAAGAAGGAGAAGGAGAAGGTGAAGTCTGGAAGGTGAATCAGAAGAAGCAGAAGAAGGAGAAGGAGAAGGTGAAGTCAGGAGGGTGTATCAGAAGAAGCAGAAGAAGGAGAAGGAGAAGGTGAATTTAGGAGGGTGAATCAGAAGAAGCAGAAGAAGGAGAAGGAGCAGGTGAAGTCAGGGGGGTGTAGCAGAAGAAGTAGATGAAGGAGAAGGAGAAGGTGAAGTCAGGACGGTGAAGCAGAAGAAGCAGAAGAAGGAGAAGGAGAAGGTGAAGCCTGGAGGGCGCAGCAGAAGAAGCAGAAGAAGGAGAAGGTGAAGTCTGGAGTGTGAAGCAGAAGAAGCAGAAGAAGGAGAAGGAGAAGGTGAAGTCTGGAGGGTGAAGCAGAAGAAACAGAAGAAGGAGAAGGAGAAGGTGAAGACTGGAGGGTGAATCAGAAGAAGTAGAAGAAGGAGAAGGAGAAGGTGAAGTCTGGAGGGTGAATCAGAAGAAGTAGAAGAAGGAGAAGGAGAAGTTGAAGTCTGGAGGGTGAATCAGAAGAAGCAGAAGAAGGAGAAGGAGAAGGTGAAGTCTGGAGGGTGAATCAGAAGAAGCAGAAGAAGGAGAAGGAGAAGATGAAGTCTGGAGGGTGAATCAGAAGAAGTAGAAGAAGGAGAAGGAGAAGGTGAAGTCTGGAGGGTGAATCGGAACAAGTAGAAGAAGGAGAAGGAGAAGATGAAGTCTGGAGGGTGAATCAGAAGAAAGAGAAGAAGGAGAAGGAGAAGGTGAAGTCTGGAGGGTGAATGAGAAGAAGTAGAAGAAGGAGAAGGAGAAGGTGTAGTCTGGAGGGTGAATCAGAAGAAGTAGACGAAGGAGAAGGAGAAGGTGAAGTCTGGAGGGTGAATCAGAAGAAGCAGAAGAAGGAGAAGGAGAAGGTGAAGTCTGGAGGGTGAATCAGAAGAAGTAGAAGAAGGAGAAGGAGAAGGTGAAGTCTGGAGGGTGAATCAGAAGAAGCAGAAGAAAGAGAAGGAGAAGGTGAAGTCTGGAGGGTGAATCAGAAGAAGTAGAAGAAGGAGAAGGTGAAGTCTGGAGGGTGAATCAGAAGAAGCAGAAGAAGGAGAAGGAGAAGGTGAAGTCTGGAGGGTGAATCAGAAGAAGCAGAAGAAGGAGAAGGAAAAGGTGAAGTCTGGAGGGTGAATCAGAAGAAGCAGAAGAAGGAGAAGGAGAAGGTGAAGTCTGGAGGGTGAATCAGAAGAAGCAGAATAAGGAAAAGGAGAAGGTGAAGTCTGGAGGGTGAATCAGAAGAAGTAGACGAAGGAGAAGGAGAAGGTGAAGTCTGGAGGGTGAATCAGAAGAAGCAGAAGAAGGAGAAGGAGAAGGTGAAGTCTGGAGGGTGAATCAGAAGAAGTAGAAGAAGGAGAAGGAGAAGGTGAAGTCTGGAGGGTGAATCAGAAGAAGCAGAAGAAGGAGAAGGAGAAGGTGAAGTCTGGAGGGTGAATCAGAAGAAGCAGAAGAAGGAGAAGGAGAAGTTGAAGTCTGGAGGGTGAAACAGAAGAAGCAGAATAAGGAGAAGGAGAAGGTGAAGTCTGGAGGGTGAATCAGAAGAAGCAGAAGAAGGAGAAGGAGAAGGTGAAGTCTGGAGGGTGAATCAGAAGAAATAGAAGAAGGAGAAGGTGAAGTCTGGAGGGTGAAGCAGAAGAAGTAGAAGAAGGAGAAGGAGAAGGTGAAGTCAGGAGGGTGAATCAGAAGAAGTAGAAGAAGGAGAAGGAGAAGGTGAAGTCAGGAGGGTGAATCAGAAGAAGCAGAAGAAGGAGAAGGAGAAGGTGAAGTCTGGAGGGTGAATCAGAAGAATCAGAAGAAGGAGAAGGAGAAGGTGAAGTCTGGAGGGTGAATCAGAAGAAGCAGAAGAAAGAGAAGGAGAAGGTGAAGTCTGGAGGGTGAAGCAGAAGAAACAGAAGAAGGAGAAGGAGAAGGTGAAGACTGGAGGGTGAATCAGAAGAAGTAGAAGAAGGAGAAGGAGAAGGTGAAGTCTGGAGGGTGAATCAGAAGAAGTAGAAGAAGGAGAAGGAGAAGTTGAAGTCTGGAGGGTGAATCAGAAGAAGCAGAAGAAGGAGAAGGAGAAGGTGAAGTCTGGAGGGTGAATCAGAAGAAGCAGAAGAAGGTGAAGGAGAAGATGAAGTCTGGAGGGTGAATCAGAAGAAGTAGAAGAAGGAGAAGGAGAAGGTGAAGTCTGGAGGGTGAATCAGAAGAAGTAGAAGAAGGAGAAGGAGAAGATGAAGTCTGGAGGGTGAATCAGAAGAAGGAGAAGGAGAAGGTGAAGTCTGGAGGGTGAATCAGAAGAAGTAGAAGAAGGAGAAGGAGAAGGTGTAGTCTGGAGGGTGAATCAGAAGAAGTAGACGAAGGAGAAGGAGAAGGTGAAGTCTGGAGGGTGAATCAGAAGAAGCAGAAGAAGGAGAAGGAGAAGGTGAAGTCTGGAGGGTGAATCAGAAGAAGTAGAAGAAGGAGAAGGAGAAGGTGAAGTCTGGAGGGTGAATCAGAAGAAGCAGAAGAAGGAGAAGGAGAAGGTGAAGTCTGGAGGGTGAATCAGAAGAAGCAGAAGAAGGAGAAGGAGAAGGTGAAGTCTGGAGGGTGAATCAGAAGAAGCAGAATAAGGAGAAGGAGAAGGTGAAGTCTGGAGGGTGAATCAGAAGAAGCAGAAGAAGGAGAAGGAGAAGGTGAAGTCTGGAGGGTGAATCAGAAGAAGTAGAAGAAGGAGAAGGAGAAGGTGAAGTCTGGAGGGTGAATCAGAAGAAGTAGAAGAAGGAGAAGGAGAAGGTGAAGTCTGGAGGGTGAAGCAGAAGAAGTAGATGAAGGAGAAGGAGAAGGTGAAGTCAGGAGGGTCAATCAGAAGAAGTAGAAGAAGGAGAAGGAGAAGGTGAGGTCTGGAGGGTGAATCAGAAGAAGCAGAAGAAGGAGAAGGAGAAGGTGAAGTCTGGAGGGTGAATCAGAAGAATCAGAAGAAGGAGAAGGAGAAGGTGAAGTCTGGAGGGTGAATCAGAAGAAGCAGAAGAAAGAGAAGGAGAAGGTGAAGTCTGGAGGGTGAAGCAGAAGAAACAGAAGAAGGAGAAGGAGAAGGTGAAGACTGGAGGGTGAATCAGAAGAAGTAGAAGAAGGAGAAGGAGAAGGTGAAGTCTGGAGGGTGAATCAGAAGAAGTAGAAGAAGGAGAAGGAGAAGGTGAAGTCTGGAGGGTGAATCAGAAGAAGGAGCAGAAGGAGAAGGAGAAGATGAAGTCTGGAGGGTGAATCAGAAGAAGTAGAAGAAGGAGAAGGAGAAGGTGAAGTCTGGAGGGTGAATCAGAAGAAGGAGAAGAAGGAGAAGGAGAAGATGAAGTCTGGAGGGTGAAGCAGAAGAAACAGAAGAAGGAGAAGGAGAAGGTGAAGACTGGAGGGTGAATCAGAAGAAGTCGAAGAAGGAGAAGGAGAAGGTGAAGTCTGGAGGGTGAATCAGAAGAAGCAGACGAAGGAGAAGGAGAAGGTGAAGTCTGGAGGGTGAATCAGAAGAAGCAGAAGAAGGAGAAGGAGAAGGTGAAGTCTGGAGGGTGAATCAGAAGAAGCAGAAGAAGGAGAAGGAGAAGGTGAAGTCTGGAGGGTGAAACAGAAGAAGCAGAATAAGGAGAAGGAGAAGGTGAAGTCTGGAGGGTGAATCAGAAGAAGCAGAAGAAGGAGAAGGAGAAGGTGAAGTCTGTAGGGTGAATCAGAAGAAGTAGAAGAAGGAGAAGGAGAAGGTGAAGTCTGGAGGGTGAATCAGAAGAAGTAGAAAAAGGAGAAGGAGAAGGTGAAGTCTGGAGGGTGAAGCAGAAGAAGTAGAAGAAGGAGAAGGAGAAGGTGAAGTCAGGAGGGTGAATCAGAAGAAGTAGAAGAAGGAGAAGGAGAAGGTGAAGTCAGGAGGGTGATTCAGAAGAAGCAGAAGAAGGAGAAGGAGAAGGTGAAGGCTGGAGGGTGAATCAGAAGAATCAGAAGAAGGAGAAGGAGAAGGTGAAGTCTGGAGGGTGAATCAGAAGAAGCAGAAGAAAGAGAAGGAGAAGGTGAAGTCTGGAGGGTGTATCAGAAGAAGTAGAAGAAGGAGAAGGAGAAGGTGAAGTCTGGAGGGTGAATCAGAAGAAGCAGAAGAAGGAGAAGGAGAAGGTGATGTCTGGAGGGTGAATCAGAAGAAGCAGAAGAAGGAGAAGGAGAAGGTGAAGTCTGGAGGGTGAATCAGAAGAAGCAGAAGAAGGAGAAGGAGAAGGTGAAGTCTGGAGGGTGAATCAGAAGAAGCAGAATAAGGAGAAGGAGAAGGTGAAGTCTGGAGGGTGAATCAGAAGAAGCAGAAGAAGGAGAAGGAGAAGGTGAAGTCTGGAGGGTGAATCAGAAGAAGTAGAATAAGGAGAAGGAGAAGGTGAAGTCTGGGGGGTGAAGCAGAATAAGTAGAAGAAGGAGAAGGAGAAGGTGAAGTGAGGAGGGTGAATCAGAAGAAGTAGAAGAAGGAGAAGGAGAAGGTGAAGTCAGGAGGGTGAATCAGAAGAAGCAGAAGAAGGAGAAGGAAAAGGTGAAGTCTGGAGGGCGAATCAGAAGAAACAGAAGAAGGAGAAGGAGAAGGTGAAATCTGGAGGGTGAATCAGAACAAGCAGAAGAAGGAGAAGGAGAAGGTGAAGTCTGGAGGTTGAATCAGAAGAAGCAGAATAAGGAGAAGGAGAAGGTGAAGTCTGGAGGGTGAATCTGAAGAAGCAAAATAAGGAGAAGGAGAAGGTGAAGTCTGGAGGGTGAATCAGAAGAAGCAGAAGAAGGAGAAGGAGAAGGTGAAGTCTGGAGGGTGAATCAGAAGAGGTAGAAGAAGGAGAAGGAGAAGGTGAAGTCTGGAGGGTGAAGCAGAAGAAGGAGAAGAAGGAGAAGGAGAAGGTGAAGTCAGGAGGGTGAATCAGAAGAAGTAGAAGAAGGAGAAGGAGAAGGTGAAGCCAGGAGGGTGAATCAGAAGAAGCAGAAGAAGGAGAAGGAGAAGGTGAAGTCTGGAGGGTGAATCAGAAGAATCAGAAGAAGGAGAAGGAGAAGGTGAAGTCTGGAGGGTGAATCAGAAGAATCAGAAGAAAGAGAAGGAGAAGGTGAAGTCTGGAGGCTGAAGCAGAAGAAACAGAAGAAGGAGAAGGAGAATGTGAAGACTGGAGGGTGAATCAGAAGAAGTAGAAGAAGGAGAAGGAGAAGGTGAAGTCTGGAGGGTGAATCAGAAGAAGTAGAAGAAGGAGAAGGAGAAGGTGAAGTCTGGAGGGTGAATCAGAAGAAGCAGAATAAGGAGAAGGAGAAGGTGAAGTCTGGAGGGTGAATCAGAAGATGCAGAAGAAGGAGAAGGAGAAGATGAAGTCTGGAGGGTGAATCAGAAGAAGTAGAAGAAGGAGAAGGAGAAGGTGAAGTCTGGAGGGTGAATCAGAAGAAGTAGAAGAAGGAGAAGGAGAAGGTGAAGTCTGGAGGGTGAATCAGAAGAAACAGAAGAAGGAGAAGGAGAAGGTGAAGTCTGGAGGGTGAATCAGAAGAAGTAGAAGAAGGAGAAGGAGAAGGTGAAGTCTGGAGGGTGAATCAGAAGAAGCAGAAGAAGGAGAAGGAGAAGATGAAGTCTGGAGGGTGAATCAGAAGAAGTAGAAGAAGGAGAAGGAGAAGGTGAAGTCTGGAGGGTGAATCAGAAGAAGCAGAAGAAGGAGAAGGAGAAGGTGAAGTCTGGAGGGTGAATCAGAAGAAGCAGAAGAAGGAGAAGGAGAAGGTGAAGTCTGGAGGGTGAACCAGAAGAAGCAGAATAAGGAGAAGGAGAAGGTGAAGTCTGGAGGGTGAATCAGAAGAAGTAGAAGAAGGAGAAGGAGAAGGTGAAGTCTGGAGGGTGAATCAGAAGAAGTAGAAGAAGGAGAAGGAGAAGGTGAAGTCTGGAGGGTGAATCAGAAGAAGTAGAAGAAGGAGAAGGAGAAGGTGAAGTCTGGAGGGTGAAGCAGAAGAAGTAGAAGAAGGAGAAGGAGAAGGTGAAGTCAGGAGGGTGAATCAAAAGAAGTAGAAGAAGGAGAAGGAGAAGGTGAAGTCAGGAGGGTGAATCAGAAGAAGCAGAAGAAGGAGAAGGAGAAGGTGAAGTCTGGAGGGTGTATCAGAAGAATCAGAAGAAGGAGAAGGAGAAGGTGAAGTCTGGAGGGAGAATCAGAAGAAGCAGAAGAAGGATAAGGAGAAGGTGAAGTCTGGAGGGTGAATCAGAAGAAGTAGAAGAAGGAGAAGGAGAAGGTGAAGTCTGGAGGGTGAATCAGAAGAAGCAGAAGAAGGAGAAGGAGAAGGTGAAGTCTGGAGGGTGAATCAGAAGAAGTAGAAGAAGGAGAAGGAGAAGGTGAAGTCTGGAGGGTGAAGCAGAAGAAGTCGAAGAAGGAGAAGGAGAAGGTGAAGTCAGGAGGGTGAATCAGAAGAAGCAGAAGAAGGAGAAGGAGAAGGTGAAGTCTGGAGGGTGAATCAGAAGAATCAGAAGAAGGAGAAGGAGAAGATGAAGTCTGGAGGGTGAATCAGAAGAAGCAGAAGAAAGAGAAGGAGAAGGGGAAGTCTGGAGGGTGAAGCAGAAGAAACAGAAGAAGGAGAAGGAGTAGGTGAAGACTGGAGGGTGAATCAGAAGAAGTAGAAGAAGGAGAAGGAGAAGGTGAAGTCTGGAGGGTGAATCAGAAGAAGCAGAAGAAGGAGAAGGAGAAGATGAAGTATGGAGGGTGAATCAGAAGAAGTAGAAGAAGGAG
Source organism: Somniosus microcephalus (assembly GCF_052327205.1). NCBI lineage: Eukaryota > Metazoa > Chordata > Chondrichthyes > Squaliformes > Somniosidae > Somniosus > Somniosus microcephalus. Next base: position 17,599,944 of record NW_028225184.1, read on the forward strand.
AAGGAGAAGGTGAGGTCTGGAGGGTGAATCAGAAGAAGCAGAAGAAGGAGAAGGAGAAGGTGAAGTCTGGAGGGTGAATCAGAAGAAGCAGAGGAAGGAGAAGGAGAAGGTGAAGTCTGGAGGGTGAATCAGAAGAAGCAGAAGAAGGAGAAGGAAAAGGTGAAGTCAGGAGCGTGAATCAGAAGAAGCAGAAGAAGGAGAAGGAGAAGGTGAAGTTAGGAGGGTGAATCAGAAGAAGCAGAAGAAGGAGAAGGAGCAGGTGAAGTCAGGGGGGTGAAGCAGAAGAAGTAGAAGAAGGAGAAGAAGAAGGTGAAGTCAGGACGGTGAAGCAGAAGAAGCAGAAGAAGGAGAAGGAGAAGGTGAAGTCTGGAGGGTGAAGCAGAAGAAGCAGAAGAAGGAGAAGGAGAGGGTGAAGTCTGGAGGGTGAATCAGAAGAAGTAGAAGAAGGAGAAGGAGAATGTGAAGTCAGGAGAGTGAAGCAGAAGAAGCAGAAGAAGGAGAAGGAGAAGGTGAAGTCTGGAGGGCGAAGCAGAAGAAGCAGAAGAAGGAGAAGGAGAAGGTGAAGTCTGGAGGGTGAAGCAGAAGAAGCAGAAAAAGGAGAAGGAGCAGGTGAAGTCTGGAGGGTGAATCAGAAGAAGTAGAAGAAGGAGAAGGATAAGGTGAAGTCAGGATGGTGAAGCAGAAGAAGCAGAAGAAGGAGAAGGAGAAGGTGAAGTCTGGAGGGTGAAGCAGAAGAAGTAGAAGAAGGAGAAGGTGAAGTCTGGAGGGTGAAGCAGAAGAAGCAGAAGAAGGAGAAGGAGAAGGTGAAGTCAGGAGGGTGGATCAGAAGAAGTAGAAGAAGGAGAAGGAGAAGGTGAAGTCTGGAGGGTGAATCAGAAGAAGCAGAAGAAGGAGAAGGAGAAGGTGAAGTCTGGAGGTCGCAGCAGAAGAAGCAGAAGAAGGAGAAAGAGAAGGTGAAGTCTGGAGGGTGAAGCAGAAGAAGCAGAAGAAGGAGAAGGAGAGGGTGAAGTCTGGAGGGTGAATCAGAAGAAGTAGAAGAAGGAGAAGGAGAAGGTGAAGTCAGGAGAGTGAAGCAGAAGAAGCAGAAGAAGGAGAAGGAGAAGGTGAAGTCTGGAGGGCGAAGCAGAAGAAGCAGAAGAAGGAGAAGGAGAAGGTGAAGTCTGGAGGGTGAATCAGAAGAAGCAGAAGAAGGAGAAGGAGTAGGTGAAGTCTGGAGGGTGAATCAGAAGAAGTAGAAGAAGGAGAAGGAGAAGGTGAAGTCTGGAGGGTGAAGCAGAAGAAGCAGAAGAAGGAGAAGGAGAAGGTGAAGTCTGGAGGGTGAATCAGAAGAAGCAGAAGAAGGAGAAGGAGAAGGTGAAGTCTGGAGGGTGAATAAGAAGAAGCAGAAGAAGGAGAAGGAGAAGATGAAGTCTGGAGGGTGAATCAGAAGAAGTAGAAGAAGGAGAAGGAGAAGATGAGGTCTGGAGGGTGAATCAGAAGAAGCAGAAGAAGGAGAAGGAGAAGGTGAAGTCTGGAGGGTGAATCAGAAGAAGCAGAAGAAGGAGAAGGAGAAGGTGAAGTCTGGAGGGTGAATTAGAAGAAGCAGAAGAAGGAGAAGGAGAAGGTGAAGTCAGGAGGGTGAATCAAAAGAAGCAGAAGAAGGAGAAGGAGCAGGTGAAGTCAGGGGGGTGAAGCAGAAGAAGTAGAAGAAGGAGAAGGAGAAGGTGAAGTCAGGAGAGTGAAGCAGAAGAAGCAGAAGAAGGAGAAGGAGAAGGTGAAGTCTGGAGGGTGAAGCAGAAGAAGCAGAAGAAGGAGAAGGAGAAGGTGAAGTCTGGAGGGTGTATCAGAAGAATCAGAAGAAGGAGAAGGAGAAGGTGAAGTCTGGAGGGAGAATCAGAAGAAGCAGAAGAAGGATAAGGAGAAGGTGAAGTCTGGAGGGTGAATCAGAAGAAGTAGAAGAAGGAGAAGGAGAAGGTGAAGTCTGGAGGGTGAATCAGAAGAAGCAGAAGAAGGAGAAGGAGAAGGTGAAGTCTGGAGGGTGAATCAGAAGAAGTAGAAGAAGGAGAAGGAGAAGGTGAAGTCTGGAGGGTGAATCAGAAGAAGTAGAAGAAGGAGAAGGAGAAGGTGAAGTCTGGAGGGTGAATCAGAAGAAGCAGAAGAAGGAGAAGGAGAAGATGAAGTCTGGAGGGTGAATCAGAAGAAGTAGAAGAAGGAGAAGGAGAAGGTGAAGTCTGGAGGGTGAATCAGAAGAAGCAGAAGAAGGAGAAGGAGAAGGTGAAGTCTGGAGGGTGAATCAGAAGAAGCAGAAGAAGGAGAAGGAGAAGGTGAAGTCTGGAGGGTGAACCAGAAGAAGCAGAATAAGGAGAAGGAGAAGGTGAAGTCTGGAGGGTGAATCAGAAGAAGTAGAAGAAGGAGAAGGAGAAGGTGAAGTCTGGAGGGTGAATCAGAAGAAGTAGAAGAAGGAGAAGGAGAAGGTGAAGTCTGGAGGGTGAATCAGAAGAAGTAGAAGAAGGAGAAGGAGAAGGTGAAGTCTGGAGGGTGAAGCAGAAGAAGTAGAAGAAGGAGAAGGAGAAGGTGAAGTCAGGAGGGTGAATCAAAAGAAGTAGAAGAAGGAGAAGGAGAAGGTGAAGTCAGGAGGGTGAATCAGAAGAAGCAGAAGAAGGAGAAGGAGAAGGTGAAGTCTGGAGGGTGTATCAGAAGAATCAGAAGAAGGAGAAGGAGAAGGTGAAGTCTGGAGGGAGAATCAGAAGAAGCAGAAGAAGGATAAGGAGAAGGTGAAGTCTGGAGGGTGAATCAGAAGAAGTAGAAGAAGGAGAAGGAGAAGGTGAAGTCTGGAGGGTGAATCAGAAGAAGCAGAAGAAGGAGAAGGAGAAGGTGAAGTCTGGAGGGTGAATCAGAAGAAGTAGAAGAAGGAGAAGGAGAAGGTGAAGTCTGGAGGGTGAAGCAGAAGAAGTCGAAGAAGGAGAAGGAGAAGGTGAAGTCAGGAGGGTGAATCAGAAGAAGCAGAAGAAGGAGAAGGAGAAGGCGAAGTCTGGAGGGTGAATCAGAAGAATCAGAAGAAGGAGAAGGAGAAGATGAAGTCTGGAGGGTGAATCAGAAGAAGCAGAAGAAAGAGAAGGAGAAGGGGAAGTCTGGAGGGTGAAGCAGAAGAAACAGAAGAAGGAGAAGGAGTAGGTGAAGACTGGAGGGTGAATCAGAAGAAGTAGAAGAAGGAGAAGGAGAAGGTGAAGTCTGGAGGGTGAATCAGAAGAAGCAGAAGAAGGAGAAGGAGAAGATGAAGAATGGAGGGTGAATCAGAAGAAGTAGAAGAAGGAGAAGGAGAAGGTGAGGTCTGGAGGGTGAATCAGAAGAAGCAGAAGAAGGAGAAGGAGAAGGTGAAGTCTGGAGGGTGAATCAGAAGAAGCAGAGGAAGGAGAAGGAGAAGGTGAAGTCTGGAGGGTGAATCAGAAGAAGCAGAAGAAGGAGAAGGAAAAGGTGAAGTCAGGAGCGTGAATCAGAAGAAGCAGAAGAAGGAGAAGGAGAAGGTGAAGTTAGGAGGGTGAATCAGAAGAAGCAGAAGAAGGAGAAGGAGCAGGTGAAGTCAGGGGGGTGAAGCAGAAGAAGTAGAAGAAGGAGAAGAAGAAGGTGAAGTCAGGACGGTGAAGCAGAAGAAGCAGAAGAAGGAGAAGGAGAAGGTGAAGTCTGGAGGGTGAAGCAGAAGAAGCAGAAGAAGGAGAAGGAGAGGGTGAAGTCTGGAGGGTGAATCAGAAGAAGTAGAAGAAGGAGAAGGAGAATGTGAAGTCAGGAGAGTGAAGCAGAAGAAGCAGAAGAAGGAGAAGGAGAAGGTGAAGTCTGGAGGGCGAAGCAGAAGAAGCAGAAGAAGGAGAAGGAGAAGGTGAAGTCTGGAGGGTGAAGCAGAAGAAGCAGAAAAAGGAGAAGGAGCAGGTGAAGTCTGGAGGGTGAATCAGAAGAAGTAGAAGAAGGAGAAGGATAAGGTGAAGTCAGGATGGTGAAGCAGAAGAAGCAGAAGAAGGAGAAGGAGAAGGTGAAGTCTGGAGGGTGAAGCAGAAGAAGTAGAAGAAGGAGAAGGTGAAGTCTGGAGGGTGAAGCAGAAGAAGCAGAAGAAGGAGAAGGAGAAGGTGAAGTCAGGAGGGTGGATCAGAAGAAGTAGAAGAAGGAGAAGGAGAAGGTGAAGTCTGGAGGGTGAATCAGAAGAAGCAGAAGAAGGAGAAGGAGAAGGTGAAGTCTGGAGGTCGCAGCAGAAGAAGCAGAAGAAGGAGAAAGAGAAGGTGAAGTCTGGAGGGTGAAGCAGAAGAAGCAGAAGAAGGAGAAGGAGAGGGTGAAGTCTGGAGGGTGAATCAGAAGAAGTAGAAGAAGGAGAAGGAGAAGGTGAAGTCAGGAGAGTGAAGCAGAAGAAGCAGAAGAAGGAGAAGGAGAAGGTGAAGTCTGGAGGGCGAAGCAGAAGAAGCAGAAGAAGGAGAAGGAGAAGGTGAAGTCTGGAGGGTGAATCAGAAGAAGCAGAAGAAGGAGAAGGAGTAGGTGAAGTCTGGAGGGTGAATCAGAAGAAGTAGAAGAAGGAGAAGGAGAAGGTGAAGTCTGGAGGGTGAAGCAGAAGAAGCAGAAGAAGGAGAAGGAGAAGGTGAAGTCTGGAGGGTGAATCAGAAGAAGCAGAAGAAGGAGAAGGAGAAGGTGAAGTCTGGAGGGTGAATAAGAAGAAGCAGAAGAAGGAGAAGGAGAAGATGAAGTCTGGAGGGTGAATCAGAAGAAGTAGAAGAAGGAGAAGGAGAAGATGAGGTCTGGAGGGTGAATCAGAAGAAGCAGAAGAAGGAGAAGGAGAAGGTGAAGTCTGGAGGGTGAATCAGAAGAAGCAGAAGAAGGAGAAGGAGAAGGTGAAGTCTGGAGGGTGAATTAGAAGAAGCAGAAGAAGGAGAAGGAGAAGGTGAAGTCAGGAGGGTGAATCAAAAGAAGCAGAAGAAGGAGAAGGAGCAGGTGAAGTCAGGGGGGTGAAGCAGAAGAAGTAGAAGAAGGAGAAGGAGAAGGTGAAGTCAGGAGAGTGAAGCAGAAGAAGCAGAAGAAGGAGAAGGAGAAGGTGAAGTCTGGAGGGTGAAGCAGAAGAAGCAGAAGAAGGAGAAGGAGAAGGTGAAGTCTGGAGGGCGAAGCAGAAGAAGCAGAAGAAGGAGAAGGAGAAGGTGAAGTCTGGAGGGTGAAGCAGAAGAAGCAGAAGAAGGAGAAGGTGAAGTCTGGAGGGTGAATCAGAAGAAGTAGAAGAAGGAGAAGGAGAAGGTGAAGTCAGGAGGGTGAATCAGAAGAAGTAGAAGAAGGAGAAGGAGAAGGTGAAGTCAGGAGGGTGAAGCAGAAGAAGCAGAAGAAGGAGAAGGAGAAGGTGAAGTCAGGAGGGTGAATCGGAAGAAGTAGAAGAAGGAGAAGGAGAAGGTGAAGTCTGGAGGGTGAATCAGAAGAAGTAGAAGAAGGAGAAGGAGAAGGTGATGTCTGGAGGGTGAATCAGAAGAAGTAGAAGAAGGAGAAGGAGAAGGTGAAGTCTGGAGGGTGAATCAGAAGAAGCAGAAGAAGGAGAAGGAGAAGGTGACGTCTGGTGGGAGAAGCAGAAGAAGTAGAAGAAGGAGAAGGAGAAGGTGAAGTCTGGAGGGTGAATCAGAAGAAGTAGAAGAAGGAGAAGGAGAAGGTGAAGTCTGGAGGGTGAATCAGAAGAAGTAGAAGACGGAGAAGGAGAAGGTGAAGTCTGGAGGGTGAATCAGAAGAAGCAGAAGAACGAGAAGGAGAAGGTGAAGTCTGGAGGGTGAATCAGCAGAAGTAGAAGAAGGAGAAGGAGAAGGTGTAGTCTGGAGGGTGAATCAGAAGAAGTTGACGAAGGAGAAGGAGAAGGTGAAGTCTGGAGGGTGAATCAGAAGAAGCAGAAGAACGAGAAGGAGAAGGTGAAGTCTGGAGGGTGAATCAGAAGAAGTAGAAGAAGGAGAATGAGAAGGTGAAGTCTGGAGGATGAATCAGAAGAAGCAGAAGAAGGAGAAGGAGAAGGTGAAGTCTGGAGGGTGAATCAGAAGAAGCAGAAGAAGGAGAAGGAGAAGGTGAAGTCTGGAGGGAGAATCAGAAGAAGCAGAATAAGGAGAAGGAGAAGGTGAAGTCTGGAGGGTGAATCAGAAGAAGCAGAAGAAGGAGAAGGAGAAGGTGAAGTCTGGAGGGTGAATCAGAAGAAGTAGAAGAAGGAGAAGGAGAAGGTGAAGTCTGGAGGGTGAATCAGAAGAAGTAGAAGAAGGAGAAGGAGAAGGTGAAGTCTGGAGGGTGAATCAGAAGCAGTAGAAGAAGGAGAAGGAGAAGGTGCAGTCTGGAGGGTGAAGCAGAAGAAGTAGAAGAAGGAGAAGGAGAAGGTGAAGTCAGGAGGGTGAATCAGAAGAAGTAGAAGAAGGAGAAGGAGAAGGTGAAGTCAGGAGTGTGAATCAGAAGAAGCAGAAGAAGGAGAAGGAGAAGGTGAAGTCTGGAGGGTGAATCAGAAGAATCAGAAGAAGGAGAAGGAGAAGGTGAAGTCTGGAGGGTGAATCAGAAGAAGCAGAAGAAAGAGAAGGAGAAGGTGAATTCTGGAGGGTGAAGCAGAAGAAACAGAAGAAGGAGAAGGAGAAGGTGAAGACTGGAGGATGTATCAGAAGAAGTAGAAGAAGGAGAAGGAGAAGGTGAGGTCTGGAGGGTGAATCAGAAGAAGTAGAAGAAGGAGAAGGAGAAGGTGAAGTCTGGAGGGTGAATCAGAAGAAGCAGAAGAAGGAGAAGGAGAAGGTGAAGTCTGGAGGGTGAATCAGAAGAAGCAGAAGAAGGAGAAGGAGAAGATGAAGTCTGGAGGGTGAATCAGAAGTAGTAGAAGAAGTAGAAGGAGAAGGTGAGGTCTGGAGGGTGAATCAGAAGAAGCAGAAGAAGGAGAAGGAGAAGGTGAAGTCTGGAGGGTGAATCAGAAGAAGCAGAAGAAGGAGAAGGAGAAGGTGAAGTCTGGAGGGTGAATCAGAAGAAGCAGAAGAAGGAGAAGGAGAAGGTGAAGTCAGGAGGGTGAATCAGAAGAAGCAGAAGAAGGAGAAGGAGAAGGTGAAGTTAGGAGGGTGAATAAGAAGAAGCAGAAGAAGGAGAAGGAGAAGGTGAAGTCTGGAGGGTGAATCAGAAGAAGCAGAAGAAAGAGAAGGAGAAGGTGAAGTCTGGAGGGTGAATCAGAAGAAGTAGAAGAAGGAGAAGGAGAAGGTGAAGTCTGGAGGGTGAATCAGAAGAAGTAGAAGAAGGAGAAGGAGAAGGTGAAGTCTGGAGGGTGAATCAGAAGAAGTAGAAGAAGGAGAAGGAGAAGGTGAAGTCTGGAGGGTGAAGCAGAAGAAGTAGAAGAAGGAGAAGGAGAAGGTGAAGTCAGGAGGGTGAATCAGAAGAAGTAGAAGAAGGAGAAGGAGAAGGTGAAGTCAGGAGGGTGAATCAGAAGAAGCAGAAGAAGGAGAAGGAGAAGGTGAAGTCTGGAGGGTGAATCAGAAGAATCAGAAGAAGGAGAAGGAGAAGGTGAAGTCTGGAGGGAGAATCAGAAGAAGCAGAAGAAAGAGAAGGAGAAGGTGAAGTCTGGAGGGTGAATCAGAAGAAGTAGAAGAAGGAGAAGGAGAAGGTGAAGTCTGGAGGGTGAATCAGAAGAAGCAGAAGAAGGAGAAGGAGAAGGTGAAGTCTGGAGGGTGAATCAGAAGAAGCAGAAGAAGGAGAAGGAAAAGGTGAAGTCTGGAGGGTGAATCAGAAGAAGCAGAAGAAGGAGAAGGAGAAGGTGAAGTCTGGAGGGTGAATCAGAAGAAGCAGAATAAGGAGAAGGAGAAGGTGAAGTCTGGAGGGTGAATCAGAAGAAGCAGAAGAAGGAGAAGGAGAAGGTGAAGTCTGGAGGGTGAATCAGAAGAAGTAGAAGAAGGAGAAGGAGAAGGTGAAGTCTGGAGGGTGAAGCAGAAGAAGTAGAAGAAGGAGAAGGAGAAGGTGAAGTCAGGAGGGTGAATCAGAAGAAGCAGAAGAAGGAGAAGAAGAAGGTGAAGTCTGGAGTGTGAATCAGAAGAATCAGAAGTAGGAGAAGATGAAGTCTGGAGGGTGAATCAGAAGAAGCAGAAGAAAGAGAAGGAGAAGGGGAAGTCTGGAGGGTGAAGCAGAAGAAACAGAAGAAGGAGAAGGAGTAGGTGAAGACTGGAGGGTGAATCAGAAGAAGTAGAAGAAGGAGAAGGAGAAGGTGAAGTCTGGAGGGTGAATCAGACGAAGTAGAAGAAGGAGAAGGAGAAGGTGAAGTCTGGAGGGTGAATCAGAAGAAGTAGAAGAAGGAGAAGGAGAAGGTGAAGTCTGGAAGGTGAATCAGAAGAAGCAGAAGAAGGAGAAGGAGAAGATGAAGTCTGGAGGGTGAATCAGAAGAAGTAGAAGAAGGAGAAGGAGAAGGTGAGGTCTGGAGGGTGAATCAGAAGAAGCAGAAGAAGGAGAAGGAGAAGGTGAAGTCTGGAGGGTGAATCAGAAGAAGCAGAGGAAGGAGAAGGAGAAGGTGAAGTCTGGAGGGTGAATCAGAAGAAGCAGAAGAAGGAGAAGGAAAAGGTGAAGTCAGGAGCGTGAATCAGAAGAAGCAGAAGAAGGAGAAGGAGAAGGTGAAGTTAGGAGGGTGAATCAGAAGAAGCAGAAGAAGGAGAAGGAGCAGGTGAAGTCAGGGGGGTGAAGCAGAAGAAGTAGAAGAAGGAGAAGGAGAAGGTGAAGTCAGGACGGTGAAGCAGAAGAAGCAGAAGAAGGAGAAGGAGAAGGTGCAGTCTGGAGGGTGAAGCAGAAGAAGCAGAAGAAGGAGAAGGAGAGGGTGAAGTCTGGAGGGTGAATCAGAAGAAGTAGAAGAAGGAGAAGTAGAATGTGAAGTCAGGAGAGTGAAGCAGAAGAAGCAGAAGAAGGAGAAGGAGAAGGTGAAGTCTGGAGGGCGAAGCAGAAGAAGCAGAAGAAGGAGAAGGAGAAGGTGAAGTCTGGAGGGTGAAGCAGAAGAAGCAGAAGAAGGAGAAGGAGTAGGCGAAGTCTGGAGGGTGAATCAGAAGAAGTAGAAGAAGGAGAAGGATAAGGTGAAGTCAGGATGGTGAAGCAGAAGAAGCAGAAGAAGGAGAAGGAGAAGGTGAAGTCTGGAGGGTGAAGCAGAAGAAGTAGAAGAAGGAGAAGGAGAAGGTGAAGTCTGGAGGGTGAAGCAGAAGAAGCAGAAGAAGGAGAAGGAGAAGGTGAAGTCAGGAGGGTGGATCAGAAGAAGTAGAAGAAGGAGAAGGAGAAGGTGAAGTCTGGAGGGTGAATCAGAAGAAGCAGAAGATGGAGAAGGAGAAGGTGAAGTCTGGAGGGCGCAGCAGAAGAAGCAGAAGAAGGAGAAAGAGAAGGTGAAGTCTGGAGGGTGAAGCAGAAGAAGCAGAAGAAGGAGAAGGAGAGGGTGAAGTCTGGAGGGTGAATCAGAAGAAGTAGAAGAAGGAGAAGGAGAAGGTGAAGTCTGGAGGGTGAAGCAGAAGAAGCAGAAGAAGGAGAAGGAGTAGGTGACGTCTGGAGGGTGAATCAGAAGAAGTAGAAGAAGGAGAAGGAGAAGATGAAGTCAGGAGGGTGAAGCAGAAGAAGCAGAAGAAGGAGAAGGAGAAGGTGAAGTCTGGAGGGTGAAGCAGAAGAAGCAGAAGAAGGAGAAGGAGAAGGTGAAGTCTGGAGGGTGAATCAGAAGAAGCAGAAGAAGGGGAAGGAGAAGGTGAAGTCTGGAGGCTGAATAAGAAGAAGCAGAAGAAGGAGAAGGAGAAGATGAAGTCTGGAGGGTGAATCAGAAGAAGTAGAAGAAGGAGAAGGAGAAGATGAGGTCTGGAGGTTGAATCAGAAGAAGCAGAAGAAGGAGAAGGAGAAGGTGAAGTCTGGAGGGTGAATTAGAAGAAGCAGAAGAAGGAGAAGGAGAAGGTGAAGTCAGGAGGGTGAATCAGAAGAAGCAGAAGAAGGAGAAGGAGCAGGTGAAGTCAGGGGGGTGAAGCAGAAGAAGTAGAAGAAGGAGAAGGAGAAGGTGAAGTCAGGAGGGTGAAGCAGAAGAAGCAGAAGAAGGAGAAGGAGAAGGTGAAGTCTGGAGGGCGCAGCAGAAGAAGCAGAAGAAGGAGAAGGAGAAGGTGAAGTCTGCAGGGTGAATCAGAAGAAGTAGAAGAAGGAGAAGGAGAAGGTGAAGTCAGGAGAGTGAAGCAGAAGAAGCAGAAGAAGGAGAAGGAGAAGGTGAAGTCAGGAGGGTGAATCGGAAGAAGTAGAAGAAGGAGAAGGAGAAGGTGAAGTCAGGAGTATGAATCAGAAGAAGCAGAAGAAGGAGAAGGAGAAGGTGAAGTCTGGAGGGTGAATCAGAAGAATCAGAAGAAGGAGAAGGAGAGGGTGAAGTCTGGAGGGTGAATCAGAAGAAGCAGAAGAAAGAGAAGGAGAAGGTGAATTCTGGAGGGTGAAGCAGAAGAAACAGAAGAAGGAGAAGGAGAAGGTGAAGACTGGAGGATGTATCAGAAGAAGTAGAAGAAGGAGAAGGAGAAGGTGAGGTCTGGAGGGTGAATCAGAAGAAGTAGAAGAAGGAGAAGGAGAAGGTGAAGTCTGGAGGGTGAATCAGAAGAAGCAGAAGGAGGAGAAGGAGAAGGTGAAGTCTGGAGGGTGAATCAGAAGAAGCAGAAGAAGGAGAAGGAGAAGATGAAGTCTGGAGGGTGAATCAGAAGTAGTAGAAGAAGTAGAAGGAGAAGGTGAGGTCTGGAGGGTGAATCAGAAGAAGCAGAAGAAGGAGAAGGAGAAGGTGAAGTCTGGAGGGTGAATCAGAAGAAGCAGAAGAAGGAGAAGGAGAAGGTGAAGTCTGGAGGGTGAATCAGAAGAAGCAGAAGAAGGAGAAGGAGAAGGTGAAGTCAGGAGGGTGAATCAGAAGAAGCAGAAGAAGGAGAAGGAGAAGGTGAAGTCTGGAGGGTGAATCAGAAGAAGCAGAAGAAGGAGAAGGAGAAGGTGAAGTCTGGAGGGTGAATTAGAAGAAGCAGAAGAAGGAGAAGGAGAAGGTGAAGTCAGGGGGGTGAATCAGAAGAAGCAGAAGAAGGAGAAGCAGAAGGTAAAGTTAGGAGGGTGAACCAGAAGAAGCAGAAGAAGGAGAAGGAGCAGGTGAAGTCAGGGGGGTGAATCAGAAGAAGTAGAAGAAAGAGAAGGAGAAGGTGAAGTCAGGAGGGTGAAGCAGAAGAAGCAGAAGAAGGAGAAGGAGAAGGTGAAGTCTGGAGGGCGCAGCAGAAGAAGCAGAAGAAGGAGAAGGAGAAGGTGAAGTCTGGAGGGTGAAGCAGAAGAAGCAGAAGAAGGAGAAGGAGAAGGTGAAGTCTGGAGGGTGAATCAGAAGAAGTAGAAGAAGGAGAAGGAGAAGGTGAAGTCAGGAGAGTGAAGCAGAAGAAGCAGAAGAAGGAGAAGGAGAAGGTGAAGTCTGGAGGGTGAAGCAGAAGAAGCAGAAGAAGGAGAAGGAGAAGGTGAAGTCTGGAGGGCGAAGCAGAAGAAGCAGAAGAAGGAGAAGGGGAAGGTGAAGTCTGGAGGGTGAATCAGAAGAAGTAGAAGAAGCAGAAGGAGAAGGTGAAGTCTGGAGGGTGAATCAGAAGAAGCAGAAGAAGGAGAAGGAGAAGGTGAAGTCTGGAGGGTGAATCAGAAGAAGCAGAAGAAGGAGAAGGAGAAGGTGAAGTCTGGAGGGTGAATCAGAAGAAGCAGAATAAGGAGAAGGAGAAGGTGAAGTCTGGAGGGTGAATCAGAAGAAGCAGAAGAAGGAGAAGGAGAAGGTGAAGTCTGGAGGGTGAATCAGAAGAGGTAGAAGAAGGAGAAGGAGAAGGTGAAGTCTGGAGGGTGAATCAGAAGAAGTAGAAGAAGGAGAAGGAGAAGGTGAAGACTGGAGGGTGAATCAGAAGAAGCAGAAGAAGGAGAAGGAGAAGGTGAAGTCTGGAGGGTGAATCAGAAGAAGCAGAAGAAGGAGAAGGAGACGATGAAGTCTGGAGGGTGAATCATAAGAAGTAGAAGAAGGAGAAGGATAAGGTGAAGTCTGGAGGGTGAATCAGAAGAAGCAGAAGAAGGAGAAGGAGAAGGTGAAGTCTGGAGGGTGAATCAGAAGAAGCAGAAGAAGGAGAAGGAGAAGGTGAAGTCTGGAGGGTGAATCAGAAGAAGCAGAATAAGGAGAAGGAGAAGGTGAAGTCTGGAGGGTTAATCAGAAGAAGCAGAAGAAGTAGAAGGAGAAGGTGAAGTCTGGAGGGTGAATCAGAAGAAGTAGAAGAAGGAGAAGGAGAAGGTGAAGTCTGGAGGGTGAAGCAGAAGAAGTAGAAGAAGGAGAAGGAGAAGGTGAAGTCAGGAGGGTGAATCAGAAGAAGTAGAAGAAGGAGAAGGAGAAGGTGAAGTCAGGAGGGTGATTCCGAAGAAGCAGAAGAAGGAGAAGGAGAAGGTGAAGTCTGGAGGGTGAATCAGAAGAATCAGAAGAAGGAGAAGGAGAAGGTGAAGTCTGGAGGGTGAATCAGAAGAAGCAGAAGAAAGAGAAGGAGAAGGTGAAGTCTGGAGGGTGAAGCAGAAGAAACAGAAGAAGGAGAAGGAGAAGGTGAAGACTGAAGGGTGAATCAGAAGAAGTAGAAGAAGGAGAAGGTGAGGTCTGGAGGGTGAATCAGAAGAAGTAGAAGAAGGAGAAGGAGAAGGTGAAGTCTGGAGGGTGAATCAGAAGAAGCAGAAGAAGGAGAAGGAGAAGGTGAAGTCTGGAGGGTGAATCAGAAGAAGCAGAAGAAGGAGAAGGAGAAGATGAAGTCTGGAGGGTGAATCAAAAGAAGTAGAAGAAGGAGAAGGAGAAGGTGAGGTCTGGAGGGTGAATCAGAAGAAGCAGAAGAAGGAGAAGGAGAAGGTGAAGTCTGGAGGGTGAATCAGAAGAAGCAGAAGAAGGAGAAGGAGAAGGTGATGTCTGGAGGGTGAATCAGAAGAAGCAAAAGAAGGAGAAGGAGAAGGTGAAGTCAGGAGGGTGAATCAGAAGAAGCAGAAGAAGGAGAAGGAGAAGGTGAAGTTAGGAGGGTGAATCAGAAGAAGCAGAAGAAGGAGAAGGAGCAGGTGAAGTCAGGGGGGTGAAGCAGAAGAAGTAGAAGAAGGAGAAGGAGAAGGTGAAGTCAGGACGGTGAAGCAGAAGAGGCAGAAGAAGGAGAAGGAGAAGGTGAAGTCTGGAGGGCGCAGCAGAAGAAGCAGAAGAAGGAGAAGGAGAAGGTGAAGTCTGGAGGGTGAAGCAGAAGAAGCAGAAGAAGGAGAAGGAGAAGGTGAAGTCTGGAGGGTGAATCAGAAGAAGTAGAAGAAGGAGAAGGAGAAGGTGAAGTCAGGAGAGTGAAGCAGACGAAGCAGAAGAAGGAGAAGGAGAAGGTGAAGTCTGGAGGGTGAAGCAGAAGAAGCAGAAGAAGGAGAAGGAGAAGGTGAAGTCTGGAGGGCGAAGCAGAAGAAGCAGAAGAAGCAGAAGGAGAAGGTGAAGTCTGGAGGGTGAAGCAGAAGAAGCTGAAGAAGGAGAAGGAGAAGGTGAAGTCTGGAGGGTGAATCAGAAGAAGTAGAAGAAGGAGAAGGAGAAGGTGAAGTCAGGAGGGTGAAGCAGAAGAAGCAGAAGATGGAGAAGGAGAAGGTGAAGTCCGGAGGGTGAAACAGAAGAATCAGAAGAAGGAGAAGGAGAAGGTGAAGTCTGGAGGGTGAATCAGAAGAAGCAGAAGAAAGAGAAGGAGAAGGTGAAGTCTGGAGGGTGAAGCAGAAGAAACAGAAGAAGGAGAAGGAGAAGGTGAAGACTGAAGGGTGAATCAGAAGAAGTAGAAGAAGGAGAAGGAGAAGGTGAAGTCTGGAGGGTGAATCAGAAGAAGCAGAAGAAGGAGAAGGAGAAGGTGAAGTCTGGAGGGTGAATCAGAAGAAGCAGAAGAAGGAGAAGGAGAAGGTGAAGTCTGGAGGGTGAATCAGAAGAAGCAGAATAAGGAGAAGGAGAAGGTGAAGTCTGGAGGGTGAATCAGAAGAAGCAGAAGAAGGAGAAGGAGAAGGTGAAGTCTGGAGGGTGAATCAGAAGAAGCAGAAGAAGGAGAAGGAGACGATGAAGTCTGGAGGGTGAATCAGAAGAAGTAGAAGAAGGAGAAGGAGAAGGTGAAGTCTGGAGGGTGAATCAGATGAAGCAGAAGAAGGAGAAGGAGAAGGTGAAGTCTGGAGGGTGAATCAGAAGAAGCAGAAGAAGGAGAAGGAGAAGGTGAAGTCTGGAGGGTGAATCAGAAGAAGCAGAATAAGGAGAAGGAGAAGGTGAAGTCTGGAGGGTGAATCAGAAGAAGCAGAAGAAGTAGAAGGAGAAGGTGAAGTCTGGAGGGTGAATCAGAAGAAGTAGAAGAAGGAGAAGGAGAAGGTGAAGTCTGGAGGGTGAAGCAGAAGAAGTAGAAGAAGGAGAAGGAGAAGGTGAAGTCAGGAGGGTGAATCAGAAGAAGTAGAAGAAGGAGAAGGAGAAGGTGAAGTCAGGAGGGTGATTCAGAAGAAGCAGAAGAAGGAGAAGGAGAAGGTGAAGTCTGGAGGGTGAATCAGAAGAATCAGAAGAAGGAGAAGGAGAAGGTGAAGTCTGGAGGGTGAATCAGAAGAAGCAGAAGAAAGAGAAGGAGAAGGTGAAGTCTGGAGGGTGAAGCAGAAGAAACAGAAGAAGGAGAAGGAGAAGGTGAAGACTGAAGGGTGAATCAGAAGAAGTAGAAGAAGGAGAAGGAGAAGGTGAGGTCTGGAGGGTGAATCAGAAGAAGTAGAAGAAGGAGAAGGAGAAGGTGAAGTCTGGAGGGTGAATCAGAAGAAGCAGAAGAAGGAGAAGGAGAAGGTGAAGTCTGGAGGGTGAATCAGAAGAAGCAGAAGAAGGAGAAGGAGAAGATGAAGTCTGGAGGGTGAATCAGAAGAAGTAGAAGAAGGAGAAGGAGAAGGTGAGGTCTGGAGGGTGAATCAGAAGAAGCAGAAGAAGGAGAAGGAGAAGGTGAAGTCTGGAGGGTGAATCAGAAGAAGCAGAAGAAGGAGAAGGAGAAGGTGATGTCTGGAGGGTGAATCAGAAGAAGCAAAAGAAGGAGAAGGAGAAGGTGAAGTCAGGAGGGTGAATCAGAAGAAGCAGAAAAAGGAGAAGGAGAAGCTGAAGTTAGGAGGGTGAATCAGAAGAAGCAGAAGAAGGAGAAGGAGCAGGTGAAGTCAGGGGGGTGAAGCAGAAGAAGTAGAAGAAGGAGAAGGAGAAGGTGAAGTCAGGATGGTGAAGCAGAAGAGGCAGAAGAAGGAGAAGGAGAAGGTGAAGTCTGGAGGGCGCAGCAGAAGAAGCAGAAGAAGGAGAAGGAGAAGGTGAAGTCTGGAGGGTGAAGCAGAAGAAGCAGAAGAAGGAGAAGGAGAAGGTGAAGTCTGGAGGGTGAATCAGAAGAAGTAGAAGAAGGAGAAGGAGAAGGTGAAGTCAGGAGAGTGAAGCAGAAGAAGCAGAAGAAGGAGAAGGAGAAGGTGAAGTCTGGAGGGTGAAGCAGAAGAAGCAGAAGAAGGAGAAGGAGAAGGTGAAGTCTGGAGGGCGAAGCAGAAGAAGCAGAAGAAGGAGAAGGAGAAGGTGAAGTCTGGAGGGTGAAGCAGAAGAAGCTGAAGAAGGAGAAGGAGAAGGTGAAGTCTGGAGGGTGAATCAGAAGAAGTAGAAGAAGGAGAAGGAGAAGGTGAAGTCAGGAGGGTGAAGCAGAAGAAGCAGAAGATGGAGAAGGAGAAGGTGAATTCTGGAGGGTGAAACAGAAGAATCAGAAGAAGGAGAAGGAGAAGGTGAAGTCTGGAGGGTGAATCAGAAGAAGCAGAAGAAAGAGAAGGAGAAGGTGAAGTCTGGAGGGTGAAGCAGAAGAAACAGAAGAAGGAGAAGGAGAAGGTGAAGACTGAAGGGTGAATCAGAAGAAGTAGAAGAAGGAGAAGGAGAAGGTGAAGTCTGGAGGGTGAATCAGAAGAAGTAGAAGAAGGCGAAGGAGAAGGTGAAGTCTGGAGGGTGAATCAGAAGAAGCAGAAGAAGGAGAAGGAGAAGGTGAAGTCTGGAGGGTGAATCAGAAGAAGCAGAAGAAGGAGAAGGAGAAGATGAAGTCTGGAGGGTGAATCAGAAGAAGTAGAGGAAGGAGAAGGAGAAGGTGATGTCTGGAGGGTGAATCAGAAGAAGCAGAAGAAGGAGAAGGAGAAGGTGAAGTCTGGAGGGTGAATCAGAAGAAGCAGAAGAAGGAGAAGGAGAAGGTGAAGTCTGGAGGGTGAATCAGAAGAAGCAAAAGAAGGAGAAGGAGAAGGTGAAGTCAGGAGGGTGAATCAGAAGAAGCAGAAGAAGGAGAAGGAGAAGGTGAAGTTAGGAGGGTGAATCAGAAGAAGCAGAAGAAGGAGAAGGAGCAGGTGAAGTGAGGGGGGTGAAGCAGAAGAAGTAGAAGAAGGAGAAGGAGAAGGTGAAGTCAGGACGGTGAAGCAGAAGAAGCAGAAGAAGGAGAAGGAGAAGGTGAAGTCTGGAGGGCGCAGCAGAAGAAGCCGAAGAAGGAGAAGGAGAAGGTGAAGTCTGGAGGGTGAAGCAGAAGAAGCAGAAGAAGGAGAAGGAGAAGGTGAAGTCTGGAGGGTGAATCAGAAGAAGTAGAAGAAGGAGAGGGAGAAGGTGAAGTCAGGAGAGTGAAGCAGAAGAAGCAGAAGAAGGAGAAGGAGAAGGTGAAGTCTGGAGGGTGAAGCAGAAGAAGCAGAAGAAGGAGAAGGAGAAGGTGAAGTCTGGAGGGCGAAGCAGAAGAAGCAGAAGAAGGAGAAGGAGAAGGTGAAGTCTGGAGGGTGAAGCAGAAGAAGCAGAAGAAGGAGAAGGAGAAGGTGAAGTCTGGAGGGTGAATCAGAAGAAGTAGAAGAAGGAGAAGGAGAAGGTGAAGTCAGAAGGGTGAAGCAGAAGAAGCAGAAGAAGGAGAAGGAGAAGGTGAAGTCTGGAGGGTGAAGCAGAAGAAGCAGAAGAAGGAGAAGGAGAAGGTGAAGTCTGGAGGGTGAAGCAGAAGAAGCAGAAGAAGGAGAAGGAGAAGGTGAAGTAAGGAGTGTGAATCAGAAGAAGTAGAAGAAGGAGAAGGAGAAGGTTAAGTCTGGAGGGTGAATCAGAAGACGTAGAAGAAGGAGAAGGAGAAGGTGAAGTCTGGAGGGTGAATCAGAAGAAGTAGAAGAAGGAGAAGGAGAATGTGAAGTCTGGAGGGTGAATCAGAAGAAGCAGAAGAAGGAGAAGGAGAAGGTGAAGTCTGGAGGGAGATGCAGAAGAATAGAAGAAGGAGAAGGAGAAGTTGAAGTCTGGAGGGTGAATCAGAAGAAGTAGAAGAAGGAGAAGGAGAAGGTGAAGTCTGGAGGGTCAATCAGAAGAAGTAGAAGAAGGAGAAGGAGAAGGTGAGGTCTGGAGGGTAAATCAGAAGAAGCAGAAGAAGGAGAAGGAGAAGATGAAGTCTGGAGGGTGAATCAGAAGAAGTAGAAGAAGGAGAAGGAGAAGGTGTAGTCTGGACGGTGAATCAGAAGAAGTAGACGAAGGAGAAGGAGAAGGTGAAGTCTGCAGGGTGAATCAGAAGAAGCAGAAGAAGGAGAAGGAGAAGGTGAAGTCTGGAGGGTGGATCAGAAGAAGTAGAAGAAGGAGAAGGAGAAGGTGAAGTCTGGAGGGTGAATCAGAAGAAGAAGGAGAAGGTGAAGTCTGGAGGGTGAATCAGAAGAAGCAGAAGAAGGAGAAGGAGAAGGTGAAGTCTGGAGGGTGAATCAGAAGAAGCAGAATAAGGAGAAGGAGAAGCTGAAGTCTGGAGGGTGAATCAGAAGAAGCAGAAGAAGGAGAAGGAGAAGGTGAAGTCTGGAGGGTGAATCAGAAGAAGCAGAAGAAGGAGAAGGAGAAGGTGAAGTCTGGAGGGTGAATCAGAAGAAGCAGAAGAAGGAGAAGGAGAAGGAGGAGTCTGGAGGTTGAATCAGAAGAAGCAGAAGAAGGAGAAGGATAAGGTGAAGTCTGGAGGATGAAGCAGAAGAAGTAGAAGAAGGAGAAGGAGAAGGTGAAGTCAGGACGGTGAAGCAGAAGAAGCAGAAGAAGGAGAAGGAGAAGGTGAAGTCTGGAGGGTGAATCAGAATAAGTAGAAGAAGGAGAAGGAGAAGGTCAAGTCTGGAGGGTGAATCAGAAGAAGTAGAAGAAGGAGAAGGAGAAGGTGAAGTCTGGAGGGTGAAGCAGAAGAAGTAGAAGAAGGAGAAGGAGAAGGTGAAGTCAGGAGGGTGAATCAGAAGAAGTAGAAGAAGAAGAAGGAGAAGGTGAAGTCAGGAGGGTGAATCAGAAGAAGCAGAAGAAGGAGAAGGAGAAGGTGAAGTCTGGAGGGTGAATCAGAAGAATCAGAAGAAGGAGAAGGAGAAGGTGAAGTCTGGAGGGTGAATCAGAAGAAGCAGAAGAAAGAAAAGGAGAAGGTGAAGTCTGGAGGGTGAATCAGAAGAAGCAGAAGAAGGAGAAGGAGAAGGTGAAGTCAGGAGGGTGAATCAGAAGAAGCAGAAGAAGGAGAAGGAGAAGGTGAAGTTAGGAGGATGAATCAGAAGAAGCAGAAGAAGGAGAAGGAGCAGGTGATGTCAGGGGGATGAAGCAGAAGAATTAGAAGAAGGAGAAGGAGAAGGTGAAGTCAGGACGGTGAAGCAGAAGAAGCAGAAGAAGGAGAAGGAGAAGGTGAAGTCTGGAGGGTGAATCAGAAGAAGTAGAAGAAGGAGAAGGAGAAGGTCAAGTCTGGAGGGTGAATCAGAAGAAGTAGAAGAAGGAGAAGGAGAAGGTGAAGTCTGGAGGGTGAAGCAGAAGAAGTAGAAGAAGGAGAAGAAAAGGTGAAGTCAGGAGGGAGAATCAGAAGAAGTAGAAGAAGGAGAAGGAGAAGGTGAAGTCAGGAGGGTGAATCAGAAGAAGCAGAAGAAGGAGAAGGAGAAGGTGAAGTCTGGAGGGTGAATCAGAAGAAGCAGAAGAAGGAGAAGGAGAAGATGAAATCTGGAGGTTGAATCAGAAGAAGTAGAAGAAGGAGAAGGAGAAGGTGAGGTCTGGAGGGTGAATCAGAAGAAGTAGAAGAAGGAGAAGGAGAAGGTGAAGTCTGGAGGGTGAAACAGAAGAAGCAGAAGAAGGAGAAGGAGAAGGTGAAGTCTGGAGGGTGAATCAGAAGAAGTAGAAGAAGGAGAAGGAGAATGTGAAGTCTGGAGGGTGAATCAGAAGAAGCAGAAGAAGGAGAAGGAGAAGGTGAAGTCTGGAGGGTGAATCAGAAGAAGCAGAAGAAGGAGAAGGAGAAGGTGAAGTCTGGAGGGTGAATCAGAAGAAGCAGAAGAAGACGAAGGAGAAGTTGAAGTCTGGAGGGTGAATCAGAAGAAGCAGAATAAGGAGAAGTGAAGGTGAAGTATGGAGGATGAATCAGAAGAAGCAGAAGAAGGAGAAGGAGAAGGTGAAGTCTGGAGGGTGAATCAGAAGAATTAGAAGAAGGAGAAGGAGAAGGTGAAGTCTGGAGGGTGAAGCAGAAGAAGTAGAAGAAGGAGAAGGAGAAGGTGAAGTCAGGAGGGTGAATCAGAAGAAGTAGAAGAAGGAGAAGGAGAAGGTGAAGTCAGGAGGGTGAATCAGAAGAAGCAGAAGAAGGAGAAGGAGAAGGTGAAGTCTGGAGGGTGAATCAGAAGAAGCAGAATAAGGAGAAGGAGAAGGTGAAGTCTGGAGGGTGAATCAGAAGAAGCAGAATAAGGAGAAGGAGAAGGTGAAGTCTGGAGGGTGAATCAGAAGAAGCAGAAGAAGGAGAAGGAGAAGATGAAGTCTGGAGGGTGAATCAGAAGAAGTAGAAGAAGGAGTAGGAGAAGGTGAAGTCTGGAGGGTGAAGCAGAAGAAGTAGAAGAAGGAGAAGGAGAAGGTGAAGTCAGGAGGGTGAATCAGAAGAAGTAGAAGAAGGAGAAGGAGAAGGTGAAGTCAGGAGGGTGAATCAGAAGAAGCAGAAGAAGGAGAAGGAGAAGGTGAAGTCTGGAGGGTGAATCAGAAGAAACAGAAGAAGGAGAAGGAGAAGGTGAAGACTGGAGGGTGAATCAGAAGAAGTGGAAGAAGGAGAAGGAGAAGGTGAAGTTTGGAGGGTGAATCAGAAGAAGTAGAAGAAGGAGAAGAAGAAGGTGAAGTCTGGAGGGTGAATCAGAAGAAGCAGAAGAAGGAGAAGGAGAAGGTGAAGTCTGGAGGGTGAATCAGAAGAAGCAGAAGAAGGAGAAGGAGAAGATGAAGTCTGGAGGGTGAATCAGAAGAAGTAGAAGAAGGAGAAGGAGAAGGTGAAGTCTGGAGGGTGAATCAGAAGAAGCAGAAGAAAGAGAAGGAGAAGGTGAAGTCTGGAGGGTGAATCAGAAGAAGCAGAAGAAGGAGAAGGAGAAGGTGAAGTCTGGAGGGTGAATCAGAAGAAGCAGAAGAAGGAGAAGGAGAAGGTGAAGTCTGGAGGGTGAATCAGAAGAAGCAGAAGAAGGAGAAGGAGAAGTTGAAGTCTGGAGGGTGAATCAGAAGAAGCAGAATAAGGAGAAGTGAAGGTGAAGTATGGAGGGTGAATCAGAAGAAGCAGAAGAAGGAGAAGGAGAAGGTGAAGTCTGGAGGGTGAATCAGAAGAAGTAGAAGAAGGAGAAGGAGAAGGTGAAATCTGGAGGGTGAAGCAGAAGAAGTAGAAGAAGGAGAAGGAGAAGGTGAAGTCAGGAGGGTGAATCAGAAGAAGTAGAAGAAGGAGAAGGAGAAGGTGAAGTCAGGAGGGTGAATCAGAAGAAGCAGAAGAAGGAGAAGGAGAAGGTGAAGTCTGGAGGGTGAATCAGAAGAAGCAGAATAAGGAGAAGGAGAAGGTGAAGTCTGGAGGGTGAATCAGAAGAAGCAGAATAAGGAGAAGGAGAAGGTGAAGTCTGGAGGGTGAATCAGAAGAAGCAGAAGAAGGAGAAGGAGAAGATGAAGTCTGGAGGGTGAATCAGAAGAAGTAGAAGAAGGAGAAGGAGAAGGTGAAGTCTGGAGGGTGAAGCAGAAGAAGTAGAAGAAGGAGAAGGAGAAGGTGAAGTCAGGAGGGTGAATCAGAAGAAGTAGAAGAAGGAGAAGGAGAAGGTGTAGTCAGGAGGGTGAATCAGAAGAAGCAGAAGAAGGAGAAGGAGAAGGTGAAGTCTGGAGGGTGAATCAGAAGAATCAGAAGAAGGAGAAGGAGAAGGTGAAGTCTGGAGGGTGAATCAGAAGAAGCAGAAGAAAGAGAAGGAGAAGGTGAAGTCTGGAGGGTGAAGCAGAAGAAACAGAAGAAGGAGAAGGAGAAGGTGAAGTCTGGAGGGTGAATCAGAAGAAACAGAAGAAGGAGAAGGAGAAGGTGAAGACTGGAGGGTGAATCAGAAGAAGTGGAAGAAGGAGAAGGAGAAGGTGAAGTTTGGAGGGTGAATCAGAAGAAGTAGAAGAAGGAGAAGAAGAAGGTGAAGTCTGGAGGGTGAATCAGAAGAAGCAGAAGAAGGAGAAGGAGAAGGTGAAGTCTGGAGGGTGAATCAGAAGAAGCAGAAGAAGGAGAAGGAGAAGATGAAGTCTGGAGGGTGAATCAGAAGAAGTAGAAGAAGGAGAAGGAGAAGGTGAAGTCAGGAGGGTGAATCAGAAGAAGTAGAAGAAGGAGAAGGAGAAGGTGAAGTCAGGAGGGTGAATCAGAAGAAGCAGAAGAAGGAGAAGGAGAAGGTGAAGTCTGGAGGGTGAATCAGAAGAAGCAGAATAAGGAGAAGGAGAAGGTGAAGTCTGGAGGGTGAATCAGAAGAAGCAGAATAAGGAGAAGGAGAAGGTGAAGTCTGGAGGGTGAATCAGAAGAAGCAGAAGAAGGAGAAGGAGAAGATGAAGTCTGGAGGGTGAATCAGAAGAAGTAGAAGAAGGAGTAGGAGAAGGTGAAGTCTGGAGGGTGAAGCAGAAGAAGTAGAAGAAGGAGAAGGAGAAGGTGAAGTCAGGAGGGTGAATCAGAAGAAGTAGAAGAAGGAGAAGGAGAAGGTGAAGTCAGGAGGGTGAATCAGAAGAAGCAGAAGAAGGAGAAGGAGAAGGTGAAGTCTGGAGGGTGAATCAGAAGAAACAGAAGAAGGAGAAGGAGAAGGTGAAGACTGGAGGGTGAATCAGAAGAAGTGGAAGAAGGAGAAGGAGAAGGTGAAGTTTGGAGGGTGAATCAGAAGAAGTAGAAGAAGGAGAAGAAGAAGGTGAAGTCTGGAGGGTGAATCAGAAGAAGCAGAAGAAGGAGAAGGAGAAGGTGAAGTCTGGAGGGTGAATCAGAAGAAGCAGAAGAAGGAGAAGGAGAAGATGAAGTCTGGAGGGTGAATCAGAAGAAGTAGAAGAAGGAGAAGGAGAAGGTGAAGTCTGGAGGGTGAATCAGAAGAAGCAGAAGAAAGAGAAGGAGAAGGTGAAGTCTGGAGGGTGAATCAGAAGAAGCAGAAGAAGGAGAAGGAGAAGGTGAAGTCTGGAGGGTGAATCAGAAGAAGCAGAAGAAGGAGAAGGAGAAGGTGAAGTCTGGAGGGTGAATCAGAAGAAGCAGAAGAAGGAGAAGGAGAAGTTGAAGTCTGGAGGGTGAATCAGAAGAAGCAGAATAAGGAGAAGTGAAGGTGAAGTATGGAGGGTGAATCAGAAGAAGCAGAAGAAGGAGAAGGAGAAGGTGAAGTCTGGAGGGTGAATCAGAAGAAGTAGAAGAAGGAGAAGGAGAAGGTGAAATCTGGAGGGTGAAGCAGAAGAAGTAGAAGAAGGAGAAGGAGAAGGTGAAGTCAGGAGGGTGAATCAGAAGAAGTAGAAGAAGGAGAAGGAGAAGGTGAAGTCAGGAGGGTGAATCAGAAGAAGCAGAAGAAGGAGAAGGAGAAGGTGAAGTCTGGAGGGTGAATCAGAAGAAGCAGAATAAGGAGAAGGAGAAGGTGAAGTCTGGAGGGTGAATCAGAAGAAGCAGAATAAGGAGAAGGAGAAGGTGAAGTCTGGAGGGTGAATCAGAAGAAGCAGAAGAAGGAGAAGGAGAAGATGAAGTCTGGAGGGTGAATCAGAAGAAGTAGAAGAAGGAGAAGGAGAAGGTGAAGTCTGGAGGGTGAAGCAGAAGAAGTAGAAGAAGGAGAAGGAGAAGGTGAAGTCAGGAGGGTGAATCAGAAGAAGTAGAAGAAGGAGAAGGAGAAGGTGTAGTCAGGAGGGTGAATCAGAAGAAGCAGAAGAAGGAGAAGGAGAAGGTGAAGTCTGGAGGGTGAATCAGAAGAATCAGAAGAAGGAGAAGGAGAAGGTGAAGTCTGGAGGGTGAATCAGAAGAAGCAGAAGAAAGAGAAGGAGAAGGTGAAGTCTGGAGGGTGAAGCAGAAGAAACAGAAGAAGGAGAAGGAGAAGGTGAAGACTGGAGGGTGAATCAGAAGAAGTGGAAGAAGGAGAAGGAGAATGTGAAGTCTGGAGGGTGAATCAGAAGAAGTAGAAGAAGGAGAAGGAGAAGGTGAAGTCTGGAGGGTGAATCAGAAGAAGCAGAAGAAGGAGAAGGAGAAGGTGAAGTCTGGAGGGTGAATCAGAAGAAGCAGAAGAAGGAGAAGGAGAAGATGAAGTCTGGAGGGTGAATCAGAAGAAGTAGAAGAAGGAGAAGGAGAAGGTGAAGTCTGGAGGGTGAATCAGAAGTAGTAGAAGAAGGAGAAGGAGAAGGTGAAGTCTGGACGGTGTATCAGAAGAAACAGAAGAAGGAGAAGGAGAAGGTGAAGTCTGGAGGGTGAATCAGAAGAAGTAGAAGAAGGAGAAGGAGAAGGTGTAGTCTGGAGGGTGAATCAGAAGAAGTAGACGAAGGAGAAGGAGAAGGTGAAGTCTGGAGGGTGAATCAGAAGAAGTAGAAGAAGGAGAAGGAGAAGATGAAGTCTGGAGGGTGAATCAGAAGAAGCAGAATAAGGAGAAGTGAAGGTGAAGTATGGAGGGTGAATCAGAAGAAGCAGAAGAAGGAGAAGGAGAAGGTGAAGTCTGGAGGGTGAATCAGAAGAAGTAGAAGAAGGAGAAGGAGAAGGTGAAATCTGGAGGGTGAAGCAGAAGAAGTAGAAGAAGGAGAAGGAGAAGGTGAAGTCAGGAGGGTGAATCAGAAGAAGTAGAAGAAGGAGAAGGAGAAGGTGAAGTCAGGAGGGTGAATCAGAAGAAGCAGAAGAAGGAGAAGGAGAAGGTGAAGTCTGGAGGGTGAATCAGAAGAAGCAGAATAAGGAGAAGGAGAAGGTGAAGTCTGGAGGGTGAATCAGAAGAAGCAGAATAAGGAGAAGGAGAAGGTGAAGTCTGGAGGGTGAATCAGAAGAAGCAGAAGAAGGAGAAGGAGAAGATGAAGTCTGGAGGGTGAATCAGAAGAAGTAGAAGAAGGAGAAGGAGAAGGTGAAGTCTGGAGGGTGAAGCAGAAGAAGTAGAAGAAGGAGAAGGAGAAGGTGAAGTCAGGAGGGTGAATCAGAAGAAGTAGAAGAAGGAGAAGGAGAAGGTGTAGTCAGGAGGGTGAATCAGAAGAAGCAGAAGAAGGAGAAGGAGAAGGTGAAGTCTGGAGGGTGAATCAGAAGAATCAGAAGAAGGAGAAGGAGAAGGTGAAGTCTGGAGGGTGAATCAGAAGAAGCAGAAGAAAGAGAAGGAGAAGGTGAAGTCTGGAGGGTGAAGCAGAAGAAACAGAAGAAGGAGAAGGAGAAGGTGAAGACTGGAGGGTGAATCAGAAGAAGTGGAAGAAGGAGAAGGAGAATGTGAAGTCTGGAGGGTGAATCAGAAGAAGTAGAAGAAGGAGAAGGAGAAGGTGAAGTCTGGAGGGTGAATCAGAAGAAGCAGAAGAAGGAGAAGGAGAAGGTGAAGTCTGGAGGGTGAATCAGAAGAAGCAGAAGAAGGAGAAGGAGAAGATGAAGTCTGGAGGGTGAATCAGAAGAAGTAGAAGAAGGAGAAGGAGAAGGTGAAGTCTGGAGGGTGAATCAGAAGTAGTAGAAGAAGGAGAAGGAGAAGGTGAAGTCTGGACGGTGTATCAGAAGAAACAGAAGAAGGAGAAGGAGAAGGTGAAGTCTGGAGGGTGAATCAGAAGAAGTAGAAGAAGGAGAAGGAGAAGGTGTAGTCTGGAGGGTGAATCAGAAGAAGTAGACGAAGGAGAAGGAGAAGGTGAAGTCTGGAGGGTGAATCAGAAGAAGCAGAAGAAGGAGATGGAGAAGGTGAAGTCTGGAGGGTGAATCAGAAGAAGTAGAAGAAGGAGAAGGAGAAGGTGAAGTCTGGAGGGTGAACCAGAAGAAGCAGGAGAAGGAGAAGGAGAAGGTGAAGTCTGGAGGGTGTATCAGAAGAAGCAGAAGAAGGAGAAGGAGAAGGTGAAGTCTGGAGGGTGAATCAGAAGAAGTAGAAGAAGGAGAAGGAGAATGTGAAGTCTGGAGGGAGAATCAGAAGAAGTAGAAGAAGGAGAAGGAGAAGGTGAAGTCTGGAGGTTGAATCAGAAGAAGTAGAAGAAGGAGAAGGAGAAGGTGAAGTCTGGAGGGTGAAGCAGAAGAAGTAGAAGAAGGAGAAGGAGAAGGTGAAGTCAGGAGGGTGAATCAGAAGAAGTAGAAGAAGGAGAAGGAGAAGGTGAAGTCAGGAGGGTGAATCAGAAGAAGCAGAAGAAGGAGAAGGAGAAGGTGAAGTCTGGAGGGTGAATCAGAAGAATCAGAAGAAGGAGAAGGAGAAGGTGAAGTCTGGAGGGTGAATCAGAAGAAGCAGAAGAAAGAGAAGGAGATGGTGAAGTCTGGAGGTTGAATCAGAAGAAGTAGAAGAAGGAGAAGGAGAAGGTGAAGTCTGGAGGGTGAATCAGAAGAAGCAGAGGAAGGAGAAGGAGAAGGTGAAGTCTGGAGGGTGAATCAGAAGAAGCAGAAGAAGTAGAAGGAGAAGGTGAAGTCTGGAGGGTGAATCAGAAGAAGCAGAAGAAGGAGAAGGTGAAGTCTAGAGGGTGAATGAGAAGAAGCAGAATAAGGAGAAGGAGAAGTTGAAGTCTGGAGGGTGAATCAGAAGAAGCAGAAGAAGGAGAAGGAGAAGGTGAAGTCTGGAGGGTGAATCAGAAGAAGTAGAAGAAGGAGAAGGAGAAGGTGAAGTCTGGAGGGTGAAGCAGAAGAAGGAGAAGGAGAAGGTGAAGTCAGGAGGGTGAATCAGAAGAAGTAGAAGAAGGAGAAGGAGAAGGTGAAATCAGGAGGGTGAATCAGAAGAAGCAGAAGAAGGAGAAGGAGAAGGTGAAGTCTGTAGGGAGAATCAGAAGAATCAGAAGAAGGAGAAGGAGAAGGTGAAGTCTGGAGGGTGAATCAGAAGAAGCAGAAGAAAGAGAAGGAGAAGGTGAAGTCTGGAGGGTGAAGCAGAAGAAACAGAAGAAGGAAAAGGAGAAGGTGAAGACTGGAGGGTGAATCAGAAGAAGTAGAAGAAGGAGAAGGAGAAGGTGAAGTCTGGAGGATGAATCAGAAGAAGTAGAAGAAGGAGAAGGAGAAGGTGAAGTCTGGAGGGTGAATCAGAAGAAGCAGAAGAAGGAGAAGGAGAAGGTGAAGTCTGGAGGGTGAATCAGAAGAAGCAGAATAAGGAGAAGGAGAAGATGAAGTCTGGAGGGTGAATCAGAAGAAGTAGAAGAAGGAGAAGGAGAAGGTGAGGTCTGGAGGGTGAATCAGAAGAAGCAGAACAAGGAGAAGGAGAAGGTGAAGTCTGGAGGGTGAATCAGAAGAAGCAGAAGAAGGAGAAGGAGAAGGTGAAGTCTGGAGGGTGAATCAGAAGAAACAGAAGAAGGAGAAGGAGAAGGTGAAGTCTGGAGGGTGAATCAGAAGAAGTAGAAGAAGGAGAAGGAGAAGGTGTAGTCTGGAGGGTGAATCAGAAGAAGCAGAAGAAGGAGAAGGAGAAGGTGAAGTCTGGAGGGTGAATCAGAAGAAGCAGAAGAAGGAGAAGGAGAAGGTGAAGTCTGGAGGGTGAATCAGAAGAAGCAGAAGAAGGAGAAGGAGAAGGTGAGGTCTGGAGGGTGAATCAGAAGAAGCAGAAGAAGGAGAAGGAGAAGGTGAAGTCTGGAGGGTGAATCAGAAGAAGCAGAAGAAGGAGAAGGAGAAGGTGAAGTCTGGAGGGTGAATCAGAAGAAACAAAAGAAGGAGAAGGAGAAGGTGAAGTCTGGAGGGTGAATCAGAAGAAGTAGAAGAAGGAGAAGGAGAAGGTGTAGTCTGGAGGGTGAATCAGAAGAAGCAGAAGAAGGAGAAGGAGAAGGTGAAGTCTGGAGGGTGAATCAGAAGAAGCAGAAGAAGGAGAAGGAGAAGGTGAAGTCTGGAGGGTGAATCAGAAGAAGCAGAAGAAGGAGAAGGAGAAGGTGAAGTCAGGAGGGTGAATCAGAAGAAGCAGAAGAAGGAGAAGGTGAAGGTGAAGTTAGGAGGGTGAATCAGAAGATGCAGAAGAAGGAGAAGGAGCAGGTGATGTCAGGGGGATGAAGCAGAATAAGTAGAAGAATGAGAAGGAGAATGTGAAGTCAGGACGGTGAAGCAGAAGAAGCAGAAGAAGGAGAAGGAGAAGGTGAAGTCTGGAGGGTGAATCAGAAGAAGAAGAAGAAGGAAAAGGAGAAGGTCAAGTCTGGAGGGTGAATCAGAAGAAGTAGAAGAAGGAGAAGGAGAAGGTGAAGTCTGGAGGGTGAAGCAGAAGAAGTAGAAGAAGGAGAAGGAGAAGGTGAAGTCAGGATGGTGAATCAGAAGAAGTAGAAGAAGGAGAAGGTGAAGTCAGGAGGGTGAATCAGAAGAAGCAGAAGAAGGAGAAGGAGAAGGTGAAGTCTGGAGGGTGAATCAGAAGAATCAGAAGAAGGAGAAGGAGAAGGTGAAGTCTGGAGGGTGAATCAGAAGAAGCAGAAGAAAGAGAAGGAGAAGGTGAAGTCTGGAGGGTGAATCAGAAGAAGTAGAAGAAGGAGAAGGAGAAGGTGAAGTCTGGAGGGTGAATCAGAAGAAGCAGAAGAAGGAGAAGGAGAAGGAGAAGTCTGGAGGGTGAATCAGAAGAAGCAGAAGAAGGAGAAGGAGAAGGTGAAGTCTGCAGGGTGAATCAGAAGAAGCAGAAGAAGGAGAAGGAGAAGGTGAAGTCTGGAGGGTGAATCAGAAGAAACAGAAGAAGGAGAAGGAGAAGGTGAAGTCTGGAGGGTGAATCAGAAGAAGTAGAAGAAGGAGAAGGAGAAGGTGTAGTCTGGAGGGTGAATCAGAAGAAGCAGAAGAAGGAGAAGGAGAAGGTGAAGTCTGGAGGGTGAATCAGAAGAAGCAGAAGAAGGAGAAGGAGAAGGTGAAGTCTGGAGGGTGAATCAGAAGAAGCAGAAGAAGGAGAAGGAGAAGGTGAAGTCAGGAGGGTGAATCAGAAGAAGCAGAAGAAGGAGAAGGAGAAGGTGAAGTTAGGAGGGTGTATCAGAAGAAGCAGAAGAAGGAGAAGGAGCAGGTGATGTCAGGGGGATGAAGCAGAATAAGTAGAAGAAGGAGAAGGAGAAGGTGAAGTCAGGACGGTGAAGCAGAAGAAGCAGAAGAAGGAGAAGGAGAAGGTGAAGTCTGGAGGGTGAATCAGAAGAAGTAGAAGAAGGAAAAGGAGAAGGTCAAGTCTGGAGGGTGAATCAGAAGAAGTAGAAGAAGGAGAAGGAGAAGGTGAAGTCTGGAGGGTGAAGCAGAAGAAGTAGAAGAAGGAGAAGGAGAAGGTGAAGTCAGGATGGTGAATCAGAAGCAGTAGAAGAAGGAGAAGGAGAAGGTGAAGTCAGGAGGGTGAATCAGAAGAAGCAGAAGAAGGAGAAGGAGAAGGTGAAGTCTGGAGGGTGAATCAGAAGAATCAGAAGAAGGAGAAGGAGAAGGTGACGTCTGGAGGGTGAATCAGAAGAAGCAGAAGAAAGAGAAAGAGAAGGTGAAGTCTGGAGGGTGAATCAGAAGAAGTAGAAGAAGGAGAAGGAGAAGGTGAAGTCTGGAGGGTGAATCAGAAGAAGCAGAAGAAGGAGAAGGAGAAGGTGAAGTCTGGAGGGTGAATCAGAAGAAGCAGAAGAAGGAGAAGGAGAAGGTGAAGTCTGCAGGGTGAATCAGAAGAAGCAGAAGAAGGAGAAGGAGAAGGTGAAGTCTGGAGGGTGAATCAGATGAAGCAGAATAAGGAGAAGGAGAAGGTGAAGTCTGGAGGGTGAATCAGAAGAAGCAGAAGAAGGAGAAGGAGAAGGTGAAGTCTGGAGGGTGAATCAGAAGAAGCAGAGGAAGGAGAAGGAGAAGGTGAAGTCTGGAGGGTGAATCAGAAGAAGCAGAAGAAGTAGAAGGAGAAGGTGAAGTCTGGAGGGTGAATCAGAAGAAGCAGAAGAAGGAGAAGGAGAAGGTGAAGTCTGGAGGGTGAATGAGAAGAAGCAGAATAAGGAGAAGGAGAAGGTGAAGTCTGGAGGGTGAATCAGAAGAAGCAGAATAAGGAGAAGGAGAAGGTGAAGTCTGGAGGGTGAATCAGAAGAAGCAGAAGAAGGAGAAGGAGAAGATGAAGTCTGGAGGGTGAATCAGAAGAAGTAGAAGAAGGAGAAGGAGAAGGTGAAGTCTGGAGGGTGAAGCAGAAGAAGTAGAAGAAGGAGAAGGAGAAGGTGAAGTCAGGAGGGTGAATCAGAAGAAGTAGAAGAAGGAGAAGGAGAAGGTGAAGTCAGGAGGGTGAATCAGAAGAAGCAGAAGAAGGAGAAGGAGAAGGTGAAGTCTGGAGGGTGAATCAGAAGAAACAGAAGAAGGAGAAGGAGAAGGTGAAGACTGGAGGGTGAATCAGAAGAAGTGGAAGAAGGAGAAGGAGAAGGTGAAGTTTGGAGGGTGAATCAGAAGAAGTAGAAGAAGGAGAAGGAGAAGGTGAAGTCTGGAGGGTGAATCAGAAGAAGCAGAAGAAGGAGAAGGAGAAGGTGAAGTCTGGAGGGTGAATCAGAAGAAGCAGAAGAAGGAGAAGGAGAAGATGAAGTCTGGAGGGTGAATCAGAAGAAGTAGAAGAAGGAGAAGGAGAAGGTGAAGTCTGGAGGGTGAATCAGAAGAAGCAGAAGAAGGAGAATGAGAAGGTGAAGTCTGGAGGGTGAATCAGAAGAAGCAGAAGAAGGAGAAGGAGAAGGTGAAGTCTGGAGGGTGAATCAGAAGAAGCAGAAGAAGGAGAAGGAGAAGTTGAAGTCTGGAGGGTGAATCAGAAGAAGCAGAATAAGGAGAAGTGAAGGTGAAGTATGGAGGGTGAATCAGAAGAAGCAGAAGAAGGAGAAGGAGAAGGGGAAGTCTGGAGGGTGAATCAGAAGAAGTAGAAGAAGGAGAAGGAGAAGGTGAAGTCTGGAGGGTGAAGCAGAAGAAGTAGAAGAAGGAGAAGGAGAAGGTGAAGTCAGGAGGGTGAATCAGAAGAAGTAGAAGAAGGAGAAGGAGAAGGTGAAGTCAGGAGGGTGAATCAGAAGAAGCAGAAGAAGGAGAAGGAGAAGGTGAAGTCTGGAGGGTGAATCAGAAGAAGCAGAATAAGGAGAAGGAGAAGGTGAAGTCTGGAGGGTGAATCAGAAGAAGCAGAATAAGGAGAAGGAGAAGGTGAAGTCTGGAGGGTGAATCAGAAGAAGCAGAAGAAGGAGAAGGAGAAGATGAAGTCTGGAGGGTGAATCAGAAGAAGTAGAAGAAGGAGAAGGAGAAGGTGAAGTCTGGAGGGTGAAGCAGAAGAAGTAGAAGAAGGAGAAGGAGAAGGTGAAGTCAGGAGGGTGAATCAGAAGAAGTAGAAGAAGGAGAAGGAGAAGGTGTAGTCAGGAGGGTGAATCAGAAGAAGCAGAAGAAGGAGAAGGAGAAGGTGAAGTCTGGAGGGTGAATCAGAAGAATCAGAAGAAGGAGAAGGAGAAGGTGAAGTCTGGAGGGTGAATCAGAAGAAGCAGAAGAAAGAGAAGGAGAAGGTGAAGTCTGGAGGGTGAAGCAGAAGAAACAGAAGAAGGAGAAGGAGAAGGTGAAGACTGGAGGGTGAATCAGAAGAAGTGGAAGAAGGAGAAGGAGAATGTGAAGTCTGGAGGGTGAATCAGAAGAAGTAGAAGAAGGAGAAGGAGAAGGTGAAGTCTGGAGGGTGAATCAGAAGAAGCAGAAGAAGGAGAAGGAGAAGGTGAAGTCTGGAGGGTGAATCAGAAGAAGCAGAAGAAGGAGAAGGAGAAGATGAAGTCTGGAGGGTGAATCAGAAGAAGTAGAAGAAGGAGAAGGAGAAGGTGAAGTCTGGAGGGTGAATCAGAAGTAGTAGAAGAAGGAGAAGGAGAAGGTGAAGTCTGGACGGTGTATCAGAAGAAACAGAAGAAGGAGAAGGAGAAGGTGAAGTCTGGAGGGTGAATCAGAAGAAGTAGAAGAAGGAGAAGGAGAAGGTGTAGTCTGGAGGGTGAATCAGAAGAAGTAGACGAAGGAGAAGGAGAAGGTGAAGTCTGGAGGGTGAATCAGAAGAAGCAGAAGAAGGAGATGGAGAAGGTGAAGTCTGGAGGGTGAATCAGAAGAAGTAGAAGAAGGAGAAGGAGAAGGTGAAGTCTGGAGGGTGAACCAGAAGAAGCAGGAGAAGGAGAAGGAGAAGGTGAAGTCTGGAGGGTGAATCAGAAGAAGCAGAAGAAGGAGAAGGAGAAGGTGAAGTCTGGAGGGTGAATCAGAAGAAGTAGAAGAAGGAGAAGGAGAAGGTGAAGTCTGGAGGGAGAATCAGAAGAAGTAGAAGAAGGAGAAGGAGAAGGTGAAGTCTGGAGGTTGAATCAGAAGAAGTAGAAGAAGGAGAAGGAGAAGGTGAAGTCTGGAGGGTGAAGCAGAAGAAGTAGAAGAAGGAGAAGGAGAAGGTGAAGTCAGGAGGGTGAATCAGAAGAAGTAGAAGAAGGAGAAGGAGAAGGTGAAGTCAGGAGGGTGAATCAGAAGAAGCAGAAGAAGGAGAAGGAGAAGGTGAAGTCTGGAGGGTGAATCAGAAGAATCAGAAGAAGGAGAAGGAGAAGGTGAAGTCTGGAGGGTGAATCAGAAGAAGCAGAAGAAAGAGAAGGAGATGGTGAAGTCTGGAGGTTGAATCAGAAGAAGTAGAAGAAGGAGAAGGAGAAGGTGAAGTCTGGAGGGTGAATCAGAAGAAGCAGAGGAAGGAGAAGGAGAAGGTGAAGTCTGGAGGGTGAATCAGAAGAAGCAGAAGAAGTAGAAGAAGAAGGTGAAGTCTGGAGGGTGAATCAGAAGAAGCAGAAGAAGGAGAAGGTGAAGTCTGGAGGGTGAATGAGAAGAAGCAGAATAAGGAGAAGGAGAAGGTGAAGTCTGGAGGGTGAATCAGAAGAAGCAGAAGAAGGAGAAGGAGAAGGTGAAGTCTGGAGGGTGAATCAGAAGAAGTAGAAGAAGGAGAAGGAGAAGGTGAAGTCTGGAGGGTGAAGCAGAAGAAGGAGAAGGAGAAGGTGAAGTCAGGAGGGTGAATCAGAAGAAGTAGAAGAAGGAGAAGGAGAAGGTGAAATCAGGAGGGTGAATCAGAAGAAGCAGAAGAAGGAGAAGGAGAAGGTGAAGTCTGTAGGGAGAATCAGAAGAATCAGAAGAAGGAGAAGGAGAAGGTGAAGTCTGGAGGGTGAATCAGAAGAAGCAGAAGAAAGAGAAGGAGAAGGTGAAGTCTGGAGGGTGAAGCAGAAGAAACAGAAGAAGGAAAAGGAGAAGGTGAAGACTGGAGGGTGAATCAGAAGAAGTAGAAGAAGGAGAAGGAGAAGGTGAAGTCTGGAGGATGAATCAGAAGAAGTAGAAGAAGGAGAAGGAGAAGGTGAAGTCTGGAGGGTGAATCAGAAGAAGCAGAAGAAGGAGAAGGAGAAGGTGAAGTCTGGAGGGTGAATCAGAAGAAGCAGAATAAGGAGAAGGAGAAGATGAAGTCTGGAGGGTGAATCAGAAGAAGTAGAAGAAGGAGAAGGAGAAGGTGAGGTCTGGAGGGTGAATCAGAAGAAGCAGAAGAAGGAGAAGGAGAAGGTGAAGTCTGGAGGGTGAATCAGAAGAAGCAGAAGAAGGAGAAGGAGAAGGTGAAGTCTGGAGGGTGAATCAGAAGAAACAGAAGAAGGAGAAGGAGAAGGTGAAGTCTGGAGGGAGAATCAGAAGAAGTTGAAGAAGGAGAAGGAGAAGGTGTAGTCTGGAGGGTGAATCAGATGAAGCAGAAGAAGGAGAAGGAGAAGGTGAAGTCTGGAGGTTGAATCAGAAGAAGCAGAAGAAGGAGAAGGAGAAGGTGAAGTCTGGAGGGTGAATCAGAAGAAGCAGAAGAAGGAGAAGGAGAAGGTGAGGTCTGGAGGGTGAATCAGAAGAAGCAGAAGAAGGAGAAGGAGAAGGTGAAGTCTGGAGGGTGAATCAGAAGAAGCAGAAGAAGGAGAAGGAGAAGGTGAAGTCTGGAGGGTGAATCAGAAGAAACAAAAGAAGGAGAAGGAGAAGGTGAAGTCTGGAGGGTGAATCAGAAGAAGTAGAAGAAGGAGAAGGAGAAGGTGTAGTCTGGAGGGTGAATCAGAAGAAGCAGAAGAAGGAGAAGGAGAAGGTGAAGTCTGGAGGGTGAATCAGAAGAAGCAGAAGAAGGAGAAGGAGAAGGTGAAGTCTGGAGGGTGAATCAGAAGAAGCAGAAGAAGGAGAAGGAGAAGGTGAAGTCAGGAGGGTGAATCAGAAGAAGCAGAAGAAGGAGAAGGAGAAGGTGAAGTTAGGAGGGTGAATCAGAAGATGCAGAAGAAGGAGAAGGAGCAGGTGATGTCAGGGGGATGAAGCAGAATAAGTAGAAGAATGAGAAGGAGAATGTGAAGTCAGGACGGTGAAGCAGAAGAAGCAGAAGAAGGAGAAGGAGAAGGTGAAGTCTGGAGGGTGAATCAGAAGAAGAAGAAGAAGGAAAAGGAGAAGGTCAAGTCTGGAGGGTGAATCAGAAGAAGTAGAAGAAGGAGAAGGAGAAGGTGAAGTCTGGAGGGTGAAGCAGAAGAAGTAGAAGAAGGAGAAGGAGAAGGTGAAGTCAGGATGGTGAATCAGAAGAAGTAGAAGAAGGAGAAGGTGAAGTCAGGAGGGTGAATCAGAAGAAGCAGAAGAAGGAGAAGGAGAAGGTGAAGTCTGGAGGGTGAATCAGAAGAATCAGAAGAAGGAGAAGGAGAAGGTGAAGTCTGGAGGGTGAATCAGAAGAAGCAGAAGAAAGAGAAGGAGAAGGTGAAGTCTGGAGGGTGAATCAGAAGAAGTAGAAGAAGGAGAAGGAGAAGGTGAAGTCTGGAGGGTGAATCAGAAGAAGCAGAAGAAGGAGAAGGAGAAGGAGAAGTCTGGAGGGTGAATCAGAAGAAGCAGAAGAAGGAGAAGGAGAAGGTGAAGTCTGCAGGGTGAATCAGAAGAAGCAGAAGAAGGAGAAGGAGAAGGTGAAGTCTGGAGGGTGAATCAGAAGAAACAGAAGAAGGAGAAGGAGAAGGTGAAGTCTGGAGGGTGAATCAGAAGAAGTAGAAGAAGGAGAAGGAGAAGGTGTAGTCTGGAGGGTGAATCAGAAGAAGCAGAAGAAGGAGAAGGAGAAGGTGAAGTCTGGAGGGTGAATCAGAAGAAGCAGAAGAAGGAGAAGGAGAAGGTGAAGTCTGGAGGGTGAATCAGAAGAAGCAGAAGAAGGAGAAGGAGAAGGTGAAGTCAGGAGGGTGAATCAGAAGAAGCAGAAGAAGGAGAAGGAGAAGGTGAAGTTAGGAGGGTGAATCAGAAGAAGCAGAAGAAGGAGAAGGAGCAGGTGATGTCAGGGGGATGAAGCAGAATAAGTAGAAGAAGGAGAAGGAGAAGGTGAAGTCAGGACGGTGAAGCAGAAGAAGCAGAAGAAGGAGAAGGAGAAGGTGAAGTCTGGAGGGTGAATCAGAAGAAGTAGAAGAAGGAAAAGGAGAAGGTCAAGTCTGGAGGGTGAATCAGAAGAAGTAGAAGAAGGAGAAGGAGAAGGTGAAGTCTGGAGGGTGAAGCAGAAGAAGTAGAAGAAGGAGAAGGAGAAGGTGAAGTCAGGATGGTGAATCAGAAGCAGTAGAAGAAGGAGAAGGAGAAGGTGAAGTCAGGAGGGTGAATCAGAAGAAGCAGAAGAAGGAGAAGGAGAAGGTGAAGTCTGGAGGGTGAATCAGAAGAATCAGAAGAAGGAGAAGGAGAAGGTGACGTCTGGAGGGTGAATCAGAAGAAGCAGAAGAAAGAGAAGGAGAAGGTGAAGTCTGGAGGGTGAATCAGAAGAAGTAGAAGAAGGAGAAGGAGAAGGTGAAGTCTGGAGGGTGAATCAGAAGAAGCAGAAGAAGGAGAAGGAGAAGGTGAAGTCTGGAGGGTGAATCAGAAGAAGCAGAAGAAGGAGAAGGAGAAGGTGAAGTCTGCAGGGTGAATCAGAAGAAGCAGAAGAAGGAGAAGGAGAAGGTGAAGTCTGGAGGGTGAATCAGATGAAGCAGAATAAGGAGAAGGAGAAGGTGACGTCTGGAGGGTGAATCAGAAGAAGCAGAAGAAGGAGAAGGAGAAGGTGAAGTCTGGAGGGTGAATCAGAAGAAGCAGAGGAAGGAGAAGGAGAAGGTGAAGTCTGGAGGGTGAATCAGAAGAAGCAGAAGAAGTAGAAGGAGAAGGTGAAGTCTGGAGGGTGAATCAGAAGAAGCAGAAGAAGGAGAAGAGAAGGTGAAGTCTGGAGGGTGAATGAGAAGAAGCAGAATAAGGAGAAGGAGAAGGTGAAGTCTGGAGGGTGAATCAGAAGAAGCAGAAGAAGGAGAAGGAGAAGGTGAAGTCTGGAGGGTGAATCAGAAGAAGTAGAAGAAGGAGAAGGAGAAGGTGAAGTCTGGAGGGTGAAGCAGAAGAAGGAGAAGGAGAAGGTGAAGTCAGGAGGGTGAATCAGAAGAAGTAGAAGAAGGAGAAGGAGAAGGTGAAATCAGGAGGGTGAATCAGAAGAAGCAGAAGAAGGAGAAGGAGAAGGTGAAGTCTGTAGGGTGAATCAGAAGAATCAGAAGAAGGAAAAGGAGAAGGTGAAGTCTGGAGGGTGAATCAGAAGAAGCAGAAGAAAGAGAAGGAGAAGGTGAAGTCTGGAGGGTGAAGCAGAAGAAACAGAAGAAGGAGAAGGAGAAGGTGAAGACTGGAGGGTGAATCAGAAGAAGTAGAAGAAGGAGAAGGAGAAGGTGAAGTCTGGAGGGTGAATCAGAAGAAGTAGAAGAAGGAGAAGGAGAAGGTGAAGTCTGGAGGGTGAATCAGAAGAAGCAGAAGAAGGAGAAGGAGAAGGTGAAGTCTGGAGGGTGAATCAGAAGAAGCAGAAGAAGGAGAAGGAGAAGATGAAGTCTGGAGGGTGAATCAGAAGAAGTAGAAGAAGGAGAAGGAGAAGGTGAGGTCTGGAGGGTGAATCAGAAGAAGCAGAAGAAGGAGAAGGAGAAGGTGAAGTCTGGAGGGTTAATCAGAAGAAGCAGAAGAAGGAGAAGGAGAAGGTGAAGTCTGCAGGGTGAATCAGAAGAAACAGAAGAAGGAGAAGGAGAAGGTGAAGTCTGGAGGGTGAATCAGAAGAAGTAGAAGAAGGAGAAGGAGAAGGTGTAGTCTGGAAGGTGAATCAGAAGAAGCAGAAGAAGGAGAAGGAGAAGGTGAAGTCTGGAGGGTGAATCAGAAGAAGCAGAAGAAGGAGAAGGAGAAGGTGAAGTCTGGAGGGTGAATCAGAAGAAACAAAAGAAGGAGAAGGAGAAGGTGAAGTCTGGAGGGTGAATCAGAAGAAGTAGAAGAAGGAGAAGGAGAAGGTGTAGTCTGGAGGGTGAATCAGAAGAAGCAGAAGAAGGAGAAGGAGAAGGTGAAGTCTGGAGGGTGAATCAGAAGAAGCAGAAGAAGGAGAAGGAGAAGGTGAAGTCTGGAGGGTGAATCAGAAGAAGCAGAAGAAGGAGAAGGAGAAGGTGAAGTCAGGAGGGTGAATCAGAAGAAGCAGAAGAAGGAGAAGGAGAAGGTAAAGTTAGGAGGGTGAATCAGAAGAAGCAGAAGAAGGAGAAGGAGCAGGTGATGTCAGGGGGATGAAGCAGAATAAGTAGAAGAAGGAGAAGGAGAAGGTGAAGTCAGGACGGTGAAGCAGAAGAAGCAGAAGAAGGAGAAGGAGAAGGTGAAGTCTGGATGGTGAATCAGAAGAAGTAGAAGAAGGAAAAGGAGAAGTCAAGTCTGGAGGGTGAATCAGAAGAAGTAGAAGAAGGAGAAGGAGAAGGTGAAGTCTGGAGGGTGAAGCAGAAGAAGTAGAAGAAGGAGAAGGAGAAGGTGAAGTCAGGATGGTGAATCAGAAGAAGTAGAAGAAGGAGAAGGAGAAGGTGAAGTCAGGAGGGTGAATCAGAAGAAGCAGAAGAAGGAGAAGGAGAAGGTGAAGTCTGGAGGGTGAATCAGAAGAATCAGAAGAAGGAGAAGGAGAAGGTGAAGTCTGGAGGGTGAATCAGAAGAAGCAGAAGAAAGAGAAGGAGAAGGTGAAGTCTGGAGGGTGAATCAGAAGAAGTAGAAGAAGGAGAAGGAGAAGGTGAAGTCTGGAGGGTGAATCAGAAGAAGCAGAAGAAGGAGAAGGAGAAGGTGAAGTCTGGAGGGTGAATCAGAAGAAGCAGAAGAAGGAGAAGGAGAAGGTGAAGTCTGCAAGGTGAATCAGAAGAAGCAGAAGAAGGAGAAGGAGAAGGTGAAGTCTGGAGGGTGAATCAGAAGAAACAGAAGAAGGAGAAGGAGAAGGTGAAGTCTGGAGGGTGAATCAGAAGAAGTAGAAGAAGGAGAAGGATAAGGTGTAGTCTGGAGGGTGAATCAGAAGAAGCAGAAGAAGGAGAAGGAGAAGGTGAAGTCTGGAGGGTGAATCAGAAGAAGCAGAAGAAGGAGAAGGAGAAGGTGAAGTCTGCAAGGTGAATCAGAAGAAGCAGAAGAAGGAGAAGGAGAAGGTGAAGTCTGGAGGGTGAATCAGAAGAAACAGAAGAAGGAGAAGGAGAAGGTGAAGTCTGGAGGGTGAATCAGAAGAAGTAGAAGAAGGAGAAGGATAAGGTGTAGTCTGGAGGGTGAATCAGAAGAAGCAGAAGAAGGAGAAGGAGAAGGTGAAGTCTGGAGGGTGAATCAGAAGAAGCAGAAGAAGGAGAAGGAGAAGGTGAAGTCTGGAGGGTGAATCAGAAGAAGTAGAAGAAGGAGAAGGATAAGGTGTAGTCTGGAGGGTGAATCAGAAGAAGCAGAAGAAGGAGAAGGAGAAGGTGAAGTCTGGAGGGTGAATCAGAAGAAGCAGAAGAAGGAGAAGGAGAAGGTGAAGTCTGGAGGGTGAATCAGAAGAAGCAGAAGAAGGAGAAGGAGAAGGTGAAGTTAGGAGGGTGAATCAGAAGAAGCAGAAGAAGGAGAAGGAGCAGGTGATGTCAGGGGGATGAAGCAGAATAAGTAGAAGAAGGAGAAGGAGAAGGTGAAGTCAGGACGGTGAAGCAGAAGAAGCAGAAGAAGGAGAAGGAGAAGGTGAAGTCTGGAGGGTGAATCAGAAGAAGTAGAAGAAGGAAAAGGAGAAGGTCAAATCTGGAGGGTGAATCAGAAGAAGTAGAAGAAGGAGAAGGAGAAGGTGAAGTCTGGAGGGTGAAGCAGAAGAAGTAGAAGAAGGAGAAGGAGAAGGTGAAGTCAGGATGGTGAATCAGAAGAAGTAGAAGAAGGAGAAGGAGAAGGTGAAGTCAGGAGGGTGAATCAGAAGAAGCAGAAGAAGGAGAAGGAGAAGGTGAAGTCTGGAGGGTGAATCAGAAGAATCAGAAGAAGGAGAAGGAGAAGGTGAAGTCTGGAGGGTGAATCAGAAGAAGCAGAAGAAAGAGAAGGAGAAGGTGAAGTCTGGAGGGTGAATCAGAAGAAGTAGAAGAAGGAGAAGGAGAAGGTGAAGTCTGGAGGGTGAATCGGAAGAAGCAGAAGAAGGAGAAGGAGAAGGTGAAGTCTGGAGGGTGAATCAGAAGAAGCAGAAGAAGGAGAAGGAGAAGGTGAAGTCTGCAGGGTGAATCAGAAGAAGCAGAAGAAAAATAAGGAGAAGGTGAAGTCTGGAGGGTGAATCAGAAGAAGCAGAATAAGGAGAAGGAGAAGGTGAAGTCTGGAGGGTGAATCAGAAGAAGCAGAAGAAGGAGAAGGAGAAGGTGAAGTCTGGAGGGTGAATCAGAAGAAGCAGAGGAAGGAGAAGGAGAAGGTGAAGTCTGGAGGATGAATCAGAAGAAGCAGAAGAAGTAGAAGGAGAAGGTAAAGTCTGGAGGGTGAATCAGAAGAAGCAGAAGAAGGAGAAGGAGAAGGTGAAGTCTGGAGGGTGAATGAGAAGAAGCAGAATAAGGAGAAGGAGAAGGTGAAGTCTGGAGGGTGAATCAGAAGAAGCAGAAGAAGGAGAAGGAGAAGGTGAAGTCTGGAGGGTGAATCAGAAGAAGTAGAAGAAGGAGAAGGAGAAGGTGAAGTCTGGAGGGTGAAGCAGAAGAAGGAGAAGGAGAAGGTGAAGTCAGGAGGGTGAATCAGAAGAAGTAGAAGAAGGAGAAGGAGAAGGTGAAATCAGGAGGGTGAATCAGAAGAAGCAGAAGAAGGAGAAGGAGAAGGTGAAGTCTGTCGGGTGAATCAGAAGAATCAGAAGAAGGAGAAGGAGAAGGTGAAGTCTGGAGGGTGAATCAGAAGAAGCAGAAGAAAGAGAAGGAGAAGGTGAAGTCTGGAGGGTGAAGCAGAAGAAACAGAAGAAGGAGAAGGAGAAGGTGAAGACTGGAGGGTGAATCAGAAGAAGTAGAAGAAGGAGAAGGAGAAGGTGAAGTCTGGAGGGTGAATCAGAAGAAGTAGAAGAAGGAGAAGGAGAAGGTGAAGTCTGGAGGGTGAATCAGAAGAAGCAGAAGAAGGAGAAGGAGAAGGTGAAGTCTGGAGGGTGAATCAGAAGAAGCAGAAGAAGGAGAAGGAGAAGATGAAGTCTGGAGGGTGAATCAGAAGAAGTAGAAGAAGGAGAAGGAGAAGGTGAGGTCTGGAGGGTGAATCAGAAGAAGCAGAAGAAGGAGAAGGAGAAGGTGAAGTCTGGAGGGTGAATCAGAAGAAGCAGAAGAAGGAGAAGGAGAAGGTGAAGTCTGGAGGGTGAATCAGAAGAAACAGAAGAAGGAGAAGGAGAAGGTGAAGTCTGGAGGGTGAATCAGAAGAAGTAGAAGAAGGAGAAGGAGAAGGTGTAGTCTGGAAGGTGAATCAGAAGAAGCAGAAGAAGGAGAAGGAGAAGGTGAAGTCTGGAGGGTGAATCAGAAGAAGCAGAAGAAGGAGAAGGAGAAGGTGAAGTCTGGAGGGTGAATCAGAAGAAGCAGAAGAAGGAGAAGGAGAAGGTGAAGTCAGGAGGGTGAATCAGAAGAAGCAGAAGAAGGAGAAGGAGAAGGTGAAGTTAGGAGGGTGAATCAGAAGAAGCAGAAGAAGGAGAAGGAGCAGGTGATGTCAGGGGGATGAAGCAGAATAAGTAGAAGAAGGAGAAGGAGAAGATGAAGTCTGGAGGGTGAATCAGAAGAAGTAGAAGAAGGAGAAGGAGAAGGTGAGGTCTGGAGGGTGTATCAGAAGAAGCAGAAGAAGGAGAAGGAGAAGATGAAGTCTGGAGGGTGAATCAGAAGAAGTAGAAGAAGGAGAAGGAGAAGGTGAGGTCTGGAGGGTGAATCAGAAGAAGCAGAAGAAGGAGAAGGAGAAGGTGAAGTCTGGAGGGTGAATCAGAAGAAGCAGAAGAAGGAGAAGGAGAAGGTGAAGTCTGGAGGGTGAATCAGAAGAAACAGAAGAAGGAGAAGGAGAAGGTGAAGTCTGGAGGGTGAATCAGAAGAAGTAGAAGAAGGAGAAGGAGAAGGTGTAGTCTGGAGGGTGAATCAGAAGAAGCAGAAGAAGGAGAAGGAGAAGGTGATGTCAGGGGGATGAAGCAGAATAAGTAGAAGAAGGAGAAGGAGAAGGTGAAGTCAGGACGGTGAAGCAGAAGAAGCAGAAGAAGGAGAAGGAGAAGGTGAAGTCTGGAGGGTGAATCAGAAGAAGTAGAAGAAGGAAAAGGAGAAGGTCAAGTCTGGAGGGTGAATCAGAAGAAGTAGAAGAAGGAGAAGGAGAAGGTGAAGTCAGGATGGTGAATCAGAAGAAGGAGAAGAAGGAGAAGGAGAAGGTGAAGTCAGGAGGGTGAATCAGAAGAAGCAGAAGAAGGAGAAGGAGAAGGTGAAGTCTGGAGGGTGAATCAGAAGAATCAGAAGAAGGAGAAGGAGAAGGTGAAGTCTGGAGGGTGAATCAGAAGAAGCAGAAGAAAGAGAAGGAGAAGGTGAAGTCTGGAGGGTGAATCAGAAGAAGTAGAAGAAGGAGAAGGAGAAGGTGAAGTCTGGAGGGTGAATCAGAAGAAGCAGAAGAAGGAGAAGGAGAAGGTGAAGTCTGGAGGGTGAATCAGAAGAAGCAGAAGAAGGAGAAGGAGAAGGTGAAGTCTGCAAGGTGAATCAGAAGAAGCAGAAGAAGGAGAAGGAGAAGGTGAAGTCTGGAGGGTGAATCAGAAGAAACAGAAGAAGGAGAAGGAGAAGGTGAAGTCTGGAGGGTGAATCAGAAGAAGTAGAAGAAGGAGAAGGATAAGGTGTAGTCTGGAGGGTGAATCAGAAGAAGCAGAAGAAGGAGAAGGAGAAGGTGAAGTCTGGAGGGTGAATCAGAAGAAGCAGAAGAAGGAGAAGGAGAAGGTGAAGTCTGGAGGGTGAATCAGAAGAAGCAGAAGAAGGAGAAGGAGAAGGTGAAGTTAGGAG
Source organism: Somniosus microcephalus (assembly GCF_052327205.1). Taxonomy (NCBI): domain Eukaryota; kingdom Metazoa; phylum Chordata; class Chondrichthyes; order Squaliformes; family Somniosidae; genus Somniosus; species Somniosus microcephalus. The sequence goes on from NW_028225184.1 coordinate 17,641,405, forward strand.
GGTGAATCAGAAGAAGCAGAAGAAGGAGAAGGAGCAGGTGATGTCAGGGGGATGAAGCAGAATAAGTAGAAGAAGGAGAAGGAGAAGGTGAAGTCAGGACGGTGAAGCAGAAGAAGCAGAAGAAGGAGAAGGAGAAGGTGAAGTCTGGAGGGTGAATCAGAAGAAGTAGAAGAAGGAAAAGGAGAAGGTCAAATCTGGAGGGTGAATCAGAAGAAGTAGAAGAAGGAGAAGGAGAAGGTGAAGTCTGGAGGGTGAAGCAGAAGAAGTAGAAGAAGGAGAAGGAGAAGGTGAAGTCAGGATGGTGAATCAGAAGAAGTAGAAGAAGGAGAAGGAGAAGGTGAAGTCAGGAGGGTGAATCAGAAGAAGCAGAAGAAGGAGAAGGAGAAGGTGAAGTCTGGAGGGTGAATCAGAAGAATCAGAAGAAGGAGAAGGAGAAGGTGAAGTCTGGAGGGTGAATCAGAAGAAGCAGAAGAAAGAGAAGGAGAAGGTGAAGTCTGGAGGGTGAATCAGAAGAAGTAGAAGAAGGAGAAGGAGAAGGTGAAGTCTGGAGGGTGAATCGGAAGAAGCAGAAGAAGGAGAAGGAGAAGGTGAAGTCTGGAGGGTGAATCAGAAGAAGCAGAAGAAGGAGAAGGAGAAGGTGAAGTCTGCAGGGTGAATCAGAAGAAGCAGAAGAAAAATAAGGAGAAGGTGAAGTCTGGAGGGTGAATCAGAAGAAGCAGAATAAGGAGAAGGAGAAGGTGAAGTCTGGAGGGTGAATCAGAAGAAGCAGAAGAAGGAGAAGGAGAAGGTGAAGTCTGGAGGGTGAATCAGAAGAAGCAGAGGAAGGAGAAGGAGAAGGTGAAGTCTGGAGGATGAATCAGAAGAAGCAGAAGAAGTAGAAGGAGAAGGTGAAGTCTGGAGGGTGAATCAGAAGAAGCAGAAGAAGGAGAAGGAGAAGGTGAAGTCTGGAGGGTGAATGAGAAGAAGCAGAATAAGGAGAAGGAGAAGGTGAAGTCTGGAGGGTGAATCAGAAGAAGCAGAAGAAGGAGAAGGAGAAGGTGAAGTCTGGAGGGTGAATCAGAAGAAGTAGAAGAAGGAGAAGGAGAAGGTGAAGTCTGGAGGGTGAAGCAGAAGAAGGAGAAGGAGAAGGTGAAGTCAGGAGGGTGAATCAGAAGAAGTAGAAGAAGGAGAAGGAGAAGGTGAAATCAGGAGGGTGAATCAGAAGAAGCAGAAGAAGGAGAAGGAGAAGGTGAAGTCTGTCGGGTGAATCAGAAGAATCAGAAGAAGGAGAAGGAGAAGGTGAAGTCTGGAGGGTGAATCAGAAGAAGCAGAAGAAAGAGAAGGAGAAGGTGAAGTCTGGAGGGTGAAGCAGAAGAAACAGAAGAAGGAGAAGGAGAAGGTGAAGACTGGAGGGTGAATCAGAAGAAGTAGAAGAAGGAGAAGGAGAAGGTGAAGTCTGGAGGGTGAATCAGAAGAAGTAGAAGAAGGAGAAGGAGAAGGTGAAGTCTGGAGGGTGAATCAGAAGAAGCAGAAGAAGGAGAAGGAGAAGGTGAAGTCTGGAGGGTGAATCAGAAGAAGCAGAAGAAGGAGAAGGAGAAGATGAAGTCTGGAGGGTGAATCAGAAGAAGTAGAAGAAGGAGAAGGAGAAGGTGAGGTCTGGAGGGTGAATCAGAAGAAGCAGAAGAAGGAGAAGGAGAAGGTGAAGTCTGGAGGGTGAATCAGAAGAAGCAGAAGAAGGAGAAGGAGAAGGTGAAGTCTGGAGGGTGAATCAGAAGAAACAGAAGAAGGAGAAGGAGAAGGTGAAGTCTGGAGGGTGAATCAGAAGAAGTAGAAGAAGGAGAAGGAGAAGGTGTAGTCTGGAAGGTGAATCAGAAGAAGCAGAAGAAGGAGAAGGAGAAGGTGAAGTCTGGAGGGTGAATCAGAAGAAGCAGAAGAAGGAGAAGGAGAAGGTGAAGTCTGGAGGGTGAATCAGAAGAAGCAGAAGAAGGAGAAGGAGAAGGTGAAGTCAGGAGGGTGAATCAGAAGAAGCAGAAGAAGGAGAAGGAGAAGGTGAAGTTAGGAGGGTGAATCAGAAGAAGCAGAAGAAGGAGAAGGAGCAGGTGATGTCAGGGGGATGAAGCAGAATAAGTAGAAGAAGGAGAAGGAGAAGATGAAGTCTGGAGGGTGAATCAGAAGAAGTAGAAGAAGGAGAAGGAGAAGGTGAGGTCTGGAGGGTGTATCAGAAGAAGCAGAAGAAGGAGAAGGAGAAGATGAAGTCTGGAGGGTGAATCAGAAGAAGTAGAAGAAGGAGAAGGAGAAGGTGAGGTCTGGAGGGTGAATCAGAAGAAGCAGAAGAAGGAGAAGGAGAAGGTGAAGTCTGGAGGGTGAATCAGAAGAAGCAGAAGAAGGAGAAGGAGAAGGTGAAGTCTGGAGGGTGAATCAGAAGAAACAGAAGAAGGAGAAGGAGAAGGTGAAGTCTGGAGGGTGAATCAGAAGAAGTAGAAGAAGGAGAAGGAGAAGGTGTAGTCTGGAGGGTGAATCAGAAGAAGCAGAAGAAGGAGAAGGAGAAGGTGATGTCAGGGGGATGAAGCAGAATAAGTAGAAGAAGGAGAAGGAGAAGGTGAAGTCAGGACGGTGAAGCAGAAGAAGCAGAAGAAGGAGAAGGAGAAGGTGAAGTCTGGAGGGTGAATCAGAAGAAGTAGAAGAAGGAGAAGGAGAAGGTGAAGTCAGGAGGGTGAATCAGAAGAAGCAGAAGAAGGAGAAGGAGAAGGTGAAGTCTGGAGGGTGAATCAGAAGAAGCAGAAGAAGGAGAAGGAGAAGGTGAAGTCTGGAGGGTGAATCAGAAGAAGCAGAATAAGAAGGAGAAGGTGAATTCTGGAGGGTGAATCAGAAGAAGCAGAAGAAGGAGAAGGAGAAGGTGAAGTCTGGAGGGTGAATCAGAAGAAGCAGAAGAAGGAGAAGGCGAAGATGAAGTCTGGAGGGTGAATCAGAAGAAGTAGAAGAAGGAGAAGGAGAAGGTGAGGTCTGGAGGGTGAATCAGAAGAAGCAGAAAAAGGAGAAGGAGAAGGTGAAGTCTGGAGGGTGAATCAGAAGAAGCAGAAGAAGGAGAAGGAGAAGGTGAAGTCTGGAGGGTGAATCAGAAGAAGCAGAAGAAGGAGAAGGAGAAGGTGAGGTCAGGAGGGTGAATCAGAAGAAGCAGAAGAAGGAGAAGGAGAAGGTGAAATTAGGAGGGTGAATCAGAAGAAGCAGAAGAAGGAGAAGGAGATGTTGAAGTCAGGGGGTGAAGCAGAAGAAGCAGAAGAAGGAGAAGGAGAAGGTGAAGTCAGGAAGGTGAAGCAGAAGAAGCAGAAGAAGGAGAAGGAGAAGGTGAAGTCTGGAGGGCGCAGCAGAAGAAGCAGAAGAAGTAGAAGGAGAAGGTGAAGACTGGAGGGTGAATCAGAAGAAGTAGAAGAAGGAGAAGGAGAAGGTGAAGTCTGGAGGGTGAATCAGAAGAAGTAGAAGAAGGAGAAGGAGAAGGTGAAGTCTGGAGGGTGAATCAGAAGAAGCAGAAGAAGGAGAAGGAGAAGGTGAGGTGAGGAGGGTGAATCAGAAGAAGCAGAAGAAGGAGAAGGAGAAGGTGAAATTAGGAGGGTGAATCAGAAGAAGCAGAAGAAGGAGAAGGAGATGTTGAAGTCAGGGGGGTGAAGCAGAAGAAGCAGAAGAAGGAGAAGGAGAAGGTGAAGTCAGGAAGGTGAAGCAGAAGAAGCAGAAGAAGGAGAAGGAGAAGGTGAAGTCTGGAGGGCGCAGCAGAAGAAGCAGAAGAAGTAGAAGGAGAAGGTGAAGACTGGAGGGTGAATCAGAAGAAGTAGAAGAAGGAGAAGGAGAAGGTGAAGTCTGGAGGGTGAATAAGAAGAAGTAAAAGAAGGAGAAGGAGAAGGTGAAGTCTGGAGGGTGAATCAGAAGAAGCAGAAGAAGGAGAAGGAGAAGGTTAAGTCTGGAGGGTGAATCAGAAGAAGCAGAAGAAGGAGAAGAAGAAGGTGAAGTCTGGAGGGTGAATCAGAAGAAGCAGAAGAAGGAGAAGGAGAAGATGAAGTCTGGAGGGTGAATCAGAAGAAGTAGAAGAAGGAGAAGGAGAAGGTGAGGTCTGGAGGGTGAATCAGAAGAAGCAGAAGAAGGAGAAGGAGAAGGTGAAGTCAGGAGGGTGAATCAGAAGAAGCAGAAGAAGGAGAAGGAGAAGGTGAAGTTAGGAGGGTGAATCAGAAGAAGCAGAAGAAGGAGAAGGAGAAGGTGAAGTCTGGAGGGTGAATCAGAAGAAGCAGAAGAAGGAGAAGGAGAAGGTGAAGTCTGGAGGGTGAATCAGAAGAAGCAGAATAAGAAGGAGAAGGTGAAGTCTGGAGGGTGAATCAGAAGAAGCAGAAGAAGGAGAAGGAGAAGGTGAAGTCTGGAGGGTGAATCAGAAGAAGCAGAATAAGAAGGAGAAGGTGAAGTCTGGAGGGTGAATCAGAAGAAGTAGAAGAAGGAGAAGGAGAAGGTGAAGTCAGGGGGGTGAAGCAGAAGAAGCAGAAGAAGGAGAAGGAGAAGGTGAAGTCAGGAAGGTGAAGCAGAAGAAGCAGAAGAAGGAGAAGGAGAAGGTGAAGTCTGGAGGGCGCAGCAGAAGAAGCAGAAGAAGTAGAAGGAGAAGGTGAAGACTGGAGGGTGAATCAGAAGAAGTAGAAGAAGGAGAAGGAGAAGGTGAAGTCTGGAGGGTGAATCAGAAGAAGTAGAAGAAGGAGAAGGAGAAGCTGAAGTCTGGAGGGTGAATCAGAAGAAGCAGAAGAAGGAGAAGGAGAAGGTGAAGTCTGGAGGGTGAATCAGAAGAAGCAGAAGAAGGAGAAGAAGAAGGTGAAGTCTGGAGGGTGAATCAGAAGAAGCAGAAGAAGGAGAAGGAGAAGATGAAGTCTGGAGGGTGAATCAGAAGAAGTAGAAGAAGGAGAAGGAGAAGGTGAGGTCTGGAGGGTGAATCAGAAGAAGCAGAAGAAGGAGAAGGAGAAGGTGAAGTCAGGAGGGTGAATCAGAAGAAGCAGAAGAAGGAGAAGGAGAAGGTGAAGTTAGGAGGGTGAATCAGAAGAAGCAGAAGAAGGAGAAGGAGAAGGTGAAGTCTGGAGGGTGAATCAGAAGAAGCAGAATAAGAAGGAGAAGGTGAAGTCTGGAGGGTGAATCAGAAGAAGCAGAAGGAGGAGAAGGAGAAGGTGAAGTCTGGAGGGTGAATCAGAAGAAGCAGAATAAGAAGGAGAAGGTGAAGTCTGGAGGGTGAATCAGAAGAAGCAGAAGAAGGAGAAGGAGAAGGTGAAGTCTGGAGGGTGAATCAGAAGAAGCAGAAGAAGGAGAAGGCGAAGATGAAGTCTGGAGGGTGAATCGGAAGAAGTAGAAGAAGGAGAAGGAGAAGGTGAGGTCTGGAGGGTGAATCAGAAGAAGCAGAAAAAGGAGAAGGAGAAGGTGAAGTCTGGAGGGTGAATCAGAAGAAGCAGAAGAAGGAGAAGGAGAAGGTGAAGTCTGGAGCGTGAATCAGAAGAAGCAGAAGAAGGAGAAGGAGAAGGTGAGGTCAGGAGGGTGAATCAGAAGAAGCAGAAGAAGGAGAAGGAGAAGGTGAAATTAGGAGGGTGAATCAGAAGAAGCAGAAGAAGGAGAAGGAGATGTTGAAGTCAGGGGGGTGAAGCAGAAGAAGCAGAAGAAGGAGAAGGAGAAGGTGAAGTCAGGAAGGTGAAGCAGAAGAAGCAGAAGAAGGAGAAGGAGAAGGTGAAGTCTGGAGGGCGCAGCAGAAGAAGCAGAAGAAGTAGAAGGAGAAGGTGAAGACTGGAGGGTGAATCAGAAGAAGTAGAAGAAGGAGAAGGAGAAGGTGAAGTCTGGAGGGTGAATCAGAAGAAGTAGAAGAAGGAGAAGGAGAAGGTGAAGTCTGGAGGGTGAATCAGAAGAAGCAGAAGAAGGAGAAGGAGAAGGTGAAGTCTGGAGGGTGAATCAGAAGAAGCAGAAGAAGGAGAAGGAGAAGGTGAAGTCTGGAGGGTGAATCAGAAGAAGCAGAAGAAGGAGAAGGAGAAGGTGAAGTCTGGAGGGTGAATCAGAAGAAACAGAAGAAGGAGAAGGAGAAGGTGAAGTCTGGAGGGTGAATCAGAAGAAACAAAAGAAGGAGAAGGAGAAGGTGAAGTCTGGAGGGTGAATCAGAAGAAGTAGAAGAAGGAGAAGGAGAAGGTGTAGTCTGGTGGGTGAATCAGAAGAAGCAGAAGAAGGAGAAGGAGAAGGTGAAGTCTGGAGGGTGAATCAGAAGAAGCAGAAGAAGGAGAAGGAGAAGGTGAAGTCTGGAGGGTGAATCAGAAGAAGCAGAAGAAGGAGAAGGAGAAGGTGAAGTCAGGAGGGTGAATCAGAAGAAGCAGAAGAAGGAGAAGGAGAAGGTGAAGTTAGGAGGGTGAATCAGAAGAAGCAGAAGAAGGAGAAGGAGCAGGTGATGTCAGGGGGATGAAGCAGAATAAGTAGAAGAAGGAGAAGGAGAAGGTGAAGTCAGGACGGTGAAGCAGAAGAAGCAGAAGAAGGAGAAGGAGAAGGTGAAGTCTGGAGGGTGAATCAGAAGAAGTAGAAGAAGGAAAAGGAGAAGGTCAAGTCTGGAGGGTGAATCAGAAGAAGTAGAAGAAGGAGAAGGAGAAGGTGAAGTCTGGAGGGTGAAGCAGAAGAAGTAGAAGAAGGAGAAGGAGAAGGTGAAGTCAGGATGGTGAATCAGAAGAAGTAGAAGAAGGAGAAGGAGAAGGTGAAGTCAGGAGGGTGAATCAGAAAAAGCAGAAGAAGGAGAAGGAGAAGGTGAAGTCTGGAGGGTGAATCAGAAGAATCAGAAGAAGGAGAAGGAGAAGGTGAAGTCTGGAGGGTGAATCAGAAGAAGCAGAAGAAAGAGAAGGAGAAGGTGAAGTCTGGAGGGTGAATCAGAAGAAGTAGAAGAAGGAGAAGGAGAAGGTGAAGTCTGGAGGGTGAATCAGAAGAAGCAGAAGAAGGAGAAGGAGAAGGTGAAGTCTGGAGGGTGAATCAGAAGAAGCAGAAGAAGGAGAAGGAGAAGGTGAAGTCTGCAGGGTGAATCAGAAGAAGCAGAAGAAGGAGAAGGAGAAGGTGAAGTCTGGAGGGTGAATCAGAAGAAACAGAAGAAGGAGCAGGAGAAGGTGAAGTCTGGAGGGTGAATCAGAAGAAGTAGAAGAAGGAGAAGGAGAAGGTGTAGTCTGGAGGGTGAATCAGAAGAAGCAGAAGAAGGAGAAGGAGAAGGTGAAGTCTGGAGGGTGAATCAGAAGAAGCAGAAGAAGGAGAAGGAGAAGGTGAAGTCTGGAGGGTGAATCAGAAGAAGCAGAAGAAGGAGAAGGAGAAGGTGAAGTCAGGAGGGTGAATCAGAAGAAGCAGAAGAAGGAGAAGGAGAAGGTGAAGTTAGGAGGGTGAATCAGAAGAAGCAGAAGAAGGAGAAGGAGCAGGTGATGTCAGGGGGATGAAGCAGAATAAGTAGAAGAAGGAGAAGGAGAAGGTGAAGTCAGGACGGTGAAGCAGAAGAAGCAGAAGAAGGAGAAGGAGAAGGTGAAGTCTGGAGGGTGAATCAGAAGAAGTAGAAGAAGGAAAAGGAGAAGGTCAAGTCTGGAGGGTGAATCAGAAGAAGTAGAAGAAGGAGAAGGAGAAGGTGAAGTCTGGAGGGTGAAGCAGAAGAAGGAGAAGAAGGAGAAGGAGAAGGTGAAGTCAGGATGGTGAATCAGAAGAAGTAGAAGAAGGAGAAGGAGAAGGTGAAGTCAGGAGGGTGAATCAGAAGAAGCAGAAGAAGGAGAAGGAGAAGGTGAAGTCTGGAGGGTGAATCAGAAGAATCAGAAGAAGGAGAAGGAGAAGGTGAAGTCTGGAGGGTGAATCAGAAGAAGCAGAAGAAAGAGAAGGAGAAGGTGAAGTCTGGAGGGTGAATCAGAAGAAGTAGAAGAAGGAGAAGGAGAAGGTGAAGTCTGGAGGGTGAATCAGAAGAAGCAGAAGAAGGAGAAGGAGAAGGTGAAGTCTGGAGGGTGAATCAGAAGAAGCAGAAGAAGGAGAAGGAGAAGGTGAAGTCTGCAGGGTGAATCACAAGAAGCAGAAGAAGGAGAAGGAGAAGGTGAAGTCTGGAGGGTGAATCAGAAGAAGCAGAAGAAGGAGAAGGAGAAGGTGAAGTCTGGAGGGTGAATCAGAAGAAGCAGAGGAAGGAGAAGGAGAAGGTGAAGTCTGGAGGGTGAATCAGAAGAAGCAGAAGAAGGAGAAGGAGAAGGTGAAGTCTGCAGGGTGAATCAGAAGAAGCAGAAGAAGGAGAAGGAGAAGGTGAAGTCTGGAGGGTGAATCAGAAGAAGCAGAATAAGCAGAAGGAGAAGGTGAAGTCTGGAGGGTGAATCAGAAGAAGCAGAAGAAGGAGAAGGAGAAGGTGAAGTCTGGAGGGTGAATCAGAAGAAGCAGAGGAAGGAGAAGGAGAAGGTGAAGTCTGGAGGGTGAATCAGAAGAAGCAGAAGAAGTAGAAGGAGAAGGTGAAGTCAGGAGGGTGAATCAGAAGAAGCAGAAGAAGGAGAAGGAGAAGGTGAAGTCTGGAGGGTGAATGAGAAGAAGCAGAATAAGGAGAAGGAGAAGGTGAAGTCTGGAGGGTGAATCAGAAGAAGCAGAAGAAGGAGAAGGAGAAGGTGAAGTCTGGAGGGTGAATCAGAAGAAGTAGAAGAAGGAGAAGGAGAAGGTGAAGTCTGGAGGGTGAAGCAGAAGAAGGAGAAGGAGAAGGTGAAGTCAGGAGGGTGAATCAGAAGAAGTAGAAGAAGGAGAAGGAGAAGGTGAAATCAGGAGGGTGAATCAGAAGAAGCAGAAGAAGGAGAAGGAGAAGGTGAAGTCTGTAGGGTGAATCAGAAGAATCAGAAGAAGGAGAAGGAGAAGGTGAAGTCTGGAGGGTGAATCAGAAGAAACAGAAGAAAGAGAAGGAGAAGGTGAAGTCTGGAGGGTGAAGCCGAAGAAACAGAAGAAGGAGAAGGAGAAGGTGAAGACTGGAGGGTGAATCAGAAGAAGTAGAAGAAGGAGAAGGAGAAGGTGAAGTCTGGAGGGTGAATCAGAAGAAGTAGAAGAAGGAGAAGGAGAAGGTGAAGTCTGGAGGGTGAATCAGAAGAAGCAGAAGAAGGAGAAAGAGAAGGTGAAGTCTGGAGGGTGAATCAGAAGAAGCAGAAGAAGGAGAAGGAGAAGATGAAGTCTGGAGGGTGAATCAGAAGAAGTAGAAGAAGGAGAAGGAGAAGGTGAGGTCTGGAGGGTGAATCAGAAGAAGCAGAAGAAGGAGAAGGAGAAGGTGAAGTCTGGAGGGTGAATCAGAAGAAGCAGAAGAAGGAGAAGGAGAAGGTGAAGTCTGGAGGGTGAATCAGAAGAAACAGAAGAAGGAGAAGGAGAAGGTGAAGTCTGGAGGGTGAATCAGAAGAAGTAGAAGAAGGAGAAGGAGAAGGTGTAGTCTGGAAGGTGAATCAGCAGAAGCAGAAGAAGGAGAAGGAGAAGGTGAAGTCTGGAGGGTGAATCAGAAGAAGCAGAAGAAGGAGAAGGAGAAGGTGAAGTCTGGAGGGTGAATCAGAAGAAGCAGAAGAAGGAGAAGGAGAAGGTGAAGTTAGGAGGGTGAATCAGAAGAAGCAGAAGAAGGAGAAGTAGAAGATGAAGTCTGGAGGGTGAATCAGAAGAAGTAGAAGAAGGAGAAGGAGAAGGTGAGGTCTGGAGGGTGAATCAGAAGAAGCAGAAGAAGGAGAAGGAGAAGGTGAAGTCTGGAGGGTGAATCAGAAGAAGCAGAAGAAGGAGAAGGAGAAGGTGAAGTCTGGAGGGTGAATCAGAAGAAACAGAAGAAGGAGAAGGAGAAGGTGAAGTCTGGAGGGTGAATCAGAAGAAGTAGAAGAAGGAGAAGGAGAAGGTGTAGTCTGGAGGGTGAATCAGAAGAAGCAGAAGAAGGAGAAGGAGAAGGTGATGTCAGGGGGATGAAGCAGAATAAGTAGAAGAAGGAGAAGGAGAAGGTGAAGTCAGGACGGTGAAGCAGAAGAAGCAGAAGAAGGAGAAGGAGAAGGTGAAGTCTGGAGGGTGAATCAGAAGAAGTAGAAGAAGGAAAAGGAGAAGGTCAAGTCTGGAGGGTGAATCAGAAGAAGTAGAAGAAGGAGAAGGAGAAGGTGAAGTCTGGAGGGTGAAGCAGAAGAAGTAGAAGAAGGAGAAGGAGAAGGTGAAGTCAGGATGGTGAATCAGAAGAAGTAGAAGAAGGAGAAGGAGAAGGTGAAGTCAGGAGGGTGAATCAGAAGAAGCAGAAGAAGGAGAAGGAGAAGGTGAAGTCTGGAGGGTGAATCAGAAGAAGCAGAAGAAGGAGAAGGAGAAGGTGAAGTCTGGAGGGTGAATCAGAAGAAGCAGAATAAGAAGGAAAAGGTGAAGTCTGGAGGGTGAATCAGAAGAAGCAGAAGAAGGAGAAGGAGAAGGTGAAGTCTGGAGGGTGAATCAGAAGAAGCAGAAGAAGGAGAAGGCGAAGATGAAGTCTGGAGGGTGAATCAGAAGAAGTAGAAGAAGGAGAAGGAGAAGGTGAGGTCTGGAGGGTGAATCAGAAGAAGCAGAAAAAGGAGAAGGAGAAAGTGAAGTCTGGAGGGTGAATCAGAAGAAGCAGAAGAAGGAGAAGGAGAAGGTGAAGTCTGGAGGGTGAATCAGAAGAAGCAGAAGAAGGAGAAGGAGAAGGTGAGGTCAGGAGGGTGAATCAGAAGAAGCAGAAGAAGGAGAAGGAGAAGGTGAAATTAGGAGGGTGAATCAGAAGAAGCAGAAGAAGGAGAAGGAGATGTTGAAGTCAGGGGGGTGAAGCAGAAGAAGCAGAAGAAGGAGAAGGAGAAGGTGAAGTCAGGAAGGTGAAGCAGAAGAAGCAGAAGAAGGAGAAGGAGAAGGTGAAGTCTGGAGGGCGCAGCAGAAGAAGCAGAAGAAGTAGAAGGAGAAGGTGAAGACTGGAGGGTGAATCAGAAGAAGTAGAAGAAGGAGAAGGAGAAGGTGAAGTCTGGAGGGTGAATCAGAAGAAGTAGAAGAAGGAGAAGGAGAAGGTGAAGTCTGGAGGGTGAATCAGAATGAGCAGAAGAAGGAGAAGGAGAAGGTGAGGTGAGGAGGGTGAATCAGAAGAAGCAGAAGAAGGAGAAGGAGAAGGTGAAATTAGGAGGGTGAATCAGAAGAAGCAGAAGAAGGAGAAGGAGATGTTGAAGTCAGGGGGGTGAAGCAGAAGAAGCAGAAGAAGGAGAAGGAGAAGGTGAAGTCAGGAAGGTGAAGCAGAAGAAGCAGAAGAAGGAGAAGGAGAAGGTGAAGTCTGGAGGGCGCAGCAGAAGAAGCAGAAGAAGTAGAAGGAGAAGGTGAAGACTGGAGGGTGAATCAGAAGAAGTAGAAGAAGGAGAATTAGAAGGTGAAGTCTGGAGGGTGAATCAGAAGAAGTAGAAGAAGGAGAAGGAGAAGGTGAAGTCTGGAGGGTGAATCAGAAGAAGCAGAAGAAGGAGAAGGAGAAGGTTAAGTCTGGAGTGTGAATCAGAAGAAGCAGAAGAAGGAGAAGAAGAAGGTGAAGTCTGGAGGGTGAATCAGAAGAAGCAGAAGAAGGAGAAGGAGAAGATGAAGTCTGGAGGGTGAATCAGAAGAAGTAGAAGAAGGAGAAGGAGAAGGTGAGGTCTGGAGGGTGAATCAGAAGAAGCAGAAGAAGGAGAAGGAGAAGGTGAAGTCAGGAGGGTGAATCAGAAGAAGCAGAAGAAGGAGAAGGAGAAGGAGAAGTTAGGAGGGTGAATCAGAAGAAGCAGAAGAAGGAGAAGGAGAAGGTGAAGTCTGGAGGGTGAATCAGAAGAAGCAGAAGAAGGAGAAGGAGAAGGTGAAGTCTGGAGGGTGAATCAGAAGAAGCAGAATAAGAAGGAGAAGGTGAAGTCTGGAGGGTGAATCAGAAGAAGCAGAAGAAGGAGAAGGAGAAGGTGAAGTCTGGAGGGTGAATCAGAAGAAGCAGAATAAGAAGGAGAAGGTGACGTCTGGAGGGTGAATCAGAAGAAGCAGAAGAAGGAGAAGGAGAAGGTGAAGTCAGGGGGGTGAAGCAGAAGAAGCAGAAGAAGGAGAAGGAGAAGGTGAAGTCAGGAAGGTGAAGCAGAAGAAGCAGAAGAAGGAGAAGGAGAAGGTGAAGTCTGGAGGGCGCAGCAGAAGAAGCAGAAGAAGTAGAAGGAGAAGGTGAAGACTGGAGGGTGAATCAGAAGAAGTAGAAGAAGGAGAAGGAGAAGGTGAAGTCTGGAGGGTGAATCAGAAGAAGCAGAAGAAGGAGAAGGAGAAGGTGAAGTCTGGAGGGTGAATCAGAAGAAGCAGAAGAAGGAGAAGAAGAAGGTGAAGTCTGGAGGGTGAATCAGAAGAAGCAGAAGAAGGAGAAGGAGAAGATGAAGTCTGGAGGGTGAATCAGAAGAAGTAGAAGAAGGAGAAGGAGAAGGTGAGGTCTGGAGGGTGAATCAGAAGAAGCAGAAGAAGGAGAAGGAGAAGGTGAAGTCAGGAGGGTGAATCAGAAGAAGCAGAAGAAGGAGAAGGAGAAGGTGAAGTTAGGAGGGTGAATCAGAAGAAGCAGAAGAAGGAGAAGGAGAAGGTGAAGTCTGGAGGGTGAATCAGAAGAAGCAGAAGAAGGAGAAGGAGAAGGTGAAGTCTGGTGGGTGAATCAGAAGAAGCAGAATAAGAAGGAGAAGGTGAAGTCTGGAGGGTGAATCAGAAGAAGCAGAAGAAGGAGAAGGAGAAGGTGAAGTCTGGAGGGTGAATCAGAAGAAGCAGAATAAGAAGGAGAAGGTGAAGTCTGGAGGGTGAATCAGAAGAAGCAGAAGAAGGAGAAGGAGAAGTTGAAGTCTGGAGGGTGAATCAGAAGAAGCAGAAGAAGGAGAAGGCGAAGATGAAGTCTGGAGGGTGAATCGGAAGAAGTAGAAGAAGGAGAAGGAGAAGGTGAGGTCTGGAGGGTGAATCAGAAGAAGCAGAAAAAGGAGAAGGAGAAGGTGAAGTCTGGAGGGTGAATCAGAAGAAGCAGAAGAAGGAGAAGGAGAAGGTGAAGTCTGGAGGGTGAATCAGAAGAAGCAGAAGAAGGAGAAGGAGAAGGTGAGGTCAGGAGGGTGAATCAGAAGAAGCAGAAGAAGGAGAAGGAGAAGGTGAAATTAGGAGGGTGAATCAGAAGAAGCAGAAGAAGGAGAAGGAGATGTTGAAGTCAGGGGGGTGAAGCAGAAGAAGCAGAAGAAGGAGAAGGAGAAGGTGAAGTCAGGAAGGTGAAGCAGAAGAAGCAGAAGAAGGAGAAGGAGAAGGTGAAGTCTGGAGGGCGCAGCAGAAGAAGCAGAAGAAGTAGAAGGAGAAGGTGAAGACTGGAGGGTGAATCAGAAGAAGTAGAAGAAGGAGAAGGAGAAGGTGAAGTCTGGAGGGTGAATCAGAAGAAGTAGAAGAAGGAGAAGGAGAAGGTGAAGTCTGGAGGGTGAATCAGAAGAAGCAGAAGAAGGAGAAGGAGAAGGTGAAGTCTGGAGGGTGAATCAGAAGAAGCAGAAGAAGGAGAAGGAGAAGGTGAAGTCTGGAGGGTGAATCAGAAGAAGCAGAAGAAGGAGAAGGAGAAGGTGAAGTCTGGAGGGTGAATCAGAAGAAACAGAAGAAGGAGAAGGAGAAGGTGAAGTCTGGAGGGTGAATCAGAAGAAACAAAAGAAGGAGAAGGAGAAGGTGAAGTCTGGAGGGTGAATCAGAAGAAGTAGAAGAAGGAGAAGGAGAAGGTGAAGTCAGGAGGGTGAATCAGAAGAAGCAGAAGAAGGAGAAGTAGAAGGTGAAGTTAGGAGGGTGAATCAGAAGAAGCAGAAGAAGGAGAAGGAGCAGGTGATGTCAGGGGGATGAAGCAGAATAAGTAGAAGAAGGAGAAGGAGAAGGTGAAGTCAGGACGGTGAAGCAGAAGAAGCAGAAGAAGGAGAAGGAGAAGGTGAAGTCTGGAGGGTGAATCAGAAGAAGTGGAAGAAGGAAAAGGAGAAGGTCAAGTCTGGAGGGTGAATCAGAAGAAGTAGAAGAAGGAGAAGGAGAAGGTGAAGTCTGGAGGGTGAAGCAGAAGAAGTAGAAGAAGGAGAAGGAGAAGGTGAAGTCAGGATGGTGAATCAGAAGAAGTAGAAGAAGGAGAAGGAGAAGGTGAAGTCAGGAGGGTGAATCAGAAGAAGCAGAAGAAGGAGAAGGAGAAGGTGAAGTCTGGAGGGTGAATCAGAAGAATCAGAAGAAGGAGAAGGAGAAGGTGAAGTCTGGAGGGTGAATCAGAAGAAGTAGAAGAAGGAGAAGGAGAAGGTGAAGTCTGGAGGGTGAATCAGAAGAATCAGAAGAAGGAGAAGGAGAAGGTGAAGTCTGGAGGGTGAATCAGAAGAAGCAGAAGAAGGAGAAGGAGAAGGTGAAGTCTGCAGGGTGAATCAGAAGAAGCAGAAGAAGGAGAAGGAGAAGGTGAAGTCTGGAGGGTGAATCAGAAGAAACAGAAGAAGGAGCAGGAGAAGGTGAAGTCTGGAGGGTGAATCAGAAGAAGTAGAAGAAGGAGAAGGAGAAGGTGTAGTCTGGAGGGTGAATCAGAAGAAGCAGAAGAAGGAGAAGGAGAAGGTGAAGTCTGCAGGGTGAATCAGAAGAAGCAGAAGAAGGAGAAGGAGAAGGTGAAGTCTGGAGGGTGAATCAGAAGAAGCAGAAGAAGGAGAAGGAGAAGGTGAAGTCTGGAGGGTGAATCAGAAGAAGCAGAAGAAGGAGAAGGCGAAGATGAAGTCTGGAGGGTGAATCAGAAGAAGTAGAAGAAGGAGAAGGAGAAGGTGAGGTCTGGAGGGTGAATCAGAAGAAGCAGAAAAAGGAGAAGGAGAAGGTGAAGTCTGGAGGGTGAATCAGAAGAAGCAGAAGAAGGAGAAGGAGAAGGTGAAGTCTGGAGGGTGAATCAGAAGAAGCAGAAGAAGGAGAAGGAGAAGGTGAGGTCAGGAGGGTGAATCAGAAGAAGCAGAAGAAGGAGAAGGAGAAGGTGAAATTAGGAGGGTGAATCAGAAGAAGCAGAGGAAGGAGAAGGAGATGTTGAAGTCAGGGGGGTGAAGCAGAAGAAGCAGAAGAAGGAGAAGGAGAAGGTGAAGTCAGGAAGGTGAAGCAGAAGAAGCAGAAGAAGGAGAAGGAGAAGGTGAAGTCTGGAGGGCGCAGCAGAAGAAGCAGAAGAAGTAGAAGGAGAAGGTGAAGACTGGAGGGTGAATCAGAAGAAGTAGAAGAAGGAGAAGGAGAAGGTGAAGTCTGGAAGGTGAATCAGAAGAAGTAGAAGAAGGAGAAGGAGAAGGTGAAGTCTGGAGGGTGAATCAGAAGAAGCAGAAGAAGGAGAAGGAGAAGGTGAGGTGAGGAGGGTGAATCAGAAGAAGCAGAAGAAGGAGAAGGAGAAGGTGAAATTAGGAGGGTGAATCAGCAGAAGCAGAAGAAGGAGAAGGAGATGTTGAAGTCAGGGGGGTGAAGCAGAAGAAGCAGAAGAAGGAGAAGGAGAAGGTGAAGTCAGGAAGGTGAAGCAGAAGAAGCAGAAGAAGGAGAAGGAGAAGGTGAAGTCTGGAGGGCGCAGCAGAAGAAGCAGAAGAAGTAGAAGGAGAAGGTGAAGACTGGAGGGTGAATCAGAAGAAGTAGAAGAAGGAGAAGGAGAAGGTGAAGTCTGGAGGGTGAATCAGAAGAAGTAGAAGAAGGAGAAGGAGAAGGTGAAGTCTGGAGGGTGAATCAGAAGAAGCAGAAGAAGGAGAAGGAGAAGGTTAAGTCTGGAGGGTGAATCAGAAGAAGCAGAAGAAGGAGAAGAAGAAGGTGAAGTCTGCAGGGTGAATCAGAAGAAGCAGAAGAAGGAGAAGGAGAAGATGAAGTCTGGAGGGTGAATCAGAAGAAGTAGAAGAAGGAGAAGGAGAAGGTGAGGTCTGGAGGGTGAATCAGAAGAAGCAGAAGAAGGAGAAGGAGAAGGTGAAGTCAGGAGGGTGAATCAGAAGAAGCAGAAGAAGGAGAAGGAGAAGGTGAAGTCAGGAGGGTGAATCAGAAGAAGCAGAAGAAGGAGAAGGAGAAGGTGAAGTCTGGAGGGTGAATCAGAAGAAGCAGAAGAAGGAGAAGGAGAAGGTGAAGTCTGGAGGGTGAATCAGAAGAAGCAGAATAAGAAGGAGAAGGTGAAGTCTGGAGGGTGAATCAGAAGAAGCAGAAGAAGGAGAAGGAGAAGGTGAAGTCTGGAGGGTGAATCAGAAGAAGCAGATTAAGAAGGAGAAGGTGAAGTCTGGAGGGTGAATCAGAAGAAGCAGAAGAAGGAGAAGGAGAAGGTGAAGTCAGGGGGGTGAAGCAGAAGAAGCAGAAGAAGGAGAAGGAGAAGGTGAAGTCAGGAAGGTGAAGCAGAAGAAGCAGAAGAAGGAGAAGGAGAAGGTGAAGTCTGGAGGGCGCAGCAGAAGAAGCAGAAGAAGTAGAAGGAGAAGGTGAAGACTGGAGGGTGAATCAGAAGAAGTAGAAGAAGGAGAAGGAGAAGGTGAAGTCTGGAGGGTGAATCAGAAGAAGTAGAAGAAGGAGAAGGAGAAGGTGAAGTCTGGAGGGTGAATCAGAAGAAGCAGAAGAAGGAGAAGGAGAAGGTGAAGTCTGGAGGGTGAATCAGAAGAAGCAGAAGAAGGAGAAGAAGAAGGTGAAGTCTGGAGGGTGAATCAGAAGAAGCAGAAGAAGGAGAAGGAGAAGATGAAGTCTGGAGGGTGAATCAGAAGAAGTAGAAGAAGGAGAAGGAGAAGGTGAGGTCTGGAGGGTGAATCAGAAGAAGCAGAAGAAGGAGAAGGAGAAGGTGAAGTCAGGAGGGTGAATCAGAAGAAGCAGAAGAAGGAGAAGGAGAAGGTGAAGTTAGGAGGGTGAATCAGAAGAAGCAGAAGAAGGAGAAGGAGAAGGTGAAGTCTGGAGGGTGAATCAGAAGAAGCAGAAGAAGGAGAAGGAGAAGGTGAAGTCTGGAGGGTGAATCAGAAGAAGCAGAATAAGAAGGAGAAGGTGAAGTCTGGAGGGTGAATCAGAAGAAGCAGAAGAAGGAGAAGGAGAAGGTGAAGTCTGGAGGGTGAATCAGAAGAAGCAGAATAAGAAGGAGAAGGTGAAGTCTGGAGGGTGAATCAGAAGAAGCAGAAGAAGGAGAAAGAGAAGGTGAAGTCTGGAGGGTGAATCAGAAGAAGCAGAAGAAGGAGAAGGCGAAGATGAAGTCTGGAGGGTGAATCGGAAGAAGTAGAAGAAGGAGAAGGAGAAGGTGAGGTCTGGAGGGTGAATCAGAAGAAGCAGAAAAAGGAGAAGGAGAAGGTGAAGTCTGGAGGGTGAATCAGAAGAAGCAGAAGAAGGAGAAGGAGAAGGTGAAGTCTGGAGGGTGAATCAGAAGAAGCAGAAGAAGGAGAAGGAGAAGGTGAGGTCAGGAGGGTGAATCAGAAGAAGCAGAAGAAGGAGAAGGAGAAGGTGAAATTAGGAGGGTGAATCAGAAGAAGCAGAAGAAGGAGAAGGAGATGTTGAAGTCAGGGGGGTGAAGCAGAAGAAGCAGAAGAAGGAGAAGGAGAAGGTGAAGTCTGGAGGGTGAATCAGAAGAAACAAAAGAAGGAGAAGGAGAAGGTGAAGTCTGGAGGGTGAATCAGAAGAAGTAGAAGAAGGAGAAGGAGAAGGTGTAGTCTGGTGGGTGAATCAGAAGAAGCAGAAGAAGGAGAAGGAGAAGGTGAAGTCTGGAGGGTGAATCAGAAGAAGCAGAAGAAGGAGAAGGAGAAGGTGAAGTCTGGAGGGTGAATCAGAAGAAGCAGAAGAAGGAGAAGGAGAAGGTGAAGTCAGGAGGGTGAATCAGAAGAAGCAGAAGAAGGAGAAGGAGAAGGTGAAGTTAGGAGGGTGAATCAGAAGAAGCAGAAGAAGGAGAAGGAGCAGGTGATGTCAGGGGGATGAAGCAGAATAAGTAGAAGAAGGAGAAGGAGAAGGTGAAGTCAGGACGGTGAAGCAGAAGAAGCAGAAGAAGGAGAAGGAGAAGGTGAAGTCTGGAGGGTGAATCAGAAGAAGTAGAAGAAGGAAAAGGAGAAGGTCAAGTCTGGAGGGTGAATCAGAAGAAGTAGAAGAAGGAGAAGGAGAAGGTGAAGTCTGGAGGGTGAAGCAGAAGAAGTAGAAGAAGGAGAAGGAGAAGGTGAAGTCAGGATGGTGAATCAGAAGAAGTAGAAGAAGGAGAAGGAGAAGGTGAAGTCAGGAGGGTGAATCAGAAGAAGCAGAAGAAGGAGAAGGAGAAGGTGAAGTCTGGAGGGTGAATCAGAAGAATCAGAAGAAGGAGAAGGAGAAGGTGAAGTCTGGAGGGTGAATTAGAAGAAGCAGAAGAAAGAGAAGGAGAAGGTGAAGTCTGGAGGGTGAATCAGAAGAAGTAGAAGAAGGAGAAGGAGAAGGTGAAGTCTGGAGGGTGAATCAGAAGAAGCAGAAGAAGGAGAAGGAGAAGGTGAAGTCTGGAGGGTGAATCAGAAGAAGCAGAAGAAGGAGAAGGAGAAGGTGAAGTCTGCAGGGTGAATCAGAAGAAGCAGAAGAAGGAGAAGGAGAAGGTGAAGTCTGGAGGGTGAATCAGAAGAAACAGAAGAAGGAGCAGGAGAAGGTGAAGTCTGGAGGGTGAATCAGAAGAAGTAGAAGAAGGAGAAGGAGAAGGTGTAGTCTGGAGGGTGAATCAGAAGAAGCAGAAGAAGGAGAAGGAGAAGGTGAAGTCTGGAGGGTGAATCAGAAGAAGCAGAAGAAGGAGAAGGAGAAGGTGAAGTCTGGAGGGTGAATCAGAAGAAGCAGAAGAAGGAGAAGGAGAAGGTGAAGTCAGGAGGGTGAATCAGAAGAAGCAGAAGAAGGAGAAGGAGAAATTGAAGTTAGGAGGGTGAATCAGAAGAAGCAGAAGAAGGAGAAGGAGCAGGTGATGTCAGGGGGATGAAGCAGAATAAGTAGAAGAAGGAGAAGGAGAAGGTGAAGTCAGGACGGTGAAGCAGAAGAAGCAGAAGAAGGAGAAGGAGAAGGTGAAGTCTGGAGGGTGAATCAGAAGAAGTAGAAGAAGGAAAAGGAGAAGGTCAAGTCTGGAGGGTGAATCAGAAGAAGTAGAAGAAGGAGAAGGAGAAGGTGAAGTCTGGAGGGTGAAGCAGAAGAAGGAGAAGAAGGAGAAGGAGAAGGTGAAGTCAGGATTGTGAATCAGAAGAAGTAGAAGAAGGAGAAGGAGAAGGTGAAGTCAGGAGGGTGAATCAGAAGAAGCAGAAGAAGGAGAAGGAGAAGGTGAAGTCTGGAGGGTGAATCAGAAGAATCAGAAGAAGGAGAAGGAGAAGGTGAAGTCTGGAGGGTGAATCAGAAGAAGCAGAAGAAAGAGAAGGAGAAGGTGAAGTCTGGAGGGTGAATCAGAAGAAGTAGAAGAAGGAGAAGGAGAAGGTGAAGTCTGGAGGGTGAATCAGAAGAAGCAGAAGAAGGAGAAGGAGAAGGTGAAGTCTGGAGGGTGAATCAGAAGAAGCAGAAGAAGGAGAAGGAGAAGGTGAAGTCTGCAGGGTGAATCAGAAGAAGCAGAAGAAGGAGAAGGAGAAGGTGAAGTCTGGAGGGTGAATCAGAAGAAGCAGAATAAGGAGAAGGAGAAGGTGAAGTCTGGAGGGTGAATCAGAAGAAGCAGAAGAAGGAGAAGGAGAAGGTGAAGTCTGGAGGGTGAATCAGAAGAAGCAGAGGAAGGAGAAGGAGAAGGTGAAGTCTGGAGGGTGAATCAGAAGAAGCAGAAGAAGTAGAAGGAGAAGGTGAAGTCTGGAGGGTGAATCAGAAGAAGCAGAAGAAGGAGAAGGAGAAGGTGAAGTCTGGAGGGTGAATGAGAAGAAGCAGAATAAGGAGAAGGAGAAGGTGAAGTCTGGAGGGTGAATCAGAAGAAGCAGAAGAAGGAGAAGGAGAAGGTGAAGTCTGGAGGGTGAATCAGAAGAAGTAGAAGAAGGAGAAGGAGAAGGTGAAGTCTGGAGGGTGAAGCAGAAGAAGGAGAAGGAGAAGGTGAAGTCAGGAGGGTGAATCAGAAGAAGTAGAAGAAGGAGAAGGAGAAGGTGAAATCAGGAGGGTGAATCAGAAGAAGCAGAAGAAGGAGAAGGAGAAGGTGAAGTCTGTAGGGTGAATCAGAAGA
The DNA here is from genome assembly GCF_052327205.1 of Somniosus microcephalus. NCBI lineage: Eukaryota > Metazoa > Chordata > Chondrichthyes > Squaliformes > Somniosidae > Somniosus > Somniosus microcephalus. The sequence goes on from NW_028225184.1 coordinate 17,661,449, forward strand.
ATCAGAAGAAGGAGAAGGAGAAGGTGAAGTCTGGAGTGTGAATCAGAAGAAACAGAAGAAAGAGAAGGAGAAGGTGAAGTCTGGAGGGTGAAGCAGAAGAAACAGAAGAAGGAGAAGGAGAAGGTGAAGACTGGAGGGTGAATCAGAAGAAGTAGAAGAAGGAGAAGGAGAAGGTGAAGTCTGGAGGGTGAATCAGAAGAAGTAGAAGAAGGAGAAGGAGAAGGTGAAGTCTGGAGGGTGAATCAGAAGAAGCAGAAGAAGGAGAAAGAGAAGGTGAAGTCTGGAGGGTGAATCAGAAGAAGCAGAAGAAGGAGAAGGAGAAGATGAAGTCTGGAGGGTGAATCAGAAGAAGTAGAAGAAGGAGAAGGAGAAGGTGAGGTCTGGAGGGTGAATCAGAAGAAGCAGAAGAAGGAGAAGGAGAAGGTGAAGTCTGGAGGGTGAATCAGAAGAAGCAGAAGAAGGAGAAGGAGAAGGTGAAGTCTGGAGGGTGAATCAGAAGAAACAGAAGAAGGAGAAGGAGAAGGTGAAGTCTGGAGGGTGAATCAGAAGAAGTAGAAGAAGGAGAAGGAGAAGGTGTAGTCTGGAAGGTGAATCAGAATAAGCAGAAGAAGGAGAAGGAGAAGGTGAAGTCTGGAGGGTGAATCAGAAGAAGCAGAAGAAGGAGAAGGAGAAGGTGAAGTCTGGAGGGTGAATCAGAAGAAGCAGAAGAAGGAGAAGGAGAAGGTGAAGTCAGGAGGGTGAATCAGAAGAAGCAGAAGAAGGAGAAGGAGAAGGTGAAGTTAGGAGGGTGAATCAGAAGAAGCAGAAGAAGGAGAAGGAGCAGGTGATGTCAGGGGGATGAAGCAGAATAAGTAGAAGAAGGAGAAGGTGCAGTCAGGACGGTGAAGCAGAAGAAGCAGAAGAAGGAGAAGGAGAAGGTGAAGTCTGGAGGGTGAATCAGAAGAAGTAGAAGAAGGAAAAGGAGAAGGTCAAGTCTGGAGGGTGAATCAGAAGAAGTAGAAGAAGGAGAAGGAGAAGGTGAAGTCTGGAGGGTGAAGCAGAAGAAGTAGAAGAAGGAGAAGGAGAAGGTGAAGTCAGGATGGTGAATCAGAAGAAGTAGAAGAAGGAGAAGGAGAAGGTGAAGTCAGGAGGGTGAATCAGAAGAAGCAGAAGAAGGAGAAGGAGAAGGTGAAGTCTGGAGGGTGAATCAGAAGAATCAGAAGAAGGAGAAGGAGAAGGTGAAGTCTGGAGGGTGAATCAGAAGAAGCAGAAGAAAGAGAAGGAGAAGGTGAAGTCTGGAGGGTGAATCAGAAGAAGGAGAAGAAGGAGAAGGAGAAGGTGAAGTCTGGAGGGTGAATCAGAAGAAGCAGAAGAAGGAGAAGGAGAAGGTGAAGTCTGGAGGGTGAATCAGAAGAAGCAGAAGAAGGAGAAGGAGAAGGTGAAGTCTGCAGGGTGAATCAGAAGAAGCAGAAGAAGGAGAAGGAGAAGGTGAAGTCTGGAGGGTGAATCAGAAGAAGCAGAATAAGGAGAAGGAGAAGGTGAAGTCTGGAGGGTGAATCAGAAGAAGCAGAAGAAGGAGAAGGAGAAGGTGAAGTCTGGAGGGTGAATCAGAAGAAGTAGAAGAAGGAGAAGGAGAAGTTGAAGTCTGGAGGGTGAAGCAGAAGAATTAGAAGATGGAGAAGGAGAAGGTGAAGTCAGGAGGGTGAATCAGAAGAAGTAGAAGAAGGAGAAGGAGAAGGTGAAGTCTGGAGGGTGAATCAGAAGAAGCAGAATAAGGAGAAGGAGAAGGTGAAGTCTGGAGGGTGAATCAGAAGAAGCAGAAGAAGGAGAAGGAGAAGGTGAAGTCTGGAGGGTGAATCAGAAGAAGTAGAAGAAGGAGAAGGAGAAGGTGAAGTCTGGAGGGTGAAGCAGAAGAAGTAGAAGAAGGAGAAGGAGAAGGTGAGGTCAGGTGGGTGAATCAGAAGAAGTAGAAGAAGGAGAAGGAGAAGGTGAAGTCAGGAGGGTGAATCAGAAGAAGCAGAAGAAGGAGAAGGAGAAGGTGAAGTCTGGAGGGTGAATCAGAAGAATCAGAAGAAGGAGAAGGAGAAGGTGAAGTCTGGAGGGTGAATCAGAAGAAGCAGAAGAAAGAGAAGGAGAAGGTGAAGTCTGGAGGGTGAAGCAGAAGAAACAGAAGAAGGAGAAGGAGAAGGTGAAGACTGGAGGGTGAATCAGAAGAAGTAGAAGATGGAGAAGGAGAAGGTGAAGTCTGGAGGGTGAATCAGAAGAAGTAGAAGAAGGAGAAGGAGAAGGTGAAGTCTGGAGGGTGAATCAGAAGAAGCAGAAGAAGGAGAAGGAGAAGGTGAAGTCTGGAGGGTGAATCAGAAGAAGCAGAAGAAGGAGAAGGAGAAGATGAAGTCTGGAGGGTGAATCAGAAGAAGTAGAAGAAGGAGAAGGAGAAGGTGAAGTCTGGAGGGTGAATCAGAAGTAGTAGAAGAAGGAGAAGGAGAAGGTGAAGTCTGGAGGGTGAATCAGAAGAAACAGAAGAAGGAGAAGGAGAAGGTGAAGTCTGGAGGGTGAATCAGAAGAAGCAGAAGAAGGAGAAGGAGAAGGTGAAGTCTGGAGGGTGAATCAGAAGAAGCAGAATAAGGAGAAGGAGAAGGTGAAGTCTGGAGGGTGAATCAGAAGAAGCAGAAGAAGGAGAAGGAGAAGGTGAAGTCTGGAGGGTGAATCAGAAGAAGTAGAAGAAGGAGAAGGAGAAGTTGAAGTCTGGAGGGTGAAGCAGAAGAATTAGAAGATGGAGAAGGAGAAGGTGAAGTCAGGAGGGTGAATCAGAAGAAGTAGAAGAAGGAGAAGGAGAAGGTGAAGTCTGGAGGGTGAATCAGAAGAAGCAGAATAAGGAGAAGGAGAAGGTGAAGTCTGGAGGGTGAATCAGAAGAAGCAGAAGAAGGAGAAGGAGAAGGTGAAGTCTGGAGGGTGAATCAGAAGAAGTAGAAGAAGGAGAAGGAGAAGGTGAAGTCAGGTGGGTGAATCAGAAGAAGTAGAAGAAGGCGAAGGAGAAGGTGAAGTCAGGAGGGTGAATCAGAAGAAGCAGAAGAAGGAGAAGGAGAAGGTGAAGTCTGGAGGGTGAATCAGAAGAAGCAGAAGAAAGAGAAGGAGAAGGTGAAGTCTGGAGGGTGAAGCAGAAGAAACAGAAGAAGGAGAAGGAGAAGGTGAAGACTGGAGGGTGAATCAGAAGAAGTAGAAGATGGAGAAGGAGAAGGTGAAGTCTGGAGGGTGAATCAGAAGAAATAGAAGAAGGAGAAGGAGAAGGTGAAGTCTGGAGGGTGAATCAGAAGAAGCAGAAGAAGGAGAAGGAGAAGGTGAAGTCTGGAGGGTGAATCAGAAGAAGCAGAAGAAGGAGAAGGAGAAGATGAAGTCTGGAGGGTGAATCAGAAGAAGTAGAAGAAGGAGAAGGAGAAGGTGAAGTCTGGAGGGTGAATCAGAAGTAGTAGAAAAAGGAGAAGGAGAAGGTGAAGTCTGGAGGGTGAATCAGAAGAAACAGAAGAAGGAGAAGGAGAAGGTGAAGTCTGGAGGGTGAATCAGAAGAAGTAGAAGAAGGAGAAGGAGAAGGTGTAGTCTGGAGGGTGAATCAGAAGAAGTAGACGAAGGAGAAGGAGAAGGTGAAGTCTGGAGGATGAATCAGAAGAAGCAGAAGAAGGAGAAGGAGAAGGTGAAGTCTGGAGGGTGAATCAGAAGAAGCAGAAGAAGGAGAAGGAGAAGGTGAAGTCTGGAGGGTGATTCAGAAGAAGCAGGATAAGGAGAAGGAGAAGGTGAAGTCTGGAGGTTGAATCAGAAGAAGCAGAAGAAGGAGAAGGAGAAGCTGAAGTCTGGAGGGTGAATCAGAAGAAGTAGAAGAAGGAGAAGGAGAAGATGAAGTCTGGAGGGTGAATCAGAAGAAGTAGAAGAAGGAGAAGGAGAAGGTGAAGTCTGGAGGGTGAATCAGAAGACGAAGAAGAAGGAGAAGGCGAAGGTGAAGTCTGGAGGGTGAAGCAGAAGAAGTAGAAGAAGGAGAAGGAGAAGGTGAAGTCAGGAGGGTGAATCAGAAGATGTAGAAGAAGGAGAAGGAGAAGGTGAAGTCAGGAGGGTGAATCAGAAGAAGCAGAAGAAGGAGAAGGAGAAGGTGAAGTCTGGAGGGTGAATCAGAAGAATCAGAAGAAGGAGAAGGAGAAGGTGAAGTCTGGAGGGTGAATCAGAAGAAGCAGAAGAAAGAGAAGGAGAAGGTGAAGTCTGCAGGGTGAATCAGAAGAAGTAGAAGAAGGAGAAGGAGAAGGTGAAGTCTGGAGGGTGAATCAGTAGAAGCAGAAGAAGGAGAAGGAGAAGGTGAAGTCTGGAGGGTGAATCAGAAGAAGTAGACGAAGGAGAAGGAGAAGGTGAAGTCTGGAGGGTGAATCAGAAGAAGTAGAAGAAGGAGAAGGAGAAGGTGAAGTCTGGAGGGTGAATCAGAAGAAGCAGAAGAAGGAGAAGGAACAGTTGAAGTCTGGAGGTTGAATCAGAAGAAGCAGAAGAAGGAGAAGGAGAAGGTGAAGTCTGGAGGGTGATTCAGAAGAAGCAGAATAAGGAGAAGGAGAAGGTGAAGTCTGGAGGGTGAATCAGAAGAAGCAGAAGAAGGAGAAGGAGAAGGTGAAGTCTGGAGGGTGAATCAGAAGAAGTAGAAGAAGGAGAAGGAGAAGGTGAAGTCTGGAGGGTGAATCAGAAGAAGTAGAAGAAGGAGAAGGAGAAGGTGATGTCTGGAGGGTGAATCAGAAGAAGTAGAAGAAGGAGAAGGAGAAGGTGAAGTCTGGAGGGTGAAGCAGAAGAAGTAGAAGAAGGAGAAGGAGAAGGTGAAGTCAGGAGGGTGAATCAGAAGATGTAGAAGAAGGAGAAGGAGAAGGTGAAGTCAGGAGGGTGAATCAGAAGAAGCAGAAGAAGGAGAAGGAGAAGGTGAAGTCTGGAGGGTGAATCAGAAGAAGTAGAAGAAGGAGAAGGAGAAGGTGAAGTCTGGAGGGTGAATCAGAAGAAGCAGAAGAAGGAGAAGGAGAAGGTGAAGTCTGGAGGGTGAATCAGAAGAAGCAGAAGAAGGAGAAGGAGAAGGTGAAGTCTGGAGGGTGAATCAGAAGAAGCAGAATAAGGAGAAGGAGAAGGTGAAGTCTGGAGGGTGAATCAGAAGAAGCAGAAGAAGGAGAAGGAGAAGGTGAAGTCGGGGGGTGAATCAGAAGAAGTAGAAGAAGGAGAAGGAGAAGGTGAAGTCTGGAGGGTGAAGCAGAAGAAGTAGAAGAAGGAGAAGGAGAAGGTGAAGTCAGGAGGGTGAATCAGAAGAAGTAGAAGAAGGAGAAGGAGAAGGTGAAGTCAGGAGGGTGAATCAGAAGAAGCAGAAGAAGGAGATATAGAAGGTGAAGTCTTGAGGGTGAATCAGAAGAATCAGAAGAAGGAGAAGGAGAAGGTGAAGTCTGGAGGGTGAAGCAGAAGAAGCAGAAGAAAGAGAAGGAGAAGGTGAAGTCTGGAGGGTGAAGCAGAAGAAACAGAAGAAGGAGAAGGAGAAGGTGAAGACTGGAGGGTGAATCAGAAGAAGTAGAAGAAGGAGAAGGAGAAGGTGAAGTCTATAGGGTGAATCAGAAGAAGTAGAAGAAGGAGAAGGAGAAGGTGAAGTCTGGAGGGTGAATCAGAAGAAGCAGAAGAAGGAGAAGGAGAAGGTGAAGTCTGGAGGGTGAATCAGAAGAAGCAGAAGAAGGAGAAGGAGAAGATGAAGTCTGGAGGGTGAATCAGAAGAAGTAGAAGAAGGAGAAGGAGAAGGTGAGGTCTGGAGGGTGAATCAGAAGAAGCAGAAGAAGGAGAAGGAGAAGGTGAAGTCTGGAGGGTGAATCAGAAGAAGCAGAAGAAGGAGAAGGAGAAGGTGAAGTCTGGAGGGTGAATCAGAAGAAGCAGAAGAAGGAGAAGGAGAAGGTGAAGTCAGGAGGGTGAATCAGAAGAAGCAGAAGAAGGAGAAGGCGAAGGTGAAGTTAGGAGGGTGAATCAGAAGAAGCAGAAAAAGGAGAAGGAGCAGGTGAAGTCAGGGGGGTGTAGCAGAAGAAGTAGAAGAAGGAGAAGGAGAAGGTGAATTCAGGACGATGAAGCAGAAGAAGCAGAAGAAGGAGAAGGAGAAGGTGAAGCCTGGAGGGCGCAGCAGGAGAAGCAGAAGAAGGAGAAGGAGAAGGTGAAGTCTGGAGTGTGAAGCAGAAGAAGCAGAAGAAGGAGAAGGTGAAGGTGAAGTCTGGAGGGCGCAGCAGAAGAAGCAGAAGAAGGAGAATGAGAAGGTGAAGTCTGGAGGGTGAATCAGAAGAAGAAGAAGAAGGAGAAGGAGAAGGTGAAGTCTGGAGGGTGAATCAGAAGAAGTAGAAGAAGGAGAAGGAGAAGGTGAAGTCTGGAGGGTGAAGCAGAAGAAGTAGAAGAAGGAGAAGGAGAAGGTGAAGTCAGGAGGGTGAATCAGAAGAAGTAGAAGAAGGAGAAGGAGAAGGTGAAGTCAGGAGGGTGAATCAGAAGAAGCAGAAGAAGGAGAAGGAGAAGGTGAAGTCTGGAGGGTGAATCAGAAGAATCAGAAGAAGGAGAAGGAGAAGGTGAAGTCTGGAGGGTGAATCAGAAGAAGCAGAAGAAAGATAAGGAGAAGGTGAAGTCTGGAGGGTGAAGCAGAAGAAACAGAAGAAGGAGAAGGAGAAGGTGAAGACTGGAGGGTGAATCAGAAGAAGTAGAAGAAGGAGAAGGAGAAGGTGAAGTCTGGAGGGTGAATCAGAAGAAGTAGAAGAAGGAGAAGGAGAAGTTGAAGTCTGGAGGGTGAATCAGAAGAAGCAGAAGAAGGAGAAGGAGAAGGTGAAGTCTGGAGGGTGAATCAGAAGAAGCAGAAGAAGGAGAAGGAGAAGCTGAAGTCTGGAGGGTGAATCAGAAGAAGTAGACGAAGGAGAAGGAGAAGTTGAAGTCTGGAGGGTGAATCAGAAGAAGCAGAAGAAGGAGAAGGAGAAGGTGAAGTCTGGAGGGTGAATCAGAAGAAGTAGAAGAAGGAGAAGGAGAAGGTGAAGTCTGGAGGGTGAATCAGAAGAAGCAGAAGAAGGAGAAGGAGAAGGTGAAGTCTGGAGGGTGAATCAGAAGAAGCAGAAGAAGGAGAAGGAGAAGGTGAAGTCTGGAGGGTGAATCAGAAGAAGTAGAAGAAGGAGAAGGAGAAGTTGAAGTCTGGAGGGTGAAGCAGAAGAAGTAGAAGATGGAGAAGGAGAAGGTGAAGTCAGGAGGGTGAATCAGAAGAAGTAGAAGAAGGAGAAGGAGAAGGTGAAGTCAGGAGGGTGAATCAGAAGAAGCAGAAGATGGAGAAGGAGAAGGTGAAGTCTGGAGGGTGAATCAGAAGAATCAGAAGAAGGAGAAGGAGAAGGTGAAGTCTGGAGGGTGAATCAGAAGAAGCAGAGGAAGGAGAAGGAGAAGGTGAAGTCTGGAGGGTGAATCAAAAGAAGCAGAATAAGGAGAAGGAGAAGGTGAAGTCTGGAGGGTGAATCAGAAGAAGCAGAATAAGGAGAAGGAGAAGGTGAAGTCTGGAGGGTGAATCAGAAGAAGCAGAAGAAGGAGAAGGAGAAGGTGAAGTCTGGAGGGCGAATCAGAAGAAGTAGAAGAAGGAGAAGGAGAAGGTGAAGTCTGGAGGGTGAAGCAGAAGAAGTAGAAGAAGGAGAAGGAGAAGGTGAAGTCAGGAGGGTGAATCAGAAGAAGTAGAAGAAGCAGAAGGAGAAGGTGAAGTCAGGAGGGTGAATCAGAAGAAGCAGAAGAAGGAGAAGGAGAAGGTGAAGTCTGGAGGGTGAATCAGAAGAATCAGAAGAAGGAGAAGGAGAAGGTGAAGTCTGGAGGGTGAATCAGAAGAAGCAGAAGAAAGAGAAGGAGAAGGTGAAGTCTGGAGGGTGAAGCAGAAGAAACAGAAGAAGGAGAAGGAGAAGGTGAAGACTGGAGGGTGAATCAGAAGAAGTAGAAGAAGGAGAAGGAGAAGGTGAAGTCTGGAGGGTGAATCAGAAGAAGTAGAAGAAGGAGAAGGAGAAGGTGAAGTCTGGAGGGTGAATCAGAAGAAGCAGAAGAAGGAGAAGGAGAAGGTGAAGTCTGGAGGGTGAATCAGAAGAAGCAGAAGAAGGAGAAGGAGAAGATGAAGTCTGGAGGGTGAATCGGAAGAAGTAGAAGAAGGAGAAGGAGAAGGTGAAGTCTGGAGGGTGAATCAGAAGAAGTAGAAGAAGGAGAAGGAGAAGTTGAAGTCTGGAGGGTGAATCAGAAGAAGCAGAAGAAGGAGAAGGAGAAGGTGAAGTCTGGAGGGTGAATCAGAAGAAGCAGAAGAAGGAGAAGGAGAAGATGAAGTCTGGAGGGTGAATCAGAAGAAGTAGAAGAAGGAGAAGGAGAAGGTGAAGTCTGGAGGGTGAATCAGAAGAAGTAGAAGAAGGAGAAGGAGAAGATGAAGTCTGGAGGGTGAATCAGAAGAAACAGAAGAAGGAGCAGGAGAAGGTGAAGTCTGGAGGGTGAATCAGAAGAAGTAGAAGAAGGAGAAGGAGAAGGTGTAATCTGGAGGGTGAATCAGAAGAAGTAGACGAAGGAGAAGGAGAAGGTAAAGTCTGGAGGGTGAATCTGAAGAAGCAGAAGAAGGAGAAGGTGAAGTCTGGAGGGTGAATCAGAAGAAGTAGAAGAAGGAGAAGGAGAAGGTGAAGTCTGGAGGGTGAATCAGAAGAAGCAGAAGAAGGAGAAGGAGAAGGTGAAGTCTGGAGGGTGAATCAGAAGAAGCAGAAGCAGGAGAAGGAGAAGGTGAAGTCTGGAGGTTGAATCAGAAGAAGTAGATGAAGGAGAAGGAGAAGGTGAAGTCTGGAGGGTGAATCAGAAGAAGCAGAAGAAGGAGATGGAGAAGGTGAAGTCTGGAGGGTGAATCAGAAGACGTAGAAGAAGGAGAAGGAGAAGGTGAAGTCTGGAGGGTGAATCAGAAGAAGCAGAAGAAGGAGAAGGAGAAGGTGAAGTCTGGAGGGTGAATCAGAAGAAGCAGAAGAAGGAGAAGGAGAAGGTGAAGTCTGGAGGGTGATTCAGAAGAAGCAGAATAAGGAGAAGGAGAAGGTGAAGTCTGGAGGGTGAATCAGAAGAAGCAGAAGAAGGAGAAGGAGAAGGTGAAGTCTGGAGGGTGAATCAGAAGAAGTAGAAGAAGGAGAAGGAGAAGGTGAAGTCTGGAGGGTGAATCAGAAGAAGTAGAAGAAGGAGAAGGAGAAGGTGAAGTCTGGAGGGTGAATCAGAAGAAGTAGAAGAAGGAGAAGGAGAAGGTGAAGTCTGGAGGGTGAAGCAGAAGAAGTAGAAGAAGGAGAAGGAGAAGGTGAAGTCAGGAGGGTGAATCAGAAGATGTAGAAGAAGGACAAGGAGAAGGTGAAGTCAGGAGGGTGAATCAGGAGAAGCAGAAGAAGGAGAAGGAGAAGGTGAAGTCTGGAGGGTGAATCAGAAGAAGTAGAAGAAGGAGAAGGAGAAGGTGAAGTCTGGAGGGTGAATCAGAAGAAGCAGAAGAAGGAGAAGGAGAAGGTGAAGTCTGGAGGGTGAATCAGTAGAAGCAGAAGAAGGAGAAGGAGAAGGTGAAGTCTGGAAGGTGAATCAGAAGAAGCAGAATAAGGAGAAGGAGAAGGTTAAGTCTGGAGGGTGAATCAGAAGAAGCAGAAGAAGGAGAAGGAGAAGGTGAAGTCTGGAGGGTGAATCAGAAGAAGTAGAAGAAGGAGAAGGAGAAGGTGAAGTCTGGAGGGTGAAGCAGAAGAAGTAGAAGAAGGAGAAGGAGAAGGTGAAGTCAGGAGGGTGAATCAGAAGAAGTAGAAGAAGGAGAAGGAGAAGTTGAAGTCAGGAGGGTGAATCAGAAGAAGCAGAAGAAGGAGAAGGAGAAGGTGAAGTCTGGAGGGTGAATCAGAAGAAGCAGAAGAAGGAGAAGGAGAAGGTGAAGTCAGGAGGGTGAATCAGAAGAAGCAGAAGAAGGAGAAGGAGAAGGTGAAGTTGGAGGGTGAATCAGAAGAAGCAGAAGAAGGAGAAGGAGCAGGTGAAGTCAGGGGGGTGTAGCAGAAGAAGTAGAAGAAGGAGAAGGAGAAGGTGAAGTCAGGACGGTGAAGCAGAAGAAGCAGAAGAAGGAGAAGGTGAAGCCTGGAGGGCGCAGCAGAGGAAGCAGAAGAAGGAGAAGGAGAAGGTGAAGTCTGGAGTGTGAAGCAGAAGAAGCAGAAGAAGGAGAAGGAGAAGGTGAAGTCTGGAGGGCGCAGCAGAAGAAGCAGAAGAAGGAGAATGAGAAGGTGAAGTCTGGAGGGTGAATCAGAAGAAGCAGAAGAAGGAGAAGGAGAAGGTGAAGTCTGGAGGGTGAATCAGAAGAAGTAGAAGAAGGAGAAGGAGAAGGTGAAGTCAGGAGGGTGAATCAGAAGATGTAGAAGAAGGAGAAGGAGAAGGTGAAGTCAGGAGGGTGAATCAGAAGAAGCAGAAGAAGGAGAAGGAGAAGGTGAAGTCTGGAGGGTGAATCAGAAGAAGTAGAAGAAGGAGAAGGAGAAGGTGAAGTCTGGAGGGTGAATCAGAAGAAGCAGAAGAAGGAGAAGAAGAAGGTGAAGTCTGGAGGGTGAATCAGAAGAAGCAGAAGAAGGAGAAGGAGAAGGTGAAGTCTGGAGGGTGAATCAGAAGAAGCAGAATAAGGAGAAGGAGAAGGTTAAGTCTGGAGGGTGAATCAGAAGAAGCAGAAGAAGGAGAAGGAGAAGGTGAAGTCTGGAGGGTGAATCAGAAGAAGTAGAAGAAGGAGAAGGAGAAGGTGAAGTCTGGAGGGTGAAGCAGAAGACGTAGAAGAAGGAGAAGGAGAAGGTGAAGTCAGGAGGGTGAATCAGAAGAAGTAGAAGAAGGAGAAGGAGAAGGTGAAGTCAGGAGGGTGAATCAGAAGAAGCAGAAGAAGGAGATAGAGAAGGTGAAGTCTGGAGGGTGAATCAGAAGAATCAGAAGAAGGAGAAGGAGAAGGTGAAGTCTGGAGGGTGAAGCAGAAGAAGCAGAAGAAAGAGAAGGAGAAGGTGAAGTCTGGAGGGTGAAGCAGAAGAAACAGAAGAAGGAGAAGGAGAAGGTGAAGACTGGAGGGTGAATCAGAAGAAGTAGAAGAAGGAGAAGGAGAAGGTGAAGTCTGGAGGGTGAATCAGAAGAAGTAGAAGAAGGAGAAGGAGAAGGTGAAGTCTGGAGGGAGAATCAGAAGAAGCAGAAGAAGGAGAAGGAGAAGGTGAAGTCTGGAGGATGAATCAGAAGAAGCAGAAGAAGGAGAAGGAGAAGATGAAGTCTGGAGGGTGAATCAGAAGAAGTAGAAGAAGGAGAAGGAGAAGGTGAGGTCTGGAGGGAGAATCAGAAGAAGCAGAAGAAGGAGAAGGAGAAGGTGAAGTCTGGAGGGTGAATCAGAAGAAGCAGAAGAAGGAGAAGGAGAAGGTGAAGTCTGGAGGGTGAATCAGAAGAAGCAGAAGAAGGAGAAGGAGAAGGTGAAGTCAGGAGGGTGAATCAGAAGAAGCAGAAGAAGGAGAAGGAGAAGGTGAAGTTAGGAGGGTGAATCAGAAGAAGCAGAAGAAGGAGAAGGAGCAGGTGAAGTCAGGGGGGTGTAGCAGAAGAAGTAGAAGAAGGAGAAGGAGAAGGTGAAGTCTGGAGGGTGAAGCAGAAGAAGTAGAAGAAGGAGAAGGAGAAGGTGAAGTCAGGAGGGTGAATCAGAAGAAGTAGAAGAAGGAGAAGGAGAAGGTGAAGTCAGGAGGGTGAATCAGAAGAAGCAGAAGAAGGAGATAGAGAAGGTGAAGTCTGGAGGGTGAATCAGAAGAATCAGAAGAAGGAGAAGGAGAAGGTGATGTCTGGAGGGTGAAGCAGAAGAAGCAGAAGAAAGAGAAGGAGAAGGTGAAGTCTGGAGGGCGAAGCAGAAGAAACAGAAGAAGGAGAAGGAGAAGGTGAAGACTGGAGGGTAAATCAGAAGAAGTAGAAGAAGGAGAAGGAGAAGGTGAAGTCTGGAGGGTGAATCAGAAGAAGTAGAAGAAGGAGAAGGAGAAGGTGAAGTCTGGAGGGAGAATCAGAAGAAGCAGAAGAAGGAGAAGGAGAAGGTGAAGTCTGGAGGATGAATCAGAAGAAGCAGAAGAAGGAGAAGGAGAAGATGAAGTCTGGAGGGTGAATCAGAAGAAGCAGAAGAAGGAGAAGGAGAAGGAGATGTCAGGAGGGTGAATCAGAAGAAGCAGAAGAAGGAGAAGGAGAAGGTGAAGTTAGGAGGGTGAATCAGAAGAAGCAGAAGAAGGAGAAGGAGCAGGTGAAGTCAGGGGGGTGTAGCAGAAGAAGTAGAAGAAGGAGAAGGAGAAGGTGAAGTCAGGACGGTGAAGCAGAAGAAGCAGAAGAAGGAGAAGGAGAAGGTGAAACCTGGAGGGCGCAGCAGAAGAAGCAGAAGAAGGAGAAGGAGAAGGTGAAGTCTGGAGTGTGAAGCAGAAGAAGCAGAAGAAGGAGAAGGAGAAGGTGAAGTCTGGAGGGCGCAGCAGAAGAAGCAGAAGAAGGAGAATGAGAAGGTGAAGTCTGGAGGGTGAATCAGAAGAAGCAGAAGAAGGAGAAGGAGAAGGTGAAGTCTGGAGGTTGAATCAGAAGAAGTAGAAGAAGGAGAAGGAGAAGGTGAAGTCTGGAGGGTGAATCAGAAGAAGTAGAAGAAGGAGAAGGAGAAGGTGAAGTCAGGAGGGTGAATCAGAAGAAGTAGAAGAAGGAGAAGGAGAAGGTGAAGTCAGGAGGGTGAATCAGAAGAAGCAGAAGAAGGAGAAGGAGATGGTGAAGTCTGGAGGGTGAATCAGAAGAATCAGAAGAAGGAGAAGGAGAAGGTGAAGTCTGGAGGGTGAATCAGAAGAAGCAGAAGAAAGAGAAGGAGAAGGTGAAGTCTGGAGGGTGAAGCAGAAGAAACAGAAGAAGGAGAAGGAGAAGGTGAAGACTGGAGGGTGAATCAGAAGAAGTAGAAGAAGGAGAAGGAGAAGGTGAAGTCTGGAGGGTGAATCAGAAGAAGCAGAAGAAGGAGAAGGAGAAGATGAAGTCTGGAGGGTGAATCAGAAGAAGTAGAAGAAGGAGAAGGAGAAGGTGAAGTCTGGAGGGTGAATCAGAAGAAGTAGAAGAAGGAGAAGGAGAACATGAAGTCGGAGGGTGAATCAGAAGAAACAGAAGAAGGAGAAGGAGAAGGTGAAATCTGGAGGGTGAATCAGAAGAAGCAGAAGAAGGAGAAGGAGAAGGTGAAGTCTGGAGGGTGAATCAGATGAAGTAGAAGAAGGAGAAGGAGAAGGTGAAGTCTGGAGGGTGAATCGGAAGAAGCAGAAGAAGGAGAAGAAGAAGGTGAAGTCTGGAGGGTGAATCAGAAGAAGCAGAAGAAGGAGAAGGAGAAGGTGAAGTCTGGAGGGTGAATCAGAAGAAGTAGAAGAAGGAGAAGGAGAAGGTGTAGTCTGGAGGGTGAATCAGAAGAAGTAGACGAAGGAGAAGGAGAAGGTGAAGTCTGGAGGGTGAATCAGAAGAAGCAGAAGAAGGAGAAGGAGAAGGTGAAGTCTGGAGGGTGAATCAGATGAAGTAGAAGAAGGAGAAGGAGAAGGTGAAGTCTGGAGGGTGAATCGGAAGAAGCAGAAGAAGGAGAAGGAGAAGGTGAAGTCTGGAGGGTGAATCAGAAGAAGCAGAAGAAGGAGAAGGAGAAGGTGAAGTCTGGAGGGTGAATCAGAAGAAGTAGAAGAAGGAGAAGGAGAAGTTGAAGTCTGGAGGGTGAAGCAGAGGAAGTAGAAGATGGAGAAGGAGAAGGTGAAGTCAGGAGGGTGAATCAGAAGATGTAGAAGAAGGAGAAGGAGAAGGTGAAGTCAGGAGGGTGAATCATAAGAAGCAGAAGAAGGAGAAGGAGAAGGTGAAGTCTGGAGGGTGAATCAGAAGAAGTAGAAGAAGGAGAAGGAGAAGGTGAAGTCTGGAGGGTGAATCAGAAGAAGCAGAAGAAGGAGAAGGAGAAGGTGAAGTCTGGAGGGTGAATCAGAAGAAGCAGAAGAAGGAGAAGGAGAAGGTGAAGTCTGGAGGGTGAATCAGAAGAAGTAGAAGAAGGAGAAGGAGAAGGTGAAGTCTGGAGGGTGAAGCAGAAGAAGTAGAAGAAGGAGAAGGAGAAGGTGAAGTCAGGAGGGTGAATCAGAAGAAGTAGAAGATGGAGAAGGAGAAGGTGAAGTCAGGAGGGTGAATCAGAAGAAGCAGAAGAAGGAGATAGAGAAGGTGAAGTCTGGAGGGTGAATCAGAAGAATCAGAAGAAGGAGAAGGAGAAGGTGAAGTCTGGAGGGTGAAGCAGAAGAAGCAGAAGAAAGAGAAGGAGAAGGTGAAGTCTGGAGGGTGAAGCAGAAGAAACAGAAGAAGGAGAAGGAGAAGGTGAAGACTGGAGGGTGAATCAGAAGAAGTAGAAGAAGGAGAAGGAGAAGGTGAAGTCTGCAGGGTGAATCAGAAGAAGTAGAAGAAGGAGAAGGTGAAGTCTGGAGGGTGAATCAGAAGAAGCAGAAGAAGGAGAAGGAGAAGGTGAAGTCTGGAGGGTGAATCAGAAGAAGCAGAAGAAGGAGAAGGAGAAGATGAAGTCTGGAGGGTGAATCAGAAGAAGTAGAAGAAGGAGAAGGAGAAGGTGAGGTCTGGAGGGTGAATCAGAAGAAGCAGAAGAAGGAGAAGGAGAAGGTGAAGTCTGGAGGGTGAATCAGAAGAAGCAGAAGAAGGAGAAGGAGAAGGTGAAGTCAGGAGGGTGAATCAGAAGAAGCAGAATAAGGAGAAGGAGAAGGTGAAGTTAGGAGGGTGAATCAGAAGAAGCAGAAGAAGGAGAAGGAGCAGGTGAAGTCAGGGGGGTGTAGCAGAAGAAGTAGAAGAAGGAGAAGGAGAAGGTGAAGTCAGGACGGTGAAGCAGAAGAAGCAGAAGAAGGAGAAGGAGAAGGTGAAGCCTGGAGGGCGCAGCAGAAGAAGCAGAAGAAGGAGTAGGAGAAGGTGAAGTCTGGAGTGTGAAGCAGAAGAAGCAGAAGAAGGAGAAGGAGAAGGTGAAGTCTGGAGGGCGCAGCAGAAGAAGCAGAAGAAGGAGAATGAGAAGGTGAAGTCTGGAGGGTGAATCAGAAGAAGCAGAAGAAGGAGAAGGAGAAGGTGAAGTCTGGAGGGTGAATAAGAAGAAGTAGAAGAAGGAGAAGGAGAAGGTGAAGTCTGGAGGGTGAATCAGAAGAAGTAGAAGAAGGAGAAGGAGAAGTTGAAGTCTGGAGGGTGAATCAGAAGAAGCAGAAGAAGGAGAAGGAGAAGGTGAAGTCTGGAGGGTGAATCAGAAGAAGCAGAAGAAGGAGAAGGAGAAGATGAAGTCTGGAGGGTGAATCAGAAGAAGTAGAAGAAGGAGAAGGAGAAGGTGAAGTCTGGAGGGTGAATCAGAAGAAGTAGAAGAAGGAGAAGGAGAAGATGAAGTCTGGAGGGTGAATCAGAAGAAGAAGAAGAAGGAGAAGGAGAAGGTGTAGTCTGGAGGGTGAATCAGAAGAAGTAGACGAAGGAGAAGGAGAAGCTGAAGTCTGGAGGGTGAATCAGAAGAAGCAGAAGAAGGAGAAGGAGAAGGTGAAGTCTGGAGGGTGAATCAGAAGAAGCAGAAGAAGGAGAAGGAGAAGATGAAGTCTGGAGGGTGAATCAGAAGAAGTAGAAGAAGGAGAAGGAGAAGGTGAAGTCTGGAGGGTGAATCAGAAGAAACAGAAGAAGGAGAAGGAGAAGGTGAAGTCTGGAGGGTGAATCAGAAGAAGAAGAAGAAGGAGAAGGAGATGGTGTAGTCTGGAGGGTGAATCAGAAGAAGTAGACGAAGGAGAAGGAGAAGGTGAAGTCTGGAGGGTGAATCAGAAGAAGCAGAAGAAGGAGAAGGAGAAGGTGAAGTCTGGAGGGTGAATCAGAAGAAGTAGAAGAAGGAGAAGGAGAAGGTGAAGTCTGGAGGGTGGATCAGAAGAAGCAGAAGAAGGAGAAGGAGAAGGTGAAGTCTGGAGGGTGAATCAGAAGAAGCAGAAGAAGGAGAAGGTGAAGTCTGGAGGGTGAATCAGAAGAAGTAGAAGAAGGAGAAGGAGAAGTTGAAGTCTGGAGGGTGAAGCAGAAGAAGTAGAAGAAGGAGAAGGAGAAGGTGAAGTCAGGAGGGTGAATCAGAAGAAGCAGAAGAAGGAGAAGGAGAAGGTGAAATCAGGAGGGTGAATCAGAAGAAGCAGAAGAAGGAGATAGAGAAGGTGAAGTCTGATGGGTGAATCAGAAGAATCAGAAGAAGGAGAAGGAGAAGGTGAAGTCTGGAGGGTGAAGCAGAAGAAGCAGAAGAAAGAGAAGGAGAAGGTGAAGTCTGGAGGGTGAAGCAGAAGAAACAGAAGAAGGAGAAGGAGAAGGTGAAGACTGGAGGGTGAATCAGAAGAAGTAGAAGAAGGAGAAGGAGAAGGTGAAGTCTGGAGGGTGAATCAGAAGAAGTAGAAGAAGGAGAAGGAGAAGGTGAAGTCTGGAGGGTGAATCAGAAGAAGCAGAAGAAGGAGAAGGAGAAGGTGAAGACTGGAGGGTGAATCAGAAGAAGCAGAAGAAGGAGAAGGAGAAGATGAAGTCTGGAGGGTGAATCAGAAGAAGTAGAAGAAGGAGAAGGAGAAGGTGAGGTCTGGAGGGTGAATCAGAAGAAGCAGAAGAAGGAGAAGGAGAAGCTGAAGTCTGGAGGGTGAATCAGAAGAAGCAGAAGAAGGAGAAGGAGAAGGTGAAGTCTGGAGGGTGAATCAGAAGAAGCAGAAGAAGGAGAAGGAGAAGGTGAAGTCAGGAGGGTGAATCAGAAGAAGCAGAAGAAGGAGAAGGAGAAGGTGAAGTTAGGAGGGTGAATCAGAAGAAGCAGAAGAAGGAGAAGGAGCAGGTGAAGTCAGGGGGGTGTAGCAGAAGAAGTAGAAGAAGGAGAAGGAGAAGGTGAAGTCAGGACGGTGAAGCAGAAGAAGCAGAAGAAGGAGAAGGAGAAGGTGAAGCCTGGAGGGCGCAGCAGAAGAAGCAGAAGAAGGAGAAGGAGAAGGTGAAGTCTGGAGTGTGAAGCAGAAGAAGCAGAAGAAGGAGAAGGAGAAGGTGAAGTCTGGAGGCGCAGCAGAAGAAGCAGAAGAAGGAGAATGAGAAGGTGAAGTCTGGAGGGTGAATCAGAAGAAGCAGAAGAAGGAGAAGGAGAAGGTGAAGTCTGGAGGTTGAATCAGAAGAAGGAGAAGAAGGAGAAGGAGAAGGTGAAGTTGGAGGGTGAAGCAGAAGAAGTAGAAGAAGGAGAAGGAGAAGGTGAAGTCAGGAGGGTGAATCAGAAGAAGTAGAAGAAGGAGAAGGAGAAGGAGATGTCAGGAGGGTGAATCAGAAGAAGCAGAAGAAGGAGAAGGAGAAGGTGAAGTTAGGAGGGTGAATCAGAAGAAGCAGAAGAAGGAGAAGGAGCAGGTGAAGTCAGGGGGGTGTAGCAGAAGAAGTAGAAGAAGGAGAAGGAGAAGGTGAAGTCAGGACGGTGAAGCAGAAGAAGCAGAAGAAGGAGAAGGAGAAGGTGAAACCTGGAGGGCGCAGCAGAAGAAGCAGAAGAAGGAGAAGGAGAAGGTGAAGTCTGGAGTGTGAAGCAGAAGAAGCAGAAGAAGGAGAAGGAGAAGGTGAAGTCTGGAGGGCGCAGCAGAAGAAGCAGAAGAAGGAGAATGAGAAGGTGAAGTCTGGAGGGTGAATCAGAAGAAGCAGAAGAAGGAGAAGGAGAAGGTGAAGTCTGGAGGTTGAATCAGAAGAAGTAGAAGAAGGAGAAGGAGAAGGTGAAGTCTGGAGGGTGAATCAGAAGAAGTAGAAGAAGGAGAAGGAGAAGGTGAAGTCAGGAGGGTGAATCAGAAGAAGTAGAAGAAGGAGAAGGAGAAGGTGAAGTCAGGAGGGTGAATCAGAAGAAGCAGAAGAAGGAGAAGGAGATGGTGAAGTCTGGAGGGTGAATCAGAAGAATCAGAAGAAGGAGAAGGAGAAGGTGAAGTCTGGAGGGTGAATCAGAAGAAGCAGAAGAAAGAGAAGGAGAAGGTGAAGTCTGGAGGGTGAAGCAGAAGAAACAGAAGAAGGAGAAGGAGAAGGTGAAGACTGGAGGGTGAATCAGAAGAAGTAGAAGAAGGAGAAGGAGAAGGTGAAGTCTGGAGGGTGAATCAGAAGAAGCAGAAGAAGGAGAAGGAGAAGATGAAGTCTGGAGGGTGAATCAGAAGAAGTAGAAGAAGGAGAAGGAGAAGGTGAAGTCTGGAGGGTGAATCAGAAGAAGTAGAAGAAGGAGAAGGAGAACATGAAGTCGGAGGGTGAATCAGAAGAAACAGAAGAAGGAGAAGGAGAAGGTGAAGTCTGGAGGGTGAATCAGAAGAAGCAGAAGAAGGAGAAGGAGAAGGTGAAGTCTGGAGGGTGAATCAGATGAAGTAGAAGAAGGAGAAGGAGAAGGTGAAGTCTGGAGGGTGAATCGGAAGAAGCAGAAGAAGGAGAAGGAGAAGGTGAAGTCTGGAGGGTGAATCAGAAGAAGCAGAAGAAGGAGAAGGAGAAGGTGAAGTCTGGAGGGTGAATCAGAAGAAGTAGAAGAAGGAGAAGGAGAAGGTGTAGTCTGGAGGGTGAATCAGAAGAAGTAGACGAAGGAGAAGGAGAAGGTGAAGTCTGGAGGGTGAATCAGAAGTAGCAGAATAAGGAGAAGGAGAAGATGAAGTCTGGAGGGTGAATCAGATGAAGTAGAAGAAGGAGAAGGAGAAGGTGAAGTCTGGAGGGTGAATCGGAAGAAGCAGAAGAAGGAGAAGGAGAAGGTGAAGTCTGGAGGGTGAATCAGAAGAAGCAGAAGAAGGAGAAGGAGAAGGTGAAGTCTGGAGGGTGAATCAGAAGAAGTAGAAGAAGGAGAAGGAGAAGTTGAAGTCTGGAGGGTGAAGCAGAGGAAGTAGAAGATGGAGAAGGAGAAGGTGAAGTCAGGAGGGTGAATCAGAAGAAGCAGAAGAAGGAGAAGGAGATGGTGAAGTCTGGAGGGTGAATCAGAAGAATCAGAAGAAGGAGAAGGAGAAGGTGAAGTCTGGAGGGTGAATCAGAAGAAGCAGAAGAAAGAGAAGGAGAAGGTGAAGTCTGGAGGGTGAAGCAGAAGAAACAGAAGAAGGAGAAGGAGAAGGTGAAGACTGGAGGGTGAATCAGAAGAAGTAGAAGAAGGAGAAGGAGAAGGGGAAGTCTGGAGGGTGAATCAGAAGAAGCAGAAGAAGGAGAAGGAGAAGATGAAGTCTGGAGGGTGAATCAGAAGAAGTAGAAGAAGGAGAAGGAGAAGGTGAAGTCTGGAGGGTGAATCAGAAGAAGTAGAAGAAGGAGAAGGAGAACATGAAGTCGGAGGGTGAATCAGAAGAAACAGAAGAAGGAGAAGGAGAAGGTGAAGTCTGGAGGGTGAATCAGAAGAAGCAGAAGAAGGAGAAGGAGAAGGTGAAGTCTGGAGGGTGAATCAGATGAAGTAGAAGAAGGAGAAGGAGAAGGTGAAGTCTGGAGGGTGAATCGGAAGAAGCAGAAGAAGGAGAAGGAGAAGGTGAAGTCTGGAGGGTGAATCAGAAGAAGCAGAAGAAGGAGAAGGAGAAGGTGAAGTCTGGAGGGTGAATCAGAAGAAGTAGAAGAAGGAGAAGGAGAAGGTGTAGTCTGGAGGGTGAATCAGAAGAAGTAGACGAAGGAGAAGGAGAAGGTGAAGTCTGGAGGGTGAATCAGAAGAAGCAGAAGAAGGAAAAGGAGAAGGTGAAGTCTGGAGGGTGAATCAGATGAAGTAGAAGAAGGAGAAGGAGAAGGTGAAGTCTGGAGGGTGAATCGGAAGAAGCAGAAGAAGGAGAAGGAGAAGGTGAAGTCTGGAGGGTGAATCAGAAGAAGCAGAAGAAGGAGAAGGAGAATGTGAAGTCTGGAGGGTGAATCAGAAGAAGTAGAAGAAGGAGAAGGAGAAGTTGAAGTCTGGAGGGTGAAGCAGAGGAAGTAGAAGATGGAGAAGGAGAAGGTGAAGTCAGGAGGGTGAATCAGAAGATGTAGAAGAAGGAGAAGGAGAAGGTGAAGTCAGGAGGGTGAATCATAAGAAGCAGAAGAAGGAGAAGGAGAAGGTGAAGTCTGGAGGGTGAATCAGAAGAAGTAGAAGAAGGAGAAGGAGAAGGTGAAGTCTGGAGGGTGAATCAGAAGAAGCAGAAGAAGGAGAAGGAGAAGGTGAAGTCTGGAGGGTGAATCAGAAGAAGCAGAAGAAGGAGAAGGAGAAGGTGAAGTCTGGAGGGTGAATCAGAAGAAGTAGAAGAAGGAGAAGGAGAAGGTGAAGTCTGGAGGGTGAAGCAGAAGAAGTAGAAGAAGGAGAAGGAGAAGGTGAAGTCAGGAGGGTGAATCAGAAGAAGTAGAAGATGGAGAAGGAGAAGGTGAAGTCAGGAGGGTGAATCAGAAGAAGCAGAAGAAGGAGATAGAGAAGGTGAAGTCTGGAGGGTGAATCAGAAGAATCAGAAGAAGGAGAAGGAGAAGGTGAAGTCTGGAGGGTGAAGCAGAAGAAGCAGAAGAAAGAGAAGGAGAAGGTGAAGTCTGGAGGGTGAAGCAGAAGAAACAGAAGAAGGAGAAGGAGAAGGTGAAGACTGGAGGGTGAATCAGAAGAAGTAGAAGAAGGAGAAGGAGAAGGTGAAGTCTGCAGGGTGAATCAGAAGAAGTAGAAGAAGGAGAAGGAGAAGGTGAAGTCTGGAGGGTGAATCAGAAGAAGCAGAAGAAGGAGAAGGAGAAGGTGAAGTCTGGAGGGTGAATCAGAAGAAGCAGAAGAAGGAGAAGGAGAAGATGAAGTCTGGAGGGTGAATCAGAAGAAGTAGAAGAAGGAGAAGGAGAAGGTGAGGTCTGGAGGGTGAATCAGAAGAAGCAGAAGAAGGAGAAGGAGAAGGTGAAGTCTGGAGGGTGAATCAGAAGAAGCAGAAGAAGGAGAAGGAGAAGGTGAAGTCTGGAAGGTGAATCAGAAGAAGCAGAAGAAGGAGAAGGAGAAGGTGAAGTCAGGAGGGTGAATCAGAAGAAGCAGAATAAGGAGAAGGAGAAGGTGAAGTTAGGAGGGTGAATCAGAAGAAGCAGAAGAAGGAGAAGGAGCAGGTGAAGTCAGGGGGGTGTAGCAGAAGAAGTAGAAGAAGGAGAAGGAGAAGGTGAAGTCAGGACGGTGAAGCAGAAGAAGCAGAAGAAGGAGAAGGAGAAGGTGAAGCCTGGAGGGCGCAGCAGAAGAAGCAGAAGAAGGAGTAGGAGAAGGTGAAGTCTGGAGTGTGAAGCAGAAGAAGCAGAAGAAGGAGAAGGAGAAGGTGAAATCTGGAGGGCGCAGCAGAAGAAGCAGAAGAAGGAGAATGAGAAGGTGAAGTCTGGAGGGTGAAGCAGAAGAAGCAGAAGAAAGAGAAGGAGAAGGTGAAGTCTGGAGGGTGAAGCAGAAGAAACAGAAGAAGGAGAAGGAGAAGGTGAAGACTGGAGGGTGAATCAGAAGAAGTAGAAGAAGGAGAAGGAGAAGGTGAAGTCTGCAGGGTGAATCAGAAGAAGTAGAAGAAGGAGAAGGAGAAGGTGAAGTCTGGAGGGTGAATCAGAAGAAGCAGAAGAAGGAGAAGGAGAAGGTGAAGTCTGGAGGGTGAATCAGAAGAAGCAGAAGAAGGAGAAGGAGAAGATGAAGTCTGGAGGGTGAATCAGAAGAAGTAGAAGAAGGAGAAGGAGAAGGTGAGGTCTGGAGGGTGAATCAGAAGAAGCAGAAGAAGGAGAAGGAGAAGGTGAAGTCTGGAGGGTGAATCAGAAGAAGCAGAAGAAGGAGAAGGAGAAGGTGAAGTCTGGAAGGTGAATCAGAAGAAGCAGAAGAAGGAGAAGGAGAAGGTGAAGTCAGGAGGGTGAATCAGAAGAAGCAGAATAAGGAGAAGGAGAAGGTGAAGTTAGGAGGGTGAATCAGAAGAAGCAGAAGAAGGAGAAGGAGCAGGTGAAGTCAGGGGGGTGTAGCAGAAGAAGTAGAAGAAGGAGAAGGAGAAGGTGAAGTCAGGACGGTGAAGCAGAAGAAGCAGAAGAAGGAGAAGGAGAAGGTGAAGCCTGGAGGGCGCAGCAGAAGAAGCAGAAGAAGGAGTAGGAGAAGGTGAAGTCTGGAGTGTGAAGCAGAAGAAGCAGAAGAAGGAGAAGGAGAAGGTGAAATCTGGAGGGCGCAGCAGAAGAAGCAGAAGAAGGAGAATGAGAAGGTGAAGTCTGGAGGGTGAATCAGAAGAAGCAGAAGAAGGAGAAGGAGAAGGTGAAGTCTGGAGGGTGAATAAGAAGAAGCAGAAGAAGGAGAAGGAGAAGATGAAGTCTGGAGGGTGAATCGGAAGAAGTAGAAGAAGGAGAAGGAGAAGGTGAAGTCTGGAGGGTGAATTAGAAGAAGTAGAAGAACGAGAAGGAGAAGTTGAAGTCTGGAGGGTGAATCAGAAGAAGCAGAAGAAGGAGAAGGAGAAGGTGAAGTCTGGAGGGTGAATCAGAAGAAGCAGAAGAAGGAGAAGGAGAAGATGAAGTCTGGAGGGTGAATCAGAAGAAGTAGAAGAAGGAGAAGGAGAAGGTGAAGTCTGGAGGGTGAATCAGAAGAAGTAGAAGAAGGAGAAGGAGAAGATGAAGTCTGGAGGGTGAATCAGAAGAAGAAGAAGAAGGAGAAGGAGAAGGTGTAGTCTGGAGGGTGAATCAGAAGAAGTAGACGAAGGAGAAGGAGAAGCTGAAGTCTGGAGGGTGAATCAGAAGAAGCAGAAGAAGGAGAAGGAGAAGGTGAAGTCTGGAGGGTGAATCAGAAGAAGCAGAAGAAGGAGAAGGAGAAGATGAAGTCTGGAGGGTGAATCAGAAGAAGTAGAAGAAGGAGAAGGAGAAGGTGAAGTCTGGAGGGTGAATCAGAAGAAACAGAAGAAGGAGAAGGAGAAGGTGAAGTCTGGAGGGTGAATCAGAAGAAGTAGAAGAAGGAGAAGGAGAAGATGAAGTCTGGAGGGTGAATCAGAAGAAGAAGAAGAAGGAGAAGGAGAAGGTGTAGTCTGGAGGGTGAATCAGAAGAAGTAGACGAAGGAGAAGGAGAAGCTGAAGTCTGGAGGGTGAATCAGAAGAAGCAGAAGAAGGAGAAGGAGAAGGTGAAGTCTGGAGGGTGAATCAGAAGAAGCAGAAGAAGGAGAAGGAGAAGATGAAGTCTGGAGGGTGAATCAGAAGAAGCAGAAGAAGGAGAAGGAGAAGATGAAGTCTGGAGGGTGAATCAGAAGAAGTAGAAGAAGGAGAAGGAGAAGGTGAAGTCTGGAGGGTGAATCAGAAGAAACAGAAGATGGAGAAGGAGAAGGTGAAGTCTGGAGGGTGAATCAGAAGAAGAAGAAGAAGGAGAAGGAGATGGTGTAGTCTGGAGGGTGAATCAGAAGAAGTAGACGAAGGAGAAGGAGAAGGTGAAGTCTGGAGGGTGAATCAGAAGAAGCAGAAGAAGGAGAAGGAGAAGGTGAAGTCTGGAGGGTGAATCAGAAGAAGTAGAAGAAGGAGAAGGAGAAGGTGAAGTCTGGAGGGTGAATCAGAAGAAGCAGAAGAAGGAGAAGGAGAAGGTGAAGTCTGGAGGGTGAATCAGAAGAAGCAGAAGAAGGAGAAGGTGAAGTCTGGAGGGTGAATCAGAAGAAGTAGAAGAAGGAGAAGGAGAAGTTGAAGTCTGGAGGGTGAAGCAGAAGAAGTAGAAGAAGGAGAAGGAGAAGGTGAAGTCAGGAGGGTGAATCAGAAGAAGTAGAAGAAGGAGAAGGAGAAGGTGAAATCAGGAGGGTGAATCAGAAGAAGCAGAAGAAGGAGATAGAGAAGGTGAAGTCTGGAGGGTGAATCAGAAGAATCAGAAGAAGGAGAAGGAGAAGGTGAAGTCTGGAGGGTGAAGCAGAAGAAGCAGAAGAAAGAGAAGGAGAAGGTGAAGTCTGGAGGGTGAAGCAGAAGAAACAGAAGAAGGAGAAGGAGAAGGTGAAGACTGGAGGGTGAATCAGAAGAAGTAGAAGAAGGAGAAGGAGAAGGTGAAGTCTGGAGGGTGAATCAGAAGAAGTAGAAGAAGGAGAAGGAGAAGGTGAAGTCTGGAGGGTGAATCAGAAGAAGCAGAAGAAGGAGAAGGAGAAGGTGAAGACTGGAGGGTGAATCAGAAGAAGCAGAAGAAGGAGAAGGAGAAGATGAAGTCTGGAGGGTGAATCAGAAGAAGTAGAAGAAGGAGAAGGAGAAGGTGAGGTCTGGAGGGTGAATCAGAAGAAGCAGAAGAAGGAGAAGGAGAAGCTGAAGTTTGGAGGGTGAATCAGAAGAAGCAGAAGAATGAGAAGGAGAAGGTGAAGTCTGGAGGGTGAATCAGAAGAAGCAGAAGAAGGAGAAGGAGAAGGTGAAGTCTGGAGGGTGAATCAGAAGAAGTAGAAGAAGGAGAAGGAGAAGGTGAAGTCTGGAGGGTGAATCAGAAGAAGCAGAAGAAGGAGAAGGAGAAGGTGAAGTCTGGAGGGTGAATCAGAAGAAGCAGAAGAAGGAGAAGGTGAAGTCTGGAGGGTGAATCAGAAGAAGTAGAAGAAGGAGAAGGAGAAGTTGAAGTCTGGAGGGTGAAGCAGAAGAAGTTGAAGAAGGAGAAGGAGAAGGTGAAGTCAGGAGGGTGAATCAGAAGAAGTAGAAGAAGGAGAAGGAGAAGGTGAAATCAGGAGGGTGAATCAGAAGAAGCAGAAGAAGGAGATAGAGAAGGTGAAGTCTGGAGGGTGAATCAGAAGAATCAGAAGAAGGAGAAGGAGAAGGTGAAGTCTGGAGGGTGAAGCAGAAGAAGCAGAAGAAAGAGAAGGAGAAGGTGAAGTCTGGAGGGTGAAGCAGAAGAAACAGAAGAAGGAGAAGGAGAAGGTGAAGACTGGAGGGTGAATCAGAAGAAGTAGAAGAAGGAGAAGGAGAAGGTGAAGTCTGGAGGGTGATTCAGAAGAAGTAGAAGAAGGAGAAGGAGAAGGTGAAGTCTGGAGGGTGAATCAGAAGAAGCAGAAGAAGGAGAAGGAGAAGGTGAAGACTGGAGGGTGAATCAGAAGAAGCAGAAGAAGGAGAAGGAGAAGATGAAGTCTGGAGGGTGAATCAGAAGAAGTAGAAGAAGGAGAAGGAGAAGGTGAGGTCTGGAGGGTGAATCAGAAGAAGCAGAAGAAGGAGAAGGAGAAGCTGAAGTTTGGAGGGTGAATCAGAAGAAGCAGAAGAATGAGAAGGAGAAGGTGAAGTCTGGAGGGTGAATCAGAAGAAGCAGAAGAAGGAGAAGGAGAAGGTGAAGTCTGGAGGGTGAATCAGAAGAAGTAGAAGAAGGAGAAGGAGAAGGTGAAGTCTGGAGGGTGAATCAGAAGAAGCAGAAGAAGGAGAAGGAGAAGGTGAAGTCTGGAGGGTGAATCAGAAGAAGCAGAAGAAGGAGAAGGTGAAGTCTGGAGGGTGAATCAGAAGAAGTAGAAGAAGGAGAAGGAGAAGTTGAAGTCTGGAGGGTGAAGCAGAAGAAGTTGAAGAAGGAGAAGGAGAAGGTGAAGTCAGGAGGGTGAATCAGAAGAAGTAGAAGAAGGAGAAGGAGAAGGTGAAATCAGGAGGGTGAATCAGAAGAAGCAGAAGAAGGAGATAGAGAAGGTGAAGTCTGGAGGGTGAATCAGAAGAATCAGAAGAAGGAGAAGGAGAAGGTGAAGTCTGGAGGGTGAAGCAGAAGAAGCAGAAGAAAGAGAAGGAGAAGGTGAAGTCTGGAGGGTGAAGCAGAAGAAACAGAAGAAGGAGAAGGAGAAGGTGAAGACTGGAGGGTGAATCAGAAGAAGTAGAAGAAGGAGAAGGAGAAGGTGAAGTCTGGAGGGTGATTCAGAAGAAGTAGAAGAAGGAGAAGGAGAAGGTGAAGTCTGGAGGGTGAATCAGAAGAAGCAGAAGAAGGAGAAGGAGAAGGTGAAGACTGGAGGGTGAATCAGAAGAAGCAGAAGAAGGAGAAGGAGAAGATGAAGTCTGGAGGGTGAATCAGAAGAAGTAGAAGAAGGAGAAGGAGAAGGTGAGGTCTGGAGGGTGAATCAGAAGAAGCAGAAGAAGGAGAAGGAGAAGCTGAAGTTTGGAGGGTGAATCAGAAGAAGCAGAAGAATGAGAAGGAGAAGGTGAAGTCTGGAGGGTGAATCAGAAGAAGCAGAAGAAGGAGAAGGAGAAGGTGAAGTCAGGAGGGTGAAGCAGAAGAAGCAGAAGAAGGAGAAGGAGAAGGTGAAGTTAGGAGGGTGAATCAGAAGAAGCAGAAGAAGGAGAAGGAGCAGGTGAAGTCAGGGGGGTGTAGCAGAAGAAGTAGAAGAAGGAGAAGGAGAAGGTGAAGTCAGGACGGTGAAGCAGAAGAAGCAGAAGAAGGAGAAGGAGAAGGTGAAGCCTGGAGGGCGCAGCAGAAGAAGCAGAAGAAGGAGAAGGAGAAGGTGAAGTCTGGAGTGTGAAGCAGAAGAAGCAGAAGAAGGAGAAGGAGAAGGTGAAGTCTGGAGGGCGCAGCAGAAGAAGCAGAAGAAGGAGAATGAGAAGGTGAAGTCTGGAGGGTGAATCAGAAGAAGCAGAAGAAGGAGAAGGAGAAGGTGAAGTCTGGAGGTTGAATCAGAAGAAGTAGAAGAAGGAGAAGGAGAAGGTGAAGTCTGGAGGGTGAAGCAGAAGAAGTAGAAGAAGGAGAAGGAGAAGCTAAAGTCAGGAGGGTGAATCAGAAGAAGTAGAAGAAGGAGAAGGAGAAGGTGAAGTCAGGAGGGTGAATCAGAAGAAGCAGAAGAAGGAGAAGGAGAAGGTGAAGTCTGGAGGGTGAATCAGAAGAATCAGAAGAAGGAGAAGGAGAAGGTGAAGTCTGGAGGGTGAATCAGAAGAAGCAGAAGAAAGAGAAGGAGAAGGTGAAGTCTGGAGGGTGAAGCAGAAGAAACAGAAGAAGGAGAAGGAGAAGGTGAAGACTGGAGGGTGAATCAGAAGAAGTAGAAGAAGGAGAAGGAGAAGGTGAAGTCTGGAGGGTGTATCAGAAGAAGTAGAAGAAGGAGAAGGAGAAGTTGAAGTCTGGAGGGTGAATCAGAAGAAGCAGAAGAAGGAGAAGGAGAAGGTGAAGTCTGGAGGGTGAATCAGAAGAAGCAGAAGAAGGAGAAGGAGAAGATGAAGGCTGGAGGGTGAATCAGAAGAAGTAGAAGAAGGAGAAGGAGAAGGTGAAGTCTGGAGGGTGAATCAGAAGAAACAGAAGAAGGAGAAGGAGAAGGTGAAGTCTGGAGGGTGAATCAGAAGAAGTAGAAGAAGGAGAAGGAGAAGGTGTAGTCTGGAGGGTGAATCAGAAGAAGTAGACGAAGGAGAAGG
>NW_028225184.1:17689161-17714161 GCF_052327205.1 Somniosus microcephalus
CTCTGTCCCTCTCTCTCTCTCTCTCTCTCTCTCTCTCTCTGTCCCTCTCTCTCTCTGTCTCTCTCTCTCTCTCATCCGTCTCTCTCTCTCTGTCCCGCTCTCTCTCTGTCTCTCCCTCTGTCCCTCTCTCTGTCTCTCTGTCTCTGTCCCTCTCTCTCTCTGTCCCTCTCTCTCTCTGTCCCTCTCTCTCTCTGTCCCTCTCTCTCTCTCTGTCTCTCTCTCTGTGTCTCTCTCTCTGTCTCTCTCTCTCTCTCTCTGTGTCCCTCTCTCTCTCTGTCCCCCTGTCTCTCTTTCTGTCCCTCTCTCTCACTGTCTCTCTCTCTCTCTCTCTCTCTCTGTCCCTCTCTCTCTCTGTCCCTCTCTCTCTCTGTCCCCCTCTCTCCCTCTCTCTCTCTCTGTCTCTCTCTCTCTCTCCGTCCCTCTCTCTCTCTGTCCCTCTCTCTCTCTCTGTCCCTCTCTCTCTCTCTCTCTCTCTCTCTGTCTCTCTCTCTGTCCCTCTCTCTCTCTGTCCCTCTCTCTCTCTGTCCCTCTCTCTCTCTGTCCCTCTCTCTCTCTGTCCCTCTCTCTCTGTCTCTCTCTCTCTCTCTCTGTCCCTCTCTCTCTGTCCACCTGTCTCTCTTTCTGTCCCTCTCTCTCACTGTCTCTCTCCCTCTCTCTCTCTCTCTGTCCCTCTCGCTCTGTCCCTCACTCTCTCTGTCCCTCTCTCTCTCTGTCCCTCTCTCTCTGTCTCTCTCTCGCTCTGTCCCTCTCTCTCTCTGTCCCTCTCTCTCTCTGTCCCTTTCTCTCTCTGTCTCCCTCTCTCTCTCTGTCCCTCTCTCTCTGTCCCTCTCTCTCTCTGTCCCTCTCTCTCTGTCCTCTCTCTCTGTCCCTCTCTCTCTCTGTCCCTCTCTCTCTCTGTCCCTCTCTCTCTGTCCCTCTCTCTCTGTTGCTCTCTCTCTCTCTGACCCTCTCTCTCTCTCTCTCTCCCTCTCTCTCTGTCCCTCTCTCTCTCTGTCCCTCTCTCTCTCTGTCGCTCTCTCTCTGTCCTTCTCTCTCTCTCTGTCCCTCTCTCTCTCTCTCTCTCTCTCCCTCTCTCTCTGTCCCTCTCTCTCTCTGTCCCTCTCTCTCTCTGTCCCTCTCTCTCTGTCCCTCTCTCTCTGTCCCTCTCTGTCGCTCTCTCTCTCTCTGTCCCTCTCTCTCTCTCTGTCCCTCTCTCTCTGTCTCTCTCTCTGTCTCTCTGTCCCTCTCTCTCTCTCTCTGTCCCTCTCTCTCGCTGTCCCTCTCTCTCTCTGTCCCTCTCTCTCTCTGTCCCTCTCTCTCTCTCTGTCTCTCTCTCTGTGTCTCTCTCTCTGTCTCTCTCTCTCTGTCTCTGTGTCCCTCTCTCTCTCTGTCCCCCTGTCTCTCTTTCTGTCCCTCTCTCTCACTGTCTCTCTCTCTCTCTCTCTCTCTCTGTCCCTCTCTCTCTCTGTCCCTCTCTCTCTCTGTCCCCCTCTCTCCCTCTCTCTCTCTCTGTCTCTCTCTCTCTCTCCGTCCCTCTCTCTCTCTGTCCCTCTCTCTCTCTCTGTCCCTCTCTCTCTCTCTCTCTCTCTCTCTGTCTCTCTCTCTGTCCCTCTCCAATTCCAATTCCAATTCCAATTCCAATTAAAATGCTTTATTGGCATGAAAGTTTACAGAGAACCATATTGCCAAAGCTTACATAGCAAAAAGGTACAGTTTTCCAACATTCTGTAGGTGTCAATCGATTTGACATTTGTTGGGTACATACAATATTACTTTTAAACAATATTAATTTTAAACAGTCTTTGTACTTCATTTGGTACGTTCAATATTAATTTTAAACAGTCTTAATTTTAAACAGTCCTCAGGTTGTGACATGTTGTTACATATTTGGCCCCAAGGCCCTCTCTCTCTCTGTCCCTCTCTCTCTCTGTCCCTCTCTCTCTGTCTCTCTCTCTCTCTCTCTGTCCCTCTCTCTCTGTCCACCTGTCTCTCTTTCTGTCCCTCTCTCTCACTGTCTCTCTCCCTCTCTCTCTCTCTCTGTCCCTCTCTCTCTCTCTGTCTCTCTCTCTCTCTGTCCCTCTCTCTCTCTGTCCCCCTCTCTCTCTCTCAGTCTCTCTCTCTCTCCGTCCCTCTCTCTCTCTGTCCCTCTCTCTCTCTCTGTCTCTCTCTCTCTCTCTCTCTCTCTGTCTCTCTCTGTCACTCTCTCTCTCTCTGTCCCTCTCTCTCTGTCTCTCTCTCTGTCCCTCTCTCTCTCTGTTCCCTCTCTCTCTCTGTCTCTCTCTCTCTCTCCGTCTCTCTCTTTCTCTGTCCCTCTCTCTCTCTGTCTCTCTCTCTGTCCCTCTCTCTGTCTCTCTGTCTCTGTCCCTCTCTCTCTGTCTCTCCCTCTCTCTCTCTGTCTCTCTTTCCCTCTCTCTCTCTGTCACTCTCTCTCTCTCTGTCCCTCTCTCTCTCTCTCTCTCTCTCTCTCTCTCTGTCCCTCTCTCTCTCTGTCTCTCTCTCTCTCTCTCCGTCTCTCTCTCTCTGTCCCGCTCTCTCTCTGTCTCTCCCTCTGTCCCTCTCTCTGTCTCTCTGTCTCTGTCCCTCTCTCTCTCTGTCCCTCTCTCTCTCTGTCCCTCTCTCTCTCTGTCCCTCTCTCTCTCTCTGTCTCTCTCTCTGTGTCTCTCTCTCTGTCTCTCTCTCTCTCTCTCTCTCTGTGTCCCTCTCTCTCTCTGTCCCCCTGTCTCTCTTTCTGTCCCTCTCTCTCACTGTCTCTCTCTCTCTCTCTCTCTCTCTGTCCCTCTCTCTCTCTGTCCCTCTCTCTCTCTGTCCCCCTCTCTCCCTCTCTCTCTCTCTGTCTCTCTCTCTCTCTCCGTCCCTCTCTCTCTCTGTCCCTCTCTCTCTCTCTGTCCCCTCTCTCTCTCTCTCTCTCTCTCTCTGTCTCTCTCTCTGTCCCTCTCTCTCTCTGTCCCTCTCTCTCTCTGTCCCTCTCTCTCTCTGTCCCTCTCTCTCTCTGTCCCTCTCTCTCTGTCTCTCTCTCTCTCTCTCTGTCCCTCTCTCTCTGTCCACCTGTCTCTCTTTCTGTCCCTCTCTCTCACTGTCTCTCTCCCTCTCTCTCTCTCTCTGTCCCTCTCTCTCTCTCTGTCTCTCTCTCTCTCTGTCCCTCTCTCTCTCTGTCCCCCTCTCTCTCTCTCTGTCTCTCTCTCTCTCAGTTCAGTTCAGTTCAGTTCAAATGCTTTATTGGCATGAAAGTTTACAGAGAACCATATTGCCAAAGCTTACATAGCAAAAAGGTACAGTTTTCCAACATTCTGTAGGTGTCAATCGATTTGACATTTGTTGGGTATATACAATATTACTTTTAAACAATATTAATTTTAAACAGTCTTTCTACTTCATTTGGTACGTTCAATATTAATTTTAAACAGTCTTACTTTTAAACAGTCCTCAGGTTGTGACATGTTGTTACATATTTAGCCCCAAGGTATGGTCTGTCTCCTTCTCCTAGGACTAATCTCAATTTTGACAGATCATCCAATTCTTTGAAATCTGGGGTTGTTTGGCTTAGCTTGTTGAATAATATGTTTCTTGATGTGTTGAATTTTTCGCATTTTAGGAGGAAATGCATTTCTGTTTCAACCTCGCCAGCCAGACATTGATCGCATATTCTATTCTCTCTAGGCTGCCAGGATTTCTTGTATCTGCCTTTTTCAATTTCCAGTTGGTGGTCGCTTAGTCTGTACCTGGTGAGGGTCTGTCTCTGTTTTGTGTCTCTGATGGTCGTGA
Source organism: Somniosus microcephalus (assembly GCF_052327205.1). Taxonomy (NCBI): domain Eukaryota; kingdom Metazoa; phylum Chordata; class Chondrichthyes; order Squaliformes; family Somniosidae; genus Somniosus; species Somniosus microcephalus. The sequence continues at coordinate 17,692,903 of NW_028225184.1, forward strand.
GGTAGTCTGCCAGTTTATATTCTCTTTTTAGGGCCCGGTAACATTCTAATCTGCTTTGGTTTTCGGTTATTTTGTTCCAATGTTCCAGGTAGGTTTCTTTGCATTTTTTAATGATTTGGTTCACTCGGATTGGTGTTTGGACGGCTGTGTTGGTCTGGGGCTGGTCAGGGTCCGGCTGAGTACTTAGTTTCAGTAGCAGCTGACTCAGGGGACTCTTTTCTGGGTTTAGCTCTTGGGTCTGAAAGGCTTTGAAATGAAGGGTGTCTGGGGAGCTAGATTTGAGGTGATTTAGGAAGTTTAGTGCTCGTTTTTGGATGTTTATTATCAGTGGGTATCTGCCTAGTTCGGCTCTGCATGCATTTGTTGGCGTTTTTCTTTGGGTGCGAAGGATGCTTCGGCAGAATTCTGCATGTAGGGCTTCTATTGTGTGTTTTTCCCATTTAGTGTAGCTTTGGTGATTTAGCGGGCCCCATACTTCGCTACCATACAGTGCAATGGGTAGGATTATGCTGTCAAAAATTTTGAGCCAGATTTTGATTCGGATTTGGATGTTGTAGAATTTTCTTTTTATTCTCTCTCTCTGTCTCTCTCTGTCACTCTCTCTCTCTCTGTCCCTCTCTCTCTGTCTCTCTCTCTGTCCCTCTCTCTCTCTGTTCCCTCTCTCTCTCTGTCTCTCTCTCTCTCTCTGTCTCTCTCTTTCTCTGTCCCTCTCTCTCTCTGTCTCTCTCTCTGTCCCTCTCTCTGTCTCTCTGTCTCTGTCCCTCTCTCTCTGTCTCTCCCTCTCTCTCTCTGTCTCTCTGTCCCTCTCTCTCTCTGTCACTCTCTCTCTCTCTGTCCCTCTCTCTCTGTCTCTCTCTCTCTCTATCTGTCCCTCTCTCTCTCTGTCTCTCTCTCTCTCTCTCCGTCTCTCTCTCTCTCTGTCCCGCTCTCTCTCTGTCTCTCTCTCTGTCCCTCTCTCTGTCTCTCTGTCTCTGTCCCTCTCTCTCTCTGTCCCTCTCTCTCTCTGTCCCTCTCTCTCTCTGTCTCTCTCTCTCTCTGTCCCTCTCTCTCTCTCTCTCCCTCTCTCACTCTGTCTCTCTCGCTCTCTGTCTCTCTCTCTCTCTGTCCCTCTCTCTCTCTCTCTCTGTCTCTCTCTCTCTCTGTCCCTCTCTCTCTCTGTCCCTCTCTCTCTCTGTCCCTCTCCAATTTCCAAATCCAATTCAAATGCTTTATTGGCATGAAAGTTTACAGAGAACCATATTGCCAAAGCTTACATAGCAAAAAGGTACAGTTTTCCAACATTCTGTAGGTGTCAATCGGTTTGACATTTGTTGGGTACATACAATATTACTTTTAAACAATATTAATTTTAAACAGTCTTTCTACTTCATTTGGTACGTTCAATATTAATTTTAAACAGTCCTCAGGTTGTGACATGTTGTTACATATTTGGCCCCAAGGTATGGTCTGTCTCCTTCTCCTTGGACTAATCTCAATTTTGACAGATCATCCAATTCCTTGAAATCTGGGGTTGTTTGGCTTAGCTTGTTGAATAATATGTTTCTTGATGTGTTGAATTTTTCGCATTTTAGGAGGAAACGCATTTCTGTTTCAATCTCGCCGGCCAGACATTGATCGCATATTCTATTCTCTCTAGGCTGCCAGGATTTCTTGTATCTGCCTTTTTCAATTTCCAGTTGGTGGTCGCTTCGTCTGTACCTGGTGAGGGTCTGTCTCTGTTTTGTGTCTCTGATGGTCGTGAGGTAGTCTGCCAGTTTATATTCTCTTTTTAGGGCCCGGTAACATTCTAATCTGCTTTGGCTTTCGGTTATTTTGTTCCAATGTTCCAGGTAGGTTTCTTTGCATTGTTTAATGATTTGGTTCACTCGGATTGGTGTTTGGACGGCTGTGTTGGTCTGGGGCTGGTCAGGGTCCGGCTGAGTACTTATTTTCAGTAGCTGCTGACTCAGGGGACTCTTTTCTGGGTTTCGCTCTTGGGTCTGCAAAGCTTTGAAATAAAGGGTGTCTGGGGAGCTAGATTTGAGGTGATTTAGGAAGTTTAGTGCTCGTTTTTGGATGTTTATTATCAGTGGGTATCTGCCTAGTTCGGCTCTGCATGCATTTGTTGGCGTTTTTCTTTGGGTGCGAAGGATGCCTCGGCACAATTCTGCATGTAGGGCTTCTATTGTGTGTTTTTCCCATCTCTCTGTCTCTCTCTCTCTGTCCCTCTCTCTCTGTCCCTCTCTCTCTCTCTCTCTCTCCTCTGTCTCTCTTTCTGTCCCTCTCTCTCTCTGTCTCTCTCTCTCTCTGTCTCTCTCTCTCTCTGTCCCTCTCTCTCTCTGTCCCTCTCTCTCTGTCCCTCTCTCTCTGTCCCTCTCTCTCTCTGTCCCTCTCTCTCTCTGTCCCTCTCTCTCTCTGTCTCTCTCTCTCTGTCCCTCTCTCTCTCTGTCTCTCTCTCTCTGTCCCTCTCTCTCTCTATCCCTCTCTCTCTCTGTCCCTCTCTCTCTCTGTCCCTCTCTCTCTCTGTCCCTCTCTCTCTCTGTCCCTGTCTCTCTCTCTCTCTGTCTCTCTCTCTCTGTCCCTCTCTCTCTGTCTCTCTCTCTCTCTGTCTCACTCTGGCTCTCTCTGTCCCCCTCTCTCTGTCCCTCTCTCTCTCTCTCTCTGTCCCTCTCTCTCTCTCTCTCTGTCCCTCTCTCTCTGTACCTCTCTCTCTCTCTGTCCCTCTCTCTCTCTGTCCCTCTCTCTCTCTGTCCCTCTCTCTCTCTGTCCCTCTCTCTCTCTCTCTCTCTCTCTCTCTCTCTCTCTCTCTCTCTCCCTCTGTCTCTCTCTCTCTCTGTCCCTCTCTCTCTCTGTCCCTCTCTCTCTGTCTCTCTCTCTCTGTCCCTCTCTCTCTCTGTCTCTCTCTCTCTGTCCCTCTCTCTCTCTGTCCCTCTCTCTCTGTCCCTCTCTCTCTGTCCCTCTCGCTCTCTCTCCCTCTCTCTCTCTCTCTCTCTCTCTGTCCCTCTCTCTCTCTGTCCCTCTCGCTCTCTCTCCCTCTCTCTCTCTCTCTCTCTCTCTGTCCCTCTCTCTCTCTGTCCCTCTCTCTCTGTCTCTCTCTCTCTGTCCCTCTCTCTCTCTCTGTCCCTCTCTCTCTGTCTCTCTCTCTCTCTGTCCCTCTCTCTCTGTCCCTCTCTCTCTCTCTCCCTCTCTCTCTCTGTCTCTCTCTCTCTCTGTCTCTCTCTCTGTCCCTCTCTCTCTGTCCCTCTCTCACTCTGTCCCTCTCTCTCTGTCCCTCTCTCTCTCTCTGTCCCTCTCTCTCTGTCTCTCTCTCTCTTTCCCTCTCTCTCTCTCTGTCCCTCTCTCTCTGTCCCTCTCTCTCTCTGTCTCTCTCTCTCTCTGTCCCTCTCTCTCTCTGTCTCTCTCTCTCTCTCTCTCGCTCTCCGTCCCTCTCTCTCTCTCTCTCTCTCTGTCCCTCTCTCTCTCTGTCCCTCTCTCTCTGTCCCTCTCTCTCTCTGTCTCTCTCTCTCTCTGTCCCTCTCTCTCTGTCCCTCTCTCTCTCTGTCCCTCTCTTTCTGTCCCTCTCTCTCTCTGTCTCTCTCTCTCTCTGTGTCCCTCTCTCTCTCTCTCTGTCTCTCTCTCTCTCTCTCTGTCTGTCTCTCTCTCTCTCTCTCCAATTCCAATTTCCAATTCAAATGCTTTATTGGCATGAAAGTTTACAGAGAACCATATTGCCAAAGCTTACATAGCAAAAAGGTACAGTTTTCCAACATTCTGTAGGTGTCAATCGATTTGACATTTGTTGGGTACATACAATATTACTTTTAAACAATATTAATTTTAAACAGTCTTTGTACTTCATTTGGTACGTTCAATATTAATTTTAAACAGTCTTAATTTTAAACAGTCCTCAGGTTGTGACATGTTGTTACATATTTGGCCGCAAGGTATGGTCTGTCTCCTTCTCCTAGGACTAATCTCAATTTTGACAGATCATCCAATTCCTTGAAATCTGGGGTTGTTTGGCTTAGCTTGTTGAATAATATGTTTCTTGATGTGTTGAATTTTTCGCATTTTAGGAGGAAATGCATTTCTGTTTCAACCTCGCCAGCCAGACATTGATCGCATATTCTATTCTCTCTAGGCTGCCAGGATTTCTTGTATCTGCCTTTTTCAATTTCCAGTTGGTGGTCGCTTAGTCTGTACCTGGTGAGGGTCTGTCTCTGTTTTGTGTCTCTGATGGTCGTGAGGTAGTCTGCCAGTTTATATTCTCTTTTTAGGGCCCGGTAACATTCTAATCTGCTTTGGCTTTCGGTTATTTTGTTCCAATGTTCCAGGTAGGTTTCTTTGCATTGTTTAATGATTTGGTTCACTCGGATTGGTGTTTGGACGGCTGTGTTGGTCTGGGGCTGGTCAGGGTCCGGCTGAGTACTTAGTTTCAGTAGCAGCTGACTCAGGGGACTCTTTTCTGGGTTTAGCTCTTGGGTCTGAAAGGCTTTGAAATGAAGGGTGTCTGGGGAGCTAGATTTGAGGTGATTTAGGAAGTTTAGTGCTCGTTTTTGGATGTTTATTATCAGTGGGTATCTGCCTAGTTCGGCTCTGCATGCATTTGTTGGCGTTTTTCTTTGGGAGCGAAGGATGCTTCGGCAGAATTCTGCATGTAGGTCTTCTATTGTGTGTTTATCCCATTTAGTGTAGCTTTGGTGATTTAGCGGGCCCCATACTTCACTACCGTACAGTGCAATGGGCAGGATTATGCTGTCAAATATTTTGAGCCAGATTTTGATTGGGATTTGGATGTTGTAGAATTTTCTTTTTATTGCATATAGGGCTCTTCGGGCTTTTTCTTTGAGTGCATTCACTGCTATGCTGAAGCTCCCTGATGCTGTAATAGTTAGACCAAGGTAGGTGTAGCTGATAGTGTGTCCTATAGTGGTATCACTGAGGGTAAACTGGTATTTGTTTTCCTGACATCTGGGCCTTTTTTGAAAAATCATGATGTTGGTTTTCTTTAGATTTACTGTTAGAGCCCAATTTTGGCAGTATTTGTCGAGTAGGTCTAGTTGTTGCTGTAATCCCTGTTCTGTGGGAGACAGCAGAACCAGGTCGTCCGCATAGAACAGGGATTGCACTTCTCCATCCAGGAGACGGAGACCTGGTGACTCGCTTTGCTCCAGCATGTCTGCGAATTCATTTATGTATATGTTGAACAGGGTTGGGCTCAAATTGCAGCCCTGCCGGACGCCTCTTCTCTGGGTGAAGAAATCGGTGCATTTGTCTCTCCAATTTTTCCAATTCCAATTAAAATGCTTTATTGGCATGAAAGTTTACAGAGAACCATATTGCCAAAGCTTACATAGCAAAAAGGTACAGTTTTCCAACATTCTGTAGGTGTCAATCGATTTGACATTTGTTGGGTACATACAATATTACTTTTAAACAATATTAATTTTAAACAGTCTTTGTACTTCATTTGGTACGTTCAATATTAATTTTAAACAGTCTTAATTTTAAACAGTCCTCAGGTTGTGACATGTTGTTACATATTTGGCCCCAAGGTATGGTCTGTCTCCTTCTCCTAGGACTAATCTCAATTTTGACAGATCATCCAATTCCTTGAAATCTGGGGTTGTTTGGCTTAGCTTGTTGAATAATATGTTTCTTGATGTGTTGAATTTTTCGCATTTTAGGAGGAAATGCATTTCTGTTTCAACCTCGCCAGCCAGACATTGATCGCATATTCTATTCTCTCTAGGCTGCCAGGATTTCTTGTATCTGCCTTTTTCAATTTCCAGTTGGTGGTCGCTTAGTCTGTACCTGGTGAGGGTCTGTCTCTGTTTTGTGTCTCTGATGGTCGTGAGGTAGTCTGCCAGTTTATATTCTCTTTTTAGGGCCCGGTAACATTCTAATCTGCTTTGGCTTTCGGTTATTTTGTTCCAATGTTCCAGGTAGGTTTCTTTGCATTTTTTAATGATTTGGTTCACTCGGATTGGTGTTTGGACGGCTGTGTTGGTCTGGGGCTGGTCAGGGTCCGGCTGAGTACTTAGTTTCCGTAGCAGCTGACTCAGGGGACTCTTTTCTGGGTTTAGCTCTTGGGTCTGAAAGGCTTTGAAATGAAGGGTGTCTGGGGAGCTAGATTTGAGGTGATTTAGGAAGTTTAGTGCTCGTTTTTGGATGTTTATTATCAGTGGGTATCTGCCTAGTTCGGCTCTGCATGCATTTGTTGGCGTTTTTCTTTGGGTGCGAAGGATGCTTCGGCAGAATTCTGCATGTAGGGCTTCTATTGTATGTTTTTCCCATTTAGTGTAGCTTTGGTGATTTAGCGGGCCCCATACTTCACTACCGTACAGTGCAATGGGCAGGATTATGCTGTCAAATATTTTGAGCCAGATTTTGATTGGGATTTGGATGTTGTAGAATTTTCTTTTTATTGCATATAGGGCTCTTCGGGCTTTTTCTTTTAGTGCATTCACTGCTATGCTGAAGCTCCCTGATGCTGCAATAGTTGGACCAAGGTAGGTGTAGCTCATAGTGTGTCCTATAGTGATATCACTGAGGGTAAACTGGTATTTGTTTTCCTGACATCTGGGCCTTTTTTGAAAAATCATGATGTTGGTTTTCTTTAGATTTACTGTTAGAGCCCAATTTTGGCAGTATTTGTCGAGTAGGTCTAGTTGTTGCTGTAATCCCTGTTCTCTCTCTCTCTCTCTCTCTGTCTCTCTCTCTCTCTCTGTCTCTCTCTCTCTCTCTGTCCCTCTCTCTCTCTGTCTCTCTCTCTCTGTCCCTCTCTCACTCTCTCTCTCTCTCTCTCTCTGTCCCTCTCTCTCTGTCTCTTTCTCTCTGTCCCTCTCTCTCTCTCTCTCTCACTGTCCCTCTCTCTCTGTCTCTCTCTCTCTCTCTCTCTCTGTCTCTGTCTCTCTCTCTCACTCTGTCTGTCTCTCTCTCTCTCTCTCTGTCCCTCTCTCTCTGTCTCACTCTCTGTCTCTCTCTCTCTGTCCCTCTCTCTCTGTCCCTCTCTCTCTGTCCCTCTCACTCTCTGTCTCTCTCTCTCTGTCCCTCTCACTCTCTGTCTCTCTCTCTCTGTCCCTCTCTCTCTCTGTCCCTCTCTCTCTGTCCCTCTCTCTCTCTGTCTCTCTGTCTCTCTCCGTCTCTCTCTCCCTCTCCCTCTCTCTCTGTGTCTCTCTCTCTGTTCCTCTCTCTCTGTCCCTCTCTCTCTGGTCTCTCTCTCTCTCTCTCTGTCTCTCTCTCTCTCTCTCTCTGTCACTCTCTCTCTCTCTGTCCTTCTCTCTCTCTGTCCTCTCTCTCTGTCCCTCTCTCTCTCTGTCTCTCTCTCTCTCTCGTCTCTCTCTCTCTCTGTCCCTCTCTCTCTGTCTCTCTCTCTCTGTCCCTCTCTCTCTCTGTCTCTCTCTCTCTCTCTGTCCCTCTCTCTCTCTGTCTCTCTCTCTCTCTCTGTCCCTCTCTCTCTCTCTCTGTCTCTCTCTCTCTCTCTCTCTGTCTCTCTCTCTCTCTCTCTCTCTCTCTGTCTCTCTCTCTCTCTGTCTCTCTCTCTCTCTCTCTGTCCCTCTCTCTCTCTGTCTCTCTCTCTCTCTGTCCCTCTCTCACTCTCTCTCTCTCTCTCTGTCCTCTCCCTCTCTATCCCTCTCTCTCTGTCTCTCTCTCTCTCTGTCCCTCTCTCTCTCTCTCTCTCTCTGTCCCTCTCTCTCTGTCTCTCTCTCTCTCACTCTCTCTCTCTGTCTCTGTCTCTCTCTCTCACTCTGTCTCTCTCTCTCTCTCTCTCTCTGTCCCTCTCTCTCTGCCTCACTCTCCGTCTCTCTCTCTCTGTCCCTCTCTCTCTGTCCCTCTCTCTCTGTCCCTCTCACTCTCTGTCTCTCTCTCTCTGTCCCTCTCACTCTCTGTCTCTCTCTCTCTGTCCCTCTCTCTCTCTGTCCCTCTCTCTCTGTCCCTCTCTCTCTCTGTCTCTCTCTCTCTCTCCGTCTCTCTCTCTCTGTCCCTCTCTCTCTGTCTCTCTCTCTCTCTCTCTGTCTCTCTCTCTCTTTCTCTGCCTCTCTCTCTCTCTCTGTCTCTCTCTCTCTCTGTCCCTCTCTCTCTGTCCCTCCTTTGTTTCTTTTTTTCTTTTGTCCGAGCGCAGCCCTGCCTCCGATCCATCTTTTCTTTCCAGTTTTGAAGAAAGGTTCGACCCGAAACGTCCACTCAAATTTATGTCCACGGATGATGCCTGAACTGCTGAGTTTTTCCAGCATTTTCCTGTATCAATCCCAAACTAATCCCCCTGCCCTGCTCTCTCCCCAAAGCCCTGTATCAATCCCAAACTAATCCACTGCCCCGCTCACTCCCCATAGCCCTGTATTAATCCCACTGCCCCGCTCACTCCCGATAGCCCTGTATCAATCCCAAACTAATCCCACTGCCCCGCTCTCTCCCCATAGCCCTGTATCAATCCAAAACAAATCACACTGCCCCGCTCTCACCCCATAGCCCAGTATCAATCTCAAACTAATCCCACTGCCCCGATCTCTCCCCATAGCCCTGTATCAATCCCAAATTATTTCCAATGCCTCGCTCTCCCGATAGCCCTGTATCAATCCCCAAACTAATCCCACTGCCCCGCTCTCTCCCCATAGCCCTGTATCAATCCCAAACTATTCCCAATGCCTCGCTCTCCCGATAGCCCTGTTTCAATCTCAAACTAATCCCACTGCCCCGATCTCTCCTGATAGCCCTGTATAAATCATCAAACTAATCCCACTGACCCGCTATCTCCCCGTAGCCCTGTATCCATCCCCAAACTATTCCCACTGCTCCGCTCTCTCCCCATAGCCCTGAATCAATCCCAAACTATTCTCACTGCTCCGCTCTCTCCCCATAGCCTTGTATCAATCCCAAACTAATCCCACTGCTCCGCTCTCTCCCAATAGCCCTGTATCAATCGCAAATTAATCCCACAGCCCCGCTCTCTCCCCATAGTCCTGTATCAATCCCAAACTAATCCCACTGCCCCGCACTCTCCCCATAGCCCTGTATCAATCCCCAAACTAATCCCACTGCCCCGCTCTCTCCCAATAGCCCTGTTTCAATCCCCAAACTAATCCCACTGCCCCGCTCTCTCCCCGTAGCCCTGTATCAATCCCCAAACTAATCCCACTGCCCCGCTCTCCCCCCATAGCCCTACATCAATCCTAAACTAATCCCACTGCCCCGCTCTCTTCCCATAGTCCTGCATCAATCCCAAACTAATCACACTGCCCCGCTCTCTCCCCATAGCCCTTTATCAATCCCAAACTTATCCAACTGCCCCGCTCTCTCCTCACAGCCCTGTATCAATCCCAAACTAATCCCACTGCCCCACTCTCTCCCCATAGCCCTGTATCAATCCCAAACTAATGCTACTGCCCCGCTCACTCCCCATAGCCCTGTATCAATCCCAAACTAATCCCAGTGCCCCGCTCACTCCCGATAGCCCTGTATCAATCCCAAACTAATCCCAAAGCCCACTCTCTCCCCATAGCCCTGTATCAATCCCAAACTAATCACACTGCCCGATCTCTCCCGATAGCCCTGTATCAATCCCAAACTATTCCCAATGCTTCGCTCGCTCCTGATAACCCTGTATCAATCCCAAACTAATCAGACTGCCCTGCTCTCACCCCATAGCCCTGTAGCAATCCCCAAACTAATCCCACCGCCCCGCGTTCTGCCCATAACCCTGTATCAATCCCCAAACTAATCCCACTGCCCCGCTCTCTCCCGATTGCCCTATATCAATCCCAAACTAATCACACTGCCCCGCTCTCTCCGCATAGCCCTGTATCATTCCCCAAACTAAACCCACTGCCCCGCTCTCTACCGATAGCTCTGTATCAATCCCAAACTAATCCCACTGCCCCGCACTCTCCCCATAGCCCTGTATCAATCCCAAACAAATCACACTGCCCCGCTCTCACCCCACAGCCCGGTATCAAATCCCAAACGAATCCCACTGCCCCGCTCTCTCCCCATAGCCCTGTATCAATCTCAAACTAATCCCACTGCCCCGATCTCTCCCAATAGCCCTGTATCAATCCCAAACTAATCCCACTGCCCCGCTCACCCCATAGCCCTGTATCAATCCCCAAACTAATCCCACTGCCCCGCTCACTCCCCATAGCCCTGTATCAATCCCAAACTAATCCCAGTGCCCCGCTCACTCCCGATAGCCCTGTATCAATCCAAAACTAATCCCAAAGCCCCACTCTCTCCCCTTGGTCCTGTATCAATACCAAACTAATCCCAATGCCCCGCTCTCTCCACATAGCCCTGTATCAATCCCCAAACTAATCCCACTGCCCCGCTCTCTCCCCATATCCTGTATCAATCACCAAACTAATCCCACTGCCCTGCTGACTTCCCATAGCCCTGTATCAATTCCCAATCTAATCCCTCTGCCCCGCTCTCTCCCCATAGCCCTGTATCAATCCCAAACTAATCCCACTGCCTCGCTTTCCCCCCATAGCTCTGTCTTGATCCCAAACTAATCCCACTGCCCTGCTCTCCCCCATAGCCCTGAATCAATCCCAAACTAATCCCACTGCCCCACTCTCTCCCCATAGCCCTGCATCAATCCCCAAACTTTTCCCAATAGCCCTGCATCAATTCCAAACTAATCCCTCTGCCCCACTCTCTGCCCATAGCCCTGCATCATTCCCAAACTATCCCCACTGCCACGTTCTCTCCCCATAGCCCTGGGAGTGTTTGATGGGACAGTGTAGAGGGAGCATTACTATATATATCTAACCCGTGCAGCACCTGCCTTGGAATGTTTGATGGGACAGTGTAGAGGGAGCTTTTTGTCTGTATCTAACCCATGCGGTACCTGCCTTGGGAGTGTTTGATGGGACAGTGTAGAGGGAGCTTCACTCTGTATCTAACCCGTGTTGTTCCTGCCCTGGGAGTTTTTGATGGGCTGGTTTAAAGAGAGCTTTAATCTATCGATTCTGTAGCAAACCTTGATAGATTGCAAGTCCGGAGATTCAGCGCATACACAGCGCAGACGGAAACACGGAACTTGCGGGGCCTCTACCAAGGCCTAAGTCGTTGGTACGGAGACCATGATTTCAGTGCCATTATCTTTGTTTGATATAATCCTTCACTCCTGTGTATAAGACAGTGAGTCTCACGGCCTAAAATACATTCAAATCTCAGTAAGAATACCCAGAACAGACTTTAATTGTCTTTTATTTGCTTCATTTTTCTAAGGTGTACCCAGATATCTGCAGACCAACATTCAACCGCATGTGAATCCCTCCTCTGCATTGAAATCAAATCACGGTAACACTTTTATTTAACCTACCGAGGTTCAGTATTGAAATATACCAGGAGATCCAGGCACGTTTTGATAAAGCAGATTAACAATGAATTCAGTGGGGAAATTTAGCAAACAACAGGCCGATTTTAATATGATAAGGCAGGATCTGTCCAAAGTGGACTGGGAACAGCTACTTGTAAACCCTCTGTCTCAGTCCCAAACTAATCCCACTGCCCTGCTCTCTTCTGTTAGCCCTTTATCAATCGCCAACCTAATCCCACTGCCTCGCTCTCTCCCCATAGCCCTGTATCAGTCCCCAACCTAATCCCACTGCCGCGCTCTCTCCCCATAGCCCTGTATCAATCTCCAAACTAATCCCACTGCCCTGCTTTCTCCCCATAGCCCTGTATCAATCACAAACTATTTCCACTGCCCTGCTCTCTCCCCATAGCCCTGTATCAATCCCCAATGTAAGCCCACTGCCCGCTTTCTCCCCATAGCCCTGTGTTATATCCAAACAAATCCCACTGCCCGCTTTCTCCCCACAGCCCTGTGTTATATCCAAACTAATCCCACTGCCCCACTTTCTCCCCATAGCCCTGTATCAATCCCCAAATTAATCCCACTGCCCCGCTTTCTCCCCATAGCCCTGTATCAATCCCAAACAAAAGTCCACTGCCCTGCTTCCTCCCCATAGCCCTGTGTTATATCCAAACAAATCCCACTGCCCCGCTCTCTCCCCATAGCCCTGTATCAATCCCCAACGTAAGCCCACTGCCCCGCTTTCTCCGCATAGCCCTGTGTTATGTCCAAACTAATCCCACTGCACCGCGCTCTCCCCATAGCCGTGTATCAATCCCAAACTAATCCTGCTGCCCCGCTCTCTCCTCTAGCCCTGTATCAATCACAAACTAATCCCACTGCCATGCTCACTCTCCATAGCCCCGGATCAATCCCACGCTTATCCCGCTCCTGATCACTCTCCAGTGACCTCTGTGTTAGAGAGAGGGGAAATCAGCCAGGATTCCTGCTCCTGATCACTGTCCAGTGATCCATGGGTTAGAGACAGATGGGAAATCAGCCAGGGCTCCTGCCCCTGATCACTGCCCAGTGACCCCTGGGTTAGAGAGACAGGGAAATCAGCCAGGGTTCATGCTCCAGATCACTATCCAGTGACCCCTGGGTTAGAGAGAGGGGAAATCAGCCAGGGTTCCAGCTCCTGATCACTGCCCAGTGACCACTGGGTTAGAGAGAGAGGAAAATCAGCCAGGGTTCATGCTCCTGATCACAGTCCAGTGACCCCTGGGTTAGAGAGAGAGGTGAAATCAGCCAGGGTTCCTGCTCCTGGTCACTGCCCAGTGACCCCTGGGTTAGAGAGAGAGGAGAAATCAGCCAGGGTTCCAGCTCCTGATCACTGCCCAGTGACCCCTGGGATAGAGAGAGGGGAAATCAGCCAGGGTTCATGCTCCTGATCACTATCCAGTGACCCCTGGGTTAGAGAGAGGGGAAATCAGCCAGGGTTCCTGCTCCTGATCACTGCCCAGTGAACCCTGGGTTAGAGAGAGAGGGAAATCAGCCAGGGTTCCTGCTCCTGATCACTGCCCAGTGACCCCTGGGTTAGAGAGAGTGGAAATCAGCCCGGGTTCATGCTCCTGATCACTGCCCAGTGAACCCTGGGTTAGAGAGAGGGGAAATCAGCCTGGGTTCCTGCTCCTGATCACTGCCCAGTGACCCCTGGGTTAGAGAGAGGAGAAATCAGCCAGGGTTCCTGCTCCTGATCACTGCCCAGTGATCCCTGGGTTAGAGAGAGGGGAAATCACAGAATCACAGAATCACAGAATCCCCAGTGCAGATAGAGGCCATTTCGGCCCATCGAGCCTGCACCGACACATATCCCACCCGATCCCCGTAACCCCTACACCAACACATATCCCACCCTATCCCTGTAACCCCACGTATTTAATCCCCCTAACACTAAGGGTCAATTTATCATCAGCCAGGGTTCCTGCTCCTGATCACTGTCCAGTGAGCCCTGAGGTAGAGAGAGGGGAACCAGCCAGGGATCCTGCTCCTGATCACTGTCCAGTGACCCCTGGGTTAGAGAGAGAGGGGAACTCAGCCAAGGTTCCTGCTCCTGATCATTGTCCAGTGATCCCTGGGTTAGAGAGAAAGGAAATCAGCCAGGGTTCTTGCTCCTGATCACTGTCCAGTGACCACTGGGTTAGAGAGAGAGGTGAAATCAGCCAGGGTTCCTGCTCCTGATCACAGTCCAGTGACACCTGGGTTAGAGAGAGAGGGGAAATCAGCCAGGGTTCATGCTCCTGATTACTATCCAGTGACCCCTGGGTTAGAGAGAGGGGAAATCAGCCAGGAGTCCTGCTCCTGATCACAGTCCAGTGACCACTGGGTTAGAGAGACAGGTGAAATCAGCCAGGGTTCCTGCTCCTGATCACTGCCCAGTGACCCCTGGGTTAGAGAGAGGGGAAATCAGCCAGGGTTCATGCTCCTGATCACTGTCCAGTGACTCCTGGCTTAGAGAGGGGAAATCAGCCAGGGTTCATGCTCCTGATCACTGCCCAGTGACCCCTGGGTTAGAGGGAGAGGGGAAATCAGCCAGGGTTCATGCTCCTGATCACTGTCCAGTGACCCCTGGGTTAGAGGGAGAGGGGAAATCAGCCAGGGTTCATGTTCCTGATCACTGTCCAGTGACCCCTGGGTTAGAGAGAGGGGAAATCAGCCAGGGTTCATGCTCCTGATCACTATCCAGTGACCCCTGGGTTAGAGAGAGAGGGAGATCAGCCAGGGTTCCTGCTCCTGATCACTGTCCAGTGAGCCCTGAGGTAGAGAGAGGGGAAATCAGCCGGGGTTCCTGCTCCTGATCACTGCCCAGTGACCCCTGGGTTAGAGAGAGCGGAAATCAGCCAGGGTTCCTGCTCCTGATCACTGCCCAGTGACCCCTGGGTTAGAGAGAGAGGGAGATCAGCCAGGGTTCATGCTCCTGATCACTATCAAGTGACCCCTGGGTTAGAGAGAGGGGAAATCAGCCAGGGTTCCAGCACCTGATCACTGCCCAGTGACCCCTGGGTTAGAGAGAGAGGGAAATCAGCCAGGCTTCATGCTCCTGATCACAGTCCAGTGACCCCTGGGTTAGAGAGAGGGGAAATCAGCCAGGGTTCATGCTCCTGATCACTATCCAGTGACCCCTGGGTTAGAGAGAGGGGCAATCAGCCAAGGTTCCCGCTCCTGATCACTGCCAGTGACCCCTGAGGTAGAGAGAGGGGAAATCAGCCGGGGTTCCTGCTCCTGATCACTGCCCAGTGACCCCTGGGTTAGAGAGAGAGGGAAATCAGCCAGGGTTCCTGCTCCTGATCACTGACCAGTGACCCCTGGTTAGAGAGAGGGGCAATCAGCCAAGGTTCCCGCTCCTGATCACTATCCAGTGACCCCTGGGTTAGAGAGAGGGGAAATCAGCCAGGGTTCCTGCTCCTGATCACTTCCCAGTGACCGCTGGGTTGGAGAGAGGAGAAATCAGTCAGGGTTCCTGCTCCTGATCACTGCCCAGTGACCCCTGGGTTAGAGAGAGGGGAAATCAGCCAGGGTTCATGCTCCTGATCACAGTGCAGTGATCCCTGGGTTAGAGAGAGAGGGAAATCAGCCAGGCTTCCTGCTCCTGATCACTGCACAGTGACCCCTGGGTTAGAGAGAGAGGGAAATCAGCCAGGGTTCCTGCTACTGATCACAGTCCAGTGACCCCTGGGTTAGAGAGAGAGGGGAAATCAGCCAGGGTTCCTGCTCCTTATCACTGTCCAGTGACCCCTGGGTTAGAGAGAGAGTGAAATCAGCCAGGGTTCCTGCTCCTGATCACAGTCCAGTGACCCCTGGGTTAGAGAGAGAGGGGAAATCAGCCAGGGTTCGTGCTCCTGATCACTGTCCAGTGACCCCTCGGTTAGAGAGAGAGGTGAAATCAGCCAGGGTTCCTGCTGATACAGGGCTTTGGGGTGAGAGCGGGGCAGTGGGATTAGTTTGGGGATTGATACAGGGCTATGGGAAAGAGCGGGGAAGTGTGATTAGTTTGGGATTGATACAGGGCTATGGGGAGACACGGGGGCAGTGGGATTAGTTTGGGATTGATGCAGGGGGGAGCGAGGCAGTGGGATTAGTTTGGGATTGATGCAGTACTATGGGAAGTGAGCAGGGCAGTGGGATTAGCTTGGGATTGATGCAGGGGGGAGCGAGGCAGTGGGATTAGTTTGGGATTGATGCAGGGGGGAGCGAGGCAGTGGGATTAGTTTGGGATTGATGCAGTACTATGGGAAGTGAGCAGGGCAGTGGGATTAGCTTGGGATTGATACAGGGCTATGGGGAGAGTGCCGGGCAGTGGGATTAGTTTGGGATTGATACAGGGCTATGGGGAGAGAGCGGGGCAGTGGGCTTAGTTTGGGGTTTGTTACACGGCTATCGGGAGAGATTGAGGCAGTGTGATTAGTTTGGGAATGATGAAGGACTATGGGGAGAGAGCGGGGCAGTGGTATTAGTTTGAGTTTGTTGCAGGACTATGGGGAGAGAGCGGGGCAGTGGGATTAGTTTGGGATTGATACAGGGCCATGGGGAGAGAGCGGGGCAGTGTGATTAGTTTGGGATTGATGCAGGACTATGGGTAGAGAGCGGGGCAGTGGGACTAGGTTGGGATTGATTCAGGGCTATCGGGAGAGATCGGGGCAGTGGGATTAGTTTGGGGATTGATACAGGGCTATGGGTTGAGAGCGGGGCAGTGGGATTAGTTTGGGGATTGATACAGGGCTTTGGGTTGAGAGCGGGGCAGTGTGATTCGTTTGGCATTGATACAGGGCTATCGGGAGAGAGCAGGATGGTGGGATTAGTTTGCGATTGATACAGTGCTCTCGGGAGTGAGCGGGGCAGTGGGATTAGTTTGGGATTGATACAGAGCTATGGGGAGTGAGCGGGGCAGTGGGATTAGTTTGGGGATTGATACAGGGCTATGGGGAGAGAGCGGGGCAGTGTGATTAGTTTGGGATTGATACAGGGCTATCGGGAGAGAGCGAGGTATTGGGAATACTTTGGGATTGATACAGGGCTATCGGGAGAGATACGGGCAGTATGATTACTTTGGCATTGATACAGGGCTATGGGGAGAGAGCGGGGCAGTGTGATTAGTTTGGGATTGATACAGGGCTATGGGGAGAGAGCGGGGCAGTGGGATTAGTTTGGGATTGATGCAGGACTATGGGGAGGGAGCGGGGCAGTGGGATTAGTTTGGGATTGATGCAGGGCTATGGGGGGAGAGCAGGGCAGTGGGATTACTTTGGGATTGATACAGGGCTCTCGGGAGTGAGCGGGGCAGTGGGATTAGTTTGGGATTGATACAGAACTATGGGCAGTGAGCAGGGCAGTGGGATTAGTTTGGGGATTGATACAGGGCTATGGGGGGAGAGCGGGGCAATGGAATTAGTTTGGGGATTGATACTAGGCTATGGGGAGAGAGCGGGGCAGTGTGATTAGTTTGGGATTGATGCAGGACTATGGGAAGAGAGCGGGGCAGTGGGATTAGTTTAGGATTGGTGTAGGGCTATGGGGGGAGAGCGGGGCAGTGGGATTAGTTTGGGGATTGATACAGGGCTATGGGGAGAGAGCGGGGCAGTGTGATTAGTTTGGGGATTGATACAGGGCTATGGGGAAAGTGCGGGGCAGTGGGATTAGTTTGGGATTGATACAGGGCTATGGGGAGAGAGCGGGGCTGTGGGATTAGTTTGCGATTGAGACAGGGCTATTGGGAGAGAGCGGGACAGTGGGAATAGTTTGGGATTGATACAGGGCTATGGGGAGAGAGCGGAGCAGTGAGAATAGTTTAGGGATGGATACACGGCTGCGGGGAGAGTGCGGGTCAGTGGGATTAGTTTGATGATTGATGCAGGGCTATGAGGAGAGATCAGGGCGGTGGGATTAGTTTGAGATTGAAACAGGGCTATCGGGAGAGTGAGGCATTGGGAATAGTTTGGGATTGATACAGGGCCATTGGGAGAGATCGGGGCAGTGTGATTAGTTTGCGATTGATACAGGGCTATGGGGAGAGAGCGGGGCAGTGGGATTAGTTTGGGGATTGATACAGGGCTATGGGAAAGAGCGGGGCAGTGGTATTAGTTTGCGATTGATGCAGGGCTATGGGGAGAGAGCGGGGCCGTGTGATTAGTTAGGGATTGATGCAGGGCTTTGGGGAGAGACGGGGGCAGTGGGATTAGTTTGGGATTGATGCAGGACTATGGGGAGAGAGCTGGGAAGTGGGATTGTTTTGGTGATTGATACAGGGCTATCGGGAGAGAGCGAGGCAGTGTCATTGGATTGGGATTGATACAGGGCTATCGGGAGAGATCGAGGCAGTGGGATTAGTTTGAGATTGATACAGCGCTATCGGGAGAGAGCGAGGCATTGGGAATAGTTTGGGATTGATACAGGGCTAGCGGGAGAGATCGGGGCAGTGTGATTAGTTTGGGATTGATACAGGGCTATGGGGTTTTGTATATTCCACATGTCCTGTGCTTGAAGTGTCTGACCTTGGCCAGACATTGTTTAAGCATTGTCTTGGGCTGTTTACTATGAACACCTTTACCTGTTTCTGATCTACACAGGATGCAACAGATCAGAAAAACCTCCATTCAACAATGCGAATTCCTGTCTCTGCAAAGACATCATACTGTTCCACAATGCAGGAATGTCGCAAACAGCTTTTGATAGCTGAGATCAACTTTAACCATTCAAACCTTTCAGGTAAAGAAGCTTCTAGATTCCGAGCCACAAATTGAATCGTTTAAGACAGAAGGAATGCCACAGAAATGTGATTTATTGCTGTTATTTTGCAATTTACAAATATACACACAATTTGTGTCTCTGAATTATAAACAAAAAGCAGGCAAAGCTATGACTTAACAGAAATAAACACTTGTTTTTCTTCCTGGACAGCAAAACCAGTCAGACTGACTTGCAAATGTTTACTGATATGTTGACGTAAAGATTTATAATTTACCAATTTCGCTTCTAATGTTTTTCTCTCAAACATTCTCCACAATATTAATCCCTGCTCTTGTCACAAGGAGTGTTGAATTATTTTAGGTACTTCGCAATTAAAAGCAGGAAACAAACGTCATCATATTCACAAATTTTAATCTCCTATTTCAAACATTCAAACCAAATCGAATTGTACGTTATCACTTTAATCAAAGTATTTTCTGTGTCTCTCTCAATAAACAAAGAGTGGTTTCTTCTAAAGTGGCTTCCTGCAATTTTTATAAAGCATTACATAACTCTTGCTTCAATTAACACTCCACTAAATGTTTAAGAGGAAATCTATATTTACGTTATTCCTGCGACTTGTTAGGACTATCGAACGACAGACATTATAAAATGGTTTGTGTTTTTCCCCTTTCTTGGTTCTCTTCCTAAATGTCTCAATGATATATTTTTAAAAAGTCATTAAAAAGTAATATGTAACTCCTACAAATCCTCCCCTACCTTCCCCCTCCTCAACACCATGGTTGCATATTTGTGTAAAGCTACTCACTTCAGTCAATCACTCAAAATCAAATCTTGAGATATTTCAATTTGAAAACATTTTAACCATTTCAGAGCTCTTTAAAAGCATTTGGACTTCAAGACCTGGTTGAAACTTGTTTAGGTGAGGGGAAAATTGGCTTTTGCTTCAGTCTCTTCCAAAATCATGTTCGAAACTTAGGGGGAAAAAGTGTTTTTTACACTCATTTTTGGTGAAAAGTTCATTATAAATCTTTAAATTCTTTCAAGTCTCACTGCAGCTTTGACAGAAGAAGTTGCTCCAAGTTTCTCCTTCCCCCTTCAATGCTGTCGTTAAACATCCGACAAAATAAAGTCTAATTCCAAACGGAGCTCCAATCAGAAAGTGACTAAAGTGGTTAAACTTCCTAAGAAGGCGGCGAAGTTATCTATCCCCAGCCTTGGCGATGAGTTGGGATTAGTTTTTGGAGATGTTGTTTCCTCTTTTTCTGTTGGCGTTCCCTCCGTCTCTCAGACTCTGAGGTACAAACGGAGGGACAAACTATTTCCCTTTCTCGCAACATGATTTAAATAACCCTGGCTGATTTCCCTCTCTCTCTAACCCAGGGGTCACTGGACAATGATCAGGAGCAGGAACTCTGGCTGATTTTCCCCTCTCTCTAACCCAGGGGTCACTGGACAATGATCAGGAGCAGGAACCCTGGCTGATTTCCCTCTCTCTCTAACCCAGGGGTCACTGGACAATGATCAGGAGCAGGAACCCTGGCTGATTTCCCCTCTCTCTAACCCAGGGGTCACTGGACAGTGATCAGGAGCAGGAACCCTGGCTGATTTCCCTCTCTCTCTAACCCAGGGGTCACTGAACAATGATCAGGAGCAGGAACCCTGGCTGATTTCCCATCTCTCTAACCCAGGGGTCACGGGATAGTGATCAGGAGCAGGAACCCTGGCTGATTTCCCTCTCTCTCTAATCCAGGGGTCACTGAACAATGATCAGGAGCATGAACCCTGGCTGATTTCCCCTCTCTCTCTAACCCAGGGGTCGCTGGGCAGTGATCAGGAGCAGGAACCCTGGCTGATTTCCCCTCTCTCTCTAACCCAGGGTTCACTAGACTGTGATCAGGAGCAGGAATCCTGGCTGATTTCTCCTCTCTCTCTAAACCAGGGGTCACTGGGCAGTGATCAGGAGCAGGAACCCAGGCTGATTTCCCCTCTCTCTCTCACTCAGGAGTCACTGGGCAGTGATCAGGAGCAGGAACCCTGGCTGATTTCCCCTCTCTCTAAACCAGGGGTCACTGGGCAGTGATCAGGAGCATGAATCCTGGCTGATTTCCCTCTCTCTCTTACCCAGGGGTCACTGGGCAGTGATCAGAAGCAGGAACCCTGGCTGATTTCCCCTCTCTCTAACCCAGGGGTCACTGGACAGTGATAAGGAGCACGAACCCTGGCTGATTTTGCCTCTCTCTCTAACCCAGGGGTCACTGGACAGTGATCAGGAGCACGAACCCTGTCTGATTTCCCCTCTCTCTAACCCAGGGGTCACTGGACAATGATCTGGAGCAGGAACCCTGGCTGATTTCCCCTCTCTCTCTGTCCTTCTCTCTCTGTCCCTCTCTCTCTCTGTCCCCCTCTCTCTGTCCCTCTCTCTCTGTCTCTCTCTCTCTCTGTCTCTCTCTCTCTCTGTGTCTCTCTCTCTCTGTACTTCTCTGTCTCTCTCTCTCTGTCCCTCTCTCTCTCTCTGTCCCTCTCTCTCTCTGTCACTCTCTCTCAGTCCCTCTCTCAGTTCAGTTCAGTTCAAATGCTTTATTGGCATGAAAGTTTACAGAGAACCATATTGCCAAAGCTTACATTGCAAAAAGGTACAGTTTTCCAACATTCTGTAGGTGTCAATCGATTTGACATTTGTTGGGTATATACAATATTACTTTTAAACAATATTAATTTTAAACAGTCTTTTTACTTCATTTGGTACGTTCAATATTAATTTTAAACAGTCTTACTTTTAAACAGTCCTCAGGTTGTGACATGTTGTTACATATTTAGCCCCAAGGTATGGTCTGTCTCCTTCTCCTAGGACTAATCTCAATTTTGACAGATCATCCAATTCCTTGAAATCTGGGGTTGTTTGGCTTAGCTTGTTGAATAATATGTTTCTTGATGTGTTGAATTTTTCGCATTTTAGGAGGAAATGCATTTCTGTTTCAACCTCGCCAGCCAGAATTTGATCGCATATTCTATTCTCTCTAGGCTGCCAGGATTTCTTGTATCTGCCTTTTTCAATTTCCAGTTGGTGGTCGCTTAGTCTGTACCTGGTGAGGGTCTGTCTCTGTTTTGTGTCTCTGATGGTCGTGAGGTAGTCTGCCAGTTTATATTCTCTTTTTAGGGCCCGGTAACATTCTAATCTGCTTTGGCTTTCGGTTATTTTGTTCCAATGTTCCAGGTAGGTTTCTTTGCATTTTTTAATGATTTGGTTCACTCGGA